>NC_089232.1:41084021-41419854 GCF_963924675.1 Phocoena phocoena
AGACAACCTCACAATCAAAGAGGATGAGAGCACCATTTCCAGATGCCAATGATTTGATCCTATCTTATTTGGCTGTTTACATTTAAATAATGTGACTGTATAAATTTGAATAATATGAACCACCAACAGATGGATCCCGGTGAAAGACTGCGCCTTCTCTGAGACCCTGAACGTACACTATACAGTGCTTTACAATGTATCTGAGCAGAGCTCATATGTTTAAAAAAATGGGGTGAGGGGATCAAAAGAGAGAGAGAGAGAGAGAGAGAGAGAGAGACTCATTTCTTCTGCCATCACCGAAATAAAAGGACCACAGCTTTAGCTGGTGTCTCACTGTACCAAGGAAATGTGCAGTCCCCTAACCTCCAGTACGACGGACCCACAAGGTACCAGGCATCAAAGCATATTAAACGATATTAACTGCGTATTTGCTTATGAACAAGATAAAAAGCTGTAGGGCCTCCAGGTTCTCAAGCTGTGAGTGGAACAGCTTTGCAATTTGCCTGCAAAACTGCATTTTGATCTTAATGAATATAAAATGGCTGCCATTAAAAGTAAAACAGATTATTTCGGGTCTTCCAGGGCCCATAGCTCTTTGCCGGCCTTGGAGGGCCACTATGATCTTTCATTAAAATCTCACAGCAGGGCTCCCTCACCAGCAAATCAAGCCTTGCAGTCTAGGAGATTGGCTACATTTAAAAGTAATTTTCAGAAATCTACACAGATTTTCAATTTGGTAATGAAAGCCATAAGAGAATGCAGGCGGCATTTCGTCGAATATTGTTACTGATCCAGCACTCACATTCGTTAGGAATTAAACTGCCCCATAACTACCGCACGGATGGCAGCTTGCCATTTCGGCTGCGTTCTAATCTCTGTTTGTTAATGAGTAGCATGTGCTAATTGTTGTCGTCCTGACTGCCGAGCACTCCTTCCCTAACACACATATTTTACCTGCTCAGAGGTAGAACTTTTCACTTTGTCATCAACCTAGTTGGAACAGTGCTGGAGTTACTGTTGCTTTGTAAAGAGAGACAGCCGAGCGCCATCAGAAAAAGCAAGAGGGAATCAAATCGGAAATTGGGTGCTCTTATTTTATTTGGACTCATCTGTTCATTTTTTAGTCTAGCCTAAGTTTTCTAAAGTCCTTGAGTAGACACGATGTTCATAGCTTCACATTACTCCCCAGAACAGTCTGGACAAACTAACTCGCTGAGGATAACTGTGGTCCAATCAATTGTAGTATAAAACGAGGGAGGGGCTTACAGTAAGGAGGGATGGAAGGTGTGAAAAGTCCAAAGGATCTTATCTGCTATCCAAAGCCACACCTAAGACCTGAAATAGAAGTGGGGCTGCCACTGGCTTTCAAAAGAAAGTTTGACCCTTTAACTCCATTCTCTATGTCCTAAAGTCTAGGAGGTGCATTACCCCAAAGAGGATAGTGCTATGGGAAGAATCCTAGGACCCCACAACAATGTGGGGAGAGAAGGCAACAAAGAGAGGGAAAATCTAATAACTTCAGTATCCGGAGGTGTGATGCCGGCAGACATCTGACTAGATACGAACACAGAAAATAATTATGAATGAAAACATGATTGAATAGAAAAATTACATAAATGCATCATAAGACAGAGTGGGCATTCTTGCCTTTGGGTTTCCTTATGCTTTATATAAGAACTGAGCAAAGTTATTTTTCTGAGATTCCAGAAGCAAAAATGTCAGATTACGCTTCCCTTTTGGAAATGCATTCAATAAATTTTCTTTACTTGGCAATTCTCTTTCCCTGGCACCTTTAGGGCAAAGCACTTTCCTGCACTAAAATGTGATGGACAACAAGAGCTGCTCTCCACTTCCTCACTGACTGGGTATAAATTCTTCCTGCTGGTACAGAAAGAGTCTCCATTTAAAATAGCAGTTCTCCTTGGCAGAGCACTGGTGGCTACTACAGAGCATACATGCAGAAGATGTGTTTACTTGCAGGGGCCGAAGCAGGAGTCTTGTGGTTCAGTGCAAGTGTGTCTTTAGTTCCTTGTATCATACCAGAGTTTTCTTGGAGCGCCTGGGCTACGCTCCTTTGGTTTCCACAAAGTGTGGTTTTAATTGGGTGGCATGTCTATGATTTTAAGGGAATGACACAGGGGCACCTAATAAGGTGCCAATGCGAATGTGCATTAGTTTTCTGAAGAGAAAACTCAGGCCAATTCCTTGTCTCTGTGGCCTTAGGAGACCAGTGGGAAATAGGTACAAACAACTTGGTGAGCAGTTTTGAATCTGTTCCACCTGTAGTTGCTATTCTAATTGCAGGAAGCATTCAAGTAATATGTTTGAGTTTTAAACGCCCAAGTGACACTAAGGGAAATTCTGCTGAATCCTCCTGAACTCAGAAGTCTGAGACTTGTTTTATTTCACCTGTCGTCAGTTCTTCTAATATTCTCTGAGAGCTTCCAGCTACATTTTGATAACTGTGTACTGTAAGGTCTCTTTTACCATTATTTTGACTTGTGCTAAATTGTGGGCAGAGTGATGGGACATTACTAATTCTGACTCTCAAGTATTAAAATATAACAGATATTAATATCCCTCTAATTACCAGAGTGGGGGAAAAAACCCTGCACTTTAGGTCATAGAAGTTAATATAATTAGTCTTCAGATAATCTAGTTAAGTTTTACTAGTTATAATAAAGTGTAATTATTTATTTGTTTTATTCCAGAAATATAATTCTATGGGAACAAGCTTGTCCTTGCTTTGTTGCTTTGACTTTACTAATTCTGCTGGGAAATATATTTATATGATATGATATGATATGATACTATATTATATAAATATATATATATTAGATGGAGGATTTTATTTTACAAATTAAATGAAAGATAAAACATTTATGGCCTTTTAAAAGGAGATAATAAAAATTTTCAAATAGTATTTTTATTGCATTATCAACTAGTTTTTTGCCCTATCCCACTTTGGAAAGTGCATTGATATGTCAGATATGGCATTTTTTAGCTTTCTATTACAATTATTTTTTTAAACTAAATGTTAAAGCTAAAACAAAATTTAGGGGGAGCATAAATATGTAGTGGTTGTTTGAGAGCACACATCTAAAATTCACACTTCTCTTAAAGTTTCATTTTTTAATATAGAGGTCTAAGACAAGATTTAAGGTCTACGCCAAGATTTAAGGTCTACATAAAATTTTGCTCTTAAAATACTTTTAGAATATTGTAGACTGTTTTGATCAAGTAAAGTTTTTTGTTTCTCCTTGACAATATAATATACTACATTGTAAGACTGCTCTAACAAATGGCTTGAAATACAACGTTCTAGTACATGCATATACTTTTGTATTTACTTAAATGGACCTCATGGACTCAGTCCCCAAGTGACAAATGTGTTTAGTTCCCAAAGTTAATTGGTAAATTGCTTTAGAATTTGTAATTAATTTCTCTACTAAAACAATACTTAAATAACAGTTTGGTTCCAAAGCCTAAAAAACAAATTTGTCATCACGTAGCTGAGCTAAAATTCAAACTGCTTTGTCTTTGTCTGATGGTTCCAAGAAACAGAAAAGTCTGAAATAACTGGATGAGCTTATAAGGGGCCAGCGAAACGAAGATGTGGAGAGGAACATGGTTTCCCATTTTCCTGTTCAGAGCTTGAGTTCTCCCACCTGTACAGACAAAGGAGCCTAGACCCAGGCCCACCCCCAGATACCTATGGCCTCACACTGCCCCAAACTCTGTAGCTCCTGAACCAAGGCTGTGCAAATCCACAAAGTTTTCCTGATTCCAAAATCAACGGCCTCCCATCTAACCTCCCAGCCCTCTAATCACATTCCAAATGCTTTTAAGTAGACGTTGGGAGGAATGAGGAGCAAAGACAAGTAAGAGGCAGCGAAGAACCCACATTTCCAGGTGGGCTCTTCCGCTTCAGGTTTGAACAAAGAAGCTCAGTAACTGAGCGCTCACTACAATACGGGTATCCAACCCGTGCACAACACTGGTTAACGGCAGTGTTACTAGGCACTCCTGTCCACCCCACCACCACCATGCATAATCCTGTAGTAGAAGCCTAATGTGACCATGAAGAGCAAGTAGGCAGTTTACCAAGGGAGCTGTGACAGGCAGCAGTGAGCGCTGATGCCTGGGCATTAGGGCCACAGAGAATCCTGCTGAATATTTTTACTATGCTTGTTCTCCTGCCTGAGGTTCTCAGGAATATGCATTCTATAAATGCAGAATGGACTTCTGTCTTGAGCAGAAAGTAAAGCACTTGATGAGTGCCATTCTATGCTCCCAGCTTATCAGAGCCAATAAAGGTCCTAGAAGTGACATTTAAATAAAATAGAACCCAATGAGAAAGGTAGAAGGAAAAATATTTCTGAGGAGCCAGAGGCAATTAGAATCTGGTGCCAAGAGGGTAAAATGAAGGAATTTGGGGCTGGCAGGATCATGTAATACATATGGAGTTACTTCCACGGACGATGAATGCAGACTTCCTGTAAAGGCGGTAACAACCTCCCTCCCATTCCACACAAAATAAGGAGAATTCTCAGGACAGTCACATTGGAAGAGTTTGATCAGCTTCTCCAAGAGGCAGAGGTGAAGGGAAGGAGTGGTTGGCTCTCTACTAAGTGGTCCATGGGTTTATGTTTAGACCTTATGTGACTAAAAGGGATGCATTTTTTCCCCTGGGATTTAAATGCAAAATGTGTGGAAAGATCCCATTCTCCTCTGTGATTATATGTGATAATCAATGCTGCCTCTAGGAGATCTGGTCACTGCTTACCCATGGCCACAAAGACGGAAGCAAGAAGCTAAAGGGCCTGGGCATACAGGTGGTAAACATCTGTCTCTAATTTTAGTTGAGAATCCAAGGGGGCTTTAGGAAATACCCAGGTGGCAGGAAAGAGGATTGTTTTTTTTTTCTACACTTTCTAATGGTAGAAAGAGAGTCTTCTGCACAGGGAGAAGTTGTCCTTTGAAGATTGAAGAAATGCATGTGGACAAAAATACCATAGCCAAGCCAAGCATGCTTAAACTTGAATTCAGAAAGGTAAAAACTAAATGAAGCTTTAAAACCTGGTATTGGGCTGTATTGAGAGATGTGATTTGGAGAGTATTAAACTGTAAATGAGTTGGCCGGGACTTTTCAGAAGAAAAGAGCAAAGCTGGGTAGACATCATGTATTTGTCCTATGTGTCTATATGTAACGTTTAACAGACTAAATATAATACATTGAATGTGTGACTTTAATACGAAAAGCTAAATATGACCCTAGACCTATATCCAGTCTTGTGAGATGTGGGGCTCTTGCCTAGTAGTACCCACCAAATTATCTGTGCTCCTTCCCCAGCTCCCTTCTTTCCAATCTGCTCTAGGCCAACACTTGTGAGTTACAATGCGATAAAAAGAAGTTACTAGAAAAATAAAAAAAATTTTAAAACATACAAAATTCAAGCCTCACTTTTTATTATTAGAGTCAACATACATAAAATTATTTTTGTCAAACTGCTTTAAAAGTTTTGGCGCGCTTACTTTCCATTTCTGTACTCACCTTTTTGCAAACCAATAACACACAGCTCACACACCAGCATTGTTCAGTCAGCCACATTTTGAAAGAGTTTGTAACAGGGATGTGGTTTTAGTACTTTATAACAAGAAGGAATGGGCATGAATGGCCCTGATGAAGACCTCTGATAGAATACATTTCAGTGAGGTTAAAAGAAGAGGGAACTCAAAGTGGCATCATTTCAGAAGAGGAATGACTACCCATCCCATGCCTTCCTAACTAACACAGACCACAAAACTAACACAGAATAATGAGGAACTTTTCTCTCAAAGAGTTGCCGGAAGACTCTTCCAAATGAAGACCTTCTGATAAGTTCTTGGCTTGCCTGCTGCCAGCCGCATCCCTGAGAAGATGAGAGATCAATTTGCAAATACTTTCTTTTGAATTTATTTTGACCACCGAGGAAGGTTTGGTCGGTGAGCTAAAACTGATGAGAAAGTTGAAAGGAAGTAATGTGTCATCTTAAAGTCACAGAAAAATAATTCTGGTCATAGATATTTTATATCCTAGAATTCAGGAAAGCAGGCATCAAACTAGAGAAAATATAGATATGATCCTATGGCTAAATAATTTTAAAGGGAAAATAAGCCTATTTTAAAAATTCTGACAAAATAATCACAGATTATTCCAAAGGTACTTAAAAAAACAACATAATATGAAAGGAACATTCTTTTTCTCTTTTTAAAGCTATTGAATGCAGAATATAAAGGGACATATGCCCCAAATGGAAGGCTGAAAACATGATGGGGAACCAATATAAAAAGTGCTTTAAGAATGTTGTCAGGAGGGCTGAAGCTTGCCTATAGGTTGAAAAACTGCCAAGGACAACAGAAAGCTATTTTAAGCTCTGTTTATAAAGAAGAACAAAGGGATAGGTACATTGATTGGGGCACACAGCAAAATGTTAACAGATGTCAGAGAGAGAACAGAACCATTCAACTCCTATTTTGATTCTATGGTCTCTATCACAAAGAATGATCTTCAGGCTGGAGAGGGCAGAGCAAACAGAGTTAAGACGGAACCAGGGCCCAAGATAAGTTAAGACTAACTAAAATATAACCTAGCTGCTTCAAATGAGTTCAAGGTTCCAGGTCAGACAAACTGTCTCTCAGGTTACTGAAAGAATCTAAAGAAAGCTCCAGATGCAATTGCTGAAATCCTACCAATGGTTTATTAGAATTATGGTCTAATCATGGATGACCAGGGATTAGTGTGATCTACAAAAGAAAAAATAACTTTTAGTTTGCAAAACCAGAAAAATATCCAGAATATGGACAGCAAAATTCACAGAATGTGACTCTAGCAAAATTCTAGAACAGATTATCACATGCATAGGTTGTAGTGATAACCTTAAACTAGCACAGGCTCATTCCAGATCATATTAATCTCTTCCTCCCTTCCTTCTTCTTTCCCTATGAATCTCACTTTCTTTCTTCCTTTCCATCATTTTTCTGGGCTTCTTTTCTGTTTTATAGAATGATTAGCCAAATAGTTCGGGGAAATGATTCTGTTTCATAAAGACATTTAACTCATTACTGTAGAGCATAGTAGACTGAAAAAAATGCCAGTGTAATTAGGGTGACTCAAAACTGGTTAAAGAAATGTTCCCAAAGAATGCTTGCTAATTAATTGGGGGCAACCTGGAGAGTTCTCTAGTAACGTGCCCTTCGGACTTCATTTCACCCCTTTGTTCTTTCTCTTCTCCTTGTAAAAAGCTTTGCTCTAGGACTTGCCATATTCCATGAAAATATATGCTCTGATGTTTGTCTCAATTAGATTCCACAAATATGCATTTGGTGGAATGTATTAATCCAAACGGGTCGCGGCAATATGAGCTGGTAAGATCCAATACCTCCCTTTAAGAAGCTTGTAATTTAATGGGGAAATAAAGGAGTAAGTCAGCAGTTACAATGCAGTGTAACTCAGAAAGAAGGGGATAAGCATTTGTTGTGTCCCAACTTTTCTTCTAGACACTATGCTAAGGGCTTTACGTATTTCATCAAATTCCCTCAGAAATGATATGAGGTAGCTTTGATTATCCCAGGTATTTATGAACATGACCAAAGCCCAGAGAGATCAATTAACATGTCCCAGCTCAGACCTCAAGTCAGACATGGAGCCAGAATTCAAAGACAGGCCACTGGATTCCAAAGCCTGTGCTCTGTTATACCCCACAACCAAAGCATTTGAGTCAGGAAGAAGGTAGGCTCATTTCCAGCAAAGAAGGGTTCCCTGAGTGTTCTGGAGATGGAATGCCACCCAGGAAAATTTCCCAGAGGAGGGGAAGCCTAGCCTGAGAGAGATACAGATGTTAGCCACAGAGGTTGTCAGAGTGTTGAGGATGAACTTTCAGGCAGACAGAATGACATGTATGAAATTAATAAGGCTTGAAAGCATGGGAGTGCATTAGGGGGCATGTTAGATGCACGTGCCAATATCTGGGGAATGTGGGAGGAGTCAGGTTATAGCAAAACACAGAGCCAAATAGAGAGGTGATAGCAGGCTCACATTCTCTGCCTCTGTTTCTATCTCTGCCTCTGTTTCTATCTCTGTCTCTGTCTCTCTCTCACACACACAAAGAGAACAGAAGTTTTATAAATGTGTATTATTAAAAATTCATGATTACAGGGCTTCCCTGGTGGCGCAGTGGTTGAGAGTCCGCCTGCCGATGCAGGGGACACGGGTTTGTGCCCTGGTCCGGGAAGATCCCACATGCCACGGAGTGGCTGGGCCTGTAAGCCATGGCCGCTGAGCCTGCGCGTTCACAGCCTGTGCTTCACAACGGGAGAGGCCACAACAGTGAGAGGGCCGCGTACCGCAAAAAAAAAAAAAAAAAAAATTCATGATTACAAAATGTGAAGTTCCAGTGCATCAAGTTTCCTCACTACTTTATTCTTCCTACGTATTATTATCTGACATATTCCTAACTTTCAATGTTCTCCTTCTCTCTACTTCAATTTTTCCTCTATACATTCAGCAGATGTGCTTCTATTTACACATGAAATGAGTTCTTGCAAAGTTGTGTGATTTTTTCTTTTTCAGTAAATGAAATACCACATTAAAGATACGAGGGAAGTTCCCTTTTAAAGGAACCTTATGCCAAATTGCTTTGGGAAGCAAATGATGACCCTATAACCAATCTTTCTCTAAACCTAGATTTCCATATATCAGATTTGACTAAAAAAGATACATCTATACTTTATTTTTACATCTGTCTGCTTGCAGTACTGCAACATAATAGTCTGCCAATTTGAAATAATGTAATTTTTATACTTTTTCATTTCTCACAATGCAATCTTAGAAAATCTATTATATTCCATATCATACGCATACATGCTTTCTTTTCCTTAGTGGAACTTTAGAATTTTCTTCCCCCTGAGTTTGGGGAGGTTGGCAGTAAGCTGCAAAGTTAGATAATCATCATGTACAGGGCAATTATAATGTGCTGTGTCTGGTGCAAAGTACTTTGTATGCATTTTTACAAGGGACTTCTGAGGTATGAAAAATTACCTTGACCACTTTACAAGTTAGCAAACTGAGGATCAGAGAAGTTGAAGAACTTCTACAGGTGTCCAAGCTGTGCTCCAATCCAAGTTAGTCTGACTTTAGAGCCACAAAAGTAACTATTATTGTATGTATCCTCTTATTATTGGAATGATGAATATGAAGAAAAATTTTGTTCTTACAGGAGGTGACAAAGCTTTTGCTGGATGTTGGTGGTAAAAAGAGCATTTTTATGAGAATTAAAATAGATTCTAGCAGTTTCTCTACTGTCAGTTAGTTGCCTGGACAAAACATTGGCTTGCTCAGGCCTCAGTTTTTTCATCTGTGAAATGTTACTCCTAAGTTCTTCTCTGCCAGGCACATGAAGGTTCTACTGTCCTACAGTGAGACACTGCATATATCCAGTGCCCCCCCCCCACTTTTTTTCTATTTGTTTTACTAGAAACTGAGTTCAGATTAACATTTGTCTAACAAGGAAACCCTTTCCCTGGCTAATTAAAAATTCAACAATTTCAAAGAAGAAAATGGGGAAAAGAATTAATTCTACCTTTTTGGCTGCTATGGGTCAGGACACTATCCCCAGGCAGCATTGTTTTTAAACCAAAGATCTTTCATCAGTGAAAAAAGACTCTTAGAGGGAAGACTCACATCTTTTCTGATTTGGCCAGACCCTGGTTTTGAAAAAGCATGAAGAGTTTCAGAGATGAAAGTCTTGAGCCCACTCCCTGCTGTTCACCAAGTCAGTGCCAAGGAGAACCCCCTCCCTCTGTAACATGCCCTTTGTCCCCAGTACCTCAGAGCATAGGCCGTCCCAACTTGATCATTCACCAAGAGAAAAGAACAGCTTTTGATTACCTCTCTTTTGCCTCTTTTCTTTTATGATCAAGGTGACTTATAAACAGCTGCAATAAAAATGATTTTTTTTTCATAAGCGTCTTCTCAGTAATGTCTCCGAGAAAGCAGAGGCTAAAAGATACGTGACATTCATAGATTTTTGTCCCTGAAGCCACAAAAGCCATACAAGCAATTTCTTCATTTGACCAAAATGAATGGTCACCACAAAAACAAATGTAACTTTGGTATCCCTGATTTGTCTGAGACAGCTTAAGGGCTCAAACTTAATAAACTTCTTCTGACCGATTAGGATCTCAGTACGGGCTGCATCATCCTGTCAGAGCTGATAGCCAAGTCCAAACCACAGGCACAGAGCTGCCCTTGATCCATGACCTTAGCATACAAAGTAACGGGATAGGGAATGTCATAGGACTCCCAAGAAAGGAACTCTGAAGACAGCGTTTGTTTTGCTTGGTGGTCTTTTACAAAAGACAATTAATCATTAAGACTAGATTGACGCTAAATAAAACACCCAACAGTAAAAGCACATTTCTGTATTCCAAAGGCCCAAGAAATGCTGTGCCGAAGAAGGGATTAGCTACTATCAGATGATATTATGACTGGATTAATGACGTTGCACATTCACTATATTTATAAAAAAGAAGGGAAAAAAAAGAACACGAATCTTTTAAGGAGCAGTAAGTGATTTCTATAAACCTTAAAAGCTAAAAGAAAACTCACTAAAAAGAGGACCGTGGGCTTCCCTGGTGGCGCAGTGGTTGGGAGTCCGCCTGCCGATGCAGGGGACACGGGTTCGTATCCCGATCCGGGAGGATCCCACATGCCGCGGAGCGGCTGGGCCCGTGGGCCATGGCCGCTGAGCCTGCGCGTCTGGAGCCTGTGCTCCGCAACGGGAGAGGCCGCGACAGTGAGAGGCCCATATACCGCAAAAAAAAAAAAAAAAAAAAAAAAAAAGAGGACCGTAGTTACAATAGTATATTATTTATAAATCCTTAATTGGAGTATTTTTTCTTTTAAAAATAGCTCTGGGGCTTCCCTGGTGGCGCAGTGGTTGAGAGTCCGCCTGCCGACGCAGGGGATGCGGGTTCGTGCCCCGGTCCGGGAAGACCCCACATGCCGCGGAGCGTCTGGGCCCGTGAGCCATGGCCACTGAGCCTGCGCGCCCGGAGCCTGCGCGTCCGGAGCCTGTGCTCGGCAGCGGGAGAGGCCACAGCAGTGAGAGGCCCGCGTAACGCAAAAAAAAATAAAAATTAAAAAATTAAAAAAAATAAAAATAGCTCTACATTTCAGGTAAGTTGCTGTTAACATATTCTGTGGATTGTGAGCAATGTGTGTGTATGTATGTGAGTGTGTGTGCCTGTGTGTGTCACAGAAAGACAGAGACAGAAAGTCTCCTGTTCGGATACTTTATATTCCACAAGGTATTGTAAACCATTCTTATTTTAGGCAATTGTTTTTGTAATAGATACACTAAAGGTGATCATTTTATTTTATTGCTAGTCATTGCTGACTGAAATATTTTGCCAGATGAAAGTAATTACTATGACTACATTACTTTTCTAACCTGTCTGTGTATTGAATCCCAGGTACTCTTAGTACGAAATTCTGTTGCCCTGTTTAAAAAGAAAAGCCATATGATACTGTGCTCTGATCTTAACTTATATAGAGACATACAACGGTTATTCAGGTTTTTTTTAAATGTCTGTATCTTTACATCTCCCGAGATTGCAGGAAAACTCTAACCTTGTGTAGAAATATAAAGATAAGAAAAACGGAATGATGTGATAGCAAACGTCAGTATTATAAGAAAGGAAATGCAACAAATCATTTTAGGTCAATGATAATAAAGAAAAGTGATCCATATCATATCCAATAAAGGAAGGAAGGACAGAAGGATAGAAAGATAGAAGAAAGGAAAGTAGAAAGAAGGAAAGAAGGAAGGAAGGAACGGAGGGAGGTAGGAGACACAGAGGAAGAATCAACAAAGCAGAGCCGGTATTAACAAATTCAATTCCACCAGTAAATCATTGGCCAGCGTTACACATGGCTAATATTTACATATTTGAAATCATGTGCTACCTCGCTACTATACTCTAGAAATCACTCATGCAGACAGAACTACCCTGCATTTGAGAGTTTTTATTTGGAAACATGGTCAAAGGAAAATACTACTAGAAAAAAAATGATGTCTATTAGCTTTCTGTTTTGACCAACTAGTTTATCATCTAGCAAATCCCATCAGAAGCTTCACATCTTAATATTGCAGCCAGACAGAATAGCAGCATTAGACCCAGAAGCACAGATTACAGCAGCAGGGCATGTAAAGTGATGGTAGTTGAGTTTCAAAAATGAGAAGAGAGATCTTGTTTCCTTGATTTTCCTTCCCAAACCATAATTCCTCCATCCTCCCCCTACACCTGCCACCCCATAATCCTACCCTGGATGGGTACTTAAGTTTTTCCTTGAGAAAGCCCTTCAGCCCTCCATAGGGATTTGGTATTGATCCCAGAAGAAGGTAGGAGTCAACCCATTTCACGTGCCAAGTTCAGAGAAAAGCCATGTTCTTCATGACACATATTAGACCTCTGTGATCCTGACCTGAACTTGTTTTAGTGATGAAAGACAGCACTAGGCAAGATTCTATTCTCTCAGGGGACAGATGGAAACTTGCCACAAAGTATTGTGGGTGTGACCCCACCTGAGGGTCATAGTACATTGTGATTTTTTCTTCATTTATTTCACTTTTAAATTTTTTTAATTGAAAGCATAGACCTATTGGCCTGGGTCAAAGTCTTCCAAAAAGGCTGGCTCGTTGGAGTCTTGCCAATGTTACTACCAAGAGTTCTAAGAGCTGTGTTTCCTGCTGGAAAATAAAAAGGAAAATCCTAATCTACAAAGAGACTAATAGACATGTCAGCTCAGTCATTCTAAAAGTCTTCAGTGCCGTCAGGGTATCCCCTTCTGTCTCCACCTCCAAAGTTCTCAAACCATGCTGGCAAGTGGTAGATGGCAGTGGAAGGCTCTTTCTGAACCCCCAACCTTACGAGGAACAATGTTTAATAGGTGATTTCATCACAAGGCTCCCACATTTCATGAAGTCTACTTGATTCTACACCAAAATCACATAAAATGAACAACTTTACAGTTGCTTCAATCTGCAAGAATGAAGACCCTAATTCACCTGACTCTAAAATAGTAACCCTAAGTCACCGGACCCCAAATCTGGTCACTCTGACAGCTACAGTAACTCCTGCTGGTTGCAGAGCTCTGCATAGCTGCAGCCAGAAACGTGTTCCTTTACGTTCTTCTAAAGGGCTAGGATTCGAGGCTTAACAGGGAGATGGGCAGAGTCAGCAGTAGCCAGCCCATCTTTGAATGGACAAAGCCTCTAAAGGAGGGAATGTGAAGAGAGAAGAGCTGAGGGCTCTGGCTGAGACCATGGAGCATGCAGTCCAGGCAGGAAGAAGTGGAGCACAAAGCAGGAGTGGGTGGCTCTCAAGGAGCATGGTGTCACAGAGGTCAAAGGTTGGCCTAAAGCTCTCGTGAGCTGGCCAAGTGCCGCAGACAAGTCAAAGGCACGGTTTGCAGAAGGTACAACTGCCCACTGAGGACTAATACAAGGTCGATTTCAGTAGAGTGGCGGGCACAGAAACATGAGTATGAGGAAGTTAAGAATAAACTAATGGGAAAGGGCTTCCCTGGTGGCGCAGTGGTTGAGAGTCCGCCTGCCGATGCAGGAGACACGGGTTCGTGCCCCGGTCCGGGAAGATCCCACATGCCGCGGAGCGGCTGGGCCCGTGAGCCATGGCCGCTGAGCCTGCGCGTCCAGAGCCTGTGCTCTGCAACGGGAGAGGCCACAACAGTGAGAGGACCGCGTACCACAGAAAACAAACAAACAAACAAACAAAAAAACCCCCAAAAAACGAATGGGAAAGCATATGACTGGTACATCACGCATTTGAGGTGTTGGGAAGTGAAAGGAGAAAATATGAGGTTACCCAGAAGAGGCAGCAGGGCCAAGCAAGGGGCACGATTTAAAGTACAAATGATTTGCATAGAAGAGCATTAAAAATATGTTCCTAGCCAGTATGGGCTTAATTCAAAGCAATAAAGAGTTGCATAATTAAGTATTACATATTTTAATACTCATGAATAAAAAAAATTATAAAACAAATATGACGGGAAAATGTGGTGAAACAAAGAATTATAATAAATAACATTTTTAGCAGGTGCTTCTGAAGTTTACATAGTTGTTTCCTGTACCCTTTAAAAGTCCTGTGAGGTGAATCCTTCTGTTATTCCTATTTTACAGATGTAAACCAATCTGCCCTGGGGTACAACAGTAGTGAGATGGAACTGATGTCTTCTGGTAGTACCCTCCTTCCTTTTTTTTCTTTCTATACCAAATCAGTTCTTCAGTAGAGGAAAAAGAAAATTAACTGAAACTTACTTTTAACAAGACTTTTAATAAAAACAGGTTTTTTTTTATGTAAGCAGATCTTCCTACCAACATACCCCACCAACCATAGACCTTAGCTCTATCTCAAAAGTGTTAAACCAGCACCAGGTAGCCTAGAATTACCCTTCTCTATTCTAACAATTCCAACTGCAAAAGTTGTGCCATTCCCCTATTATCCGTTGCAAATGACAGCAGGAAGGAAAGGGTTGCTAATATATAAACATCTGATGCCTACTCCAATATTGTTCTCCTATGTAACACATATGAAGACAATTACTTTTCAAAGATATTAGTCTTCTCCACACACCTACACATCAAGACTGATATACACATTGCTCGTCCTCTGGAATAATAATAGCTTTTTTTTAACACCAAAAAAAAAATCGAATGTAAGGTTTTTATAAAGGATAATTAAGCAAGCTAATATAGTAATAAGTGGAATACACGATAAGAATAGGTACTAAAATTTCTGCTCTGTGTAATGCAGAACTGATGTTTTAGGAGATTAACAATTATGATCGCCAGTCCTCTTCTGATTCTATAATACTCCACACAATCTTTTTAAAATTACTTTATTAACCTTTCCTCCTAGCACAGAAGTGCCCGATTATAGATAATATTTCAAAATCATCTGAGGTGTAAGTGTGTTTGATTTGCTCGGTAATTATTTGTCTACTTTATTACACTGGCCGAGCACACAAGCTCCTTGACCAGCTTTATTTCAAGTCCAGTTAAGAATAGGGTCATATCATGTTGTGGATCGCTCCCTTTGGGCCCCGGCGTACATGAAATTTTCATATTGGAGATGGGAACAGTACACGGAAACATAGTACATTTTAAACATGGAGAAATCATTCCCTGCCCTGTCATTAAAGGTTTCAGGCCCTGGGCTTAATGCAAGGAATGTTGTTCACAAGCAAAAGGAAGGTATTTATTCCCCGCATGACTAGGACGTAGGGCATGGAAGTCTGAGCGTGCAAATGTCCGTTGATAAAGTCCAAAAGCTTCATCACTCACATCGCACTGGTGGCCTTACCCAGGGTCTTTATAATCTGTTCCTTGTCATTCATACCACTCAAGACAACACTTCTATTTTGATCTGAATCGTGAATGCACTTCCAGCGTGTATTTTGATTCATCAAGGCAGAAAGGAATAGGGAGCGGGCAACCGCAAGGGGAGGTCGTAAATCTTGTCCTGTTAATAGGGGTCTGGAGGAAAGAATAACGTCTGAAAATCACACTGGGCTTGGCAGAGGGAAAGTTCGCCTTTTCCAACTTTACAACTCAGGGTAAATGAAACTGATACTTACCTGTTCTTAAAGATGAAAATGCATTGAGATGAAACAGGGTGCATGGCTTATTCTTGAGGGCCACCACCAGGATAAAAGGACAAAGATGGAGGACGCTATTGTCCACAATCAACGAATTCTGAAATTTCCATATGTAGCAGGATTCCAGGGCTCTGTTAGTAAGACGGGATATGGCTGGCCAGCTCAGTCACCCATGGAATTACAGTGTAGGGTATGGATGCCAGTACTTTAGACCCAAACCGAGCATAAAAAACACAAAGTAAAATTCAGTGTCAGCACAAAGTTGACAGCGAATGATTGTAACAGCTTCGAAGCTTGAAAAAGAGTGTAAATAACTAGGATCCCCTGCGGGCTCACTCAGCCTGCATACATAACAACCCTGATGGACAGCCTCTGTGGTAAAGTCAGGGAACGAGGCCCCAGGAAGATGCAAAAATTCTGCCAGCAAAGAGCCTTAACTGTCACCTTTCTGGCTAAATCAGCTACTTTCATAGAGGGAGAGAAACAGAGCAGTAGGCTACGCCTTTGGAAGACCAATTGCCTCTTTGCCTGGGAAGCAAGGATGTTAATTACCGGCTCCTCTGTGGTTACCAAGGCTCTGCAACCCACCAGCTTTCGCACTTTACGAACGCTCTTCTCGCTGATCTTTAATCCTGGGCGCTTTTAGTCCACAAAAGATTGTTATTCAGAACAACTCTGCCATTTAGAGAATGTAAAAATAAAGGCAAAAAAGAACAGTCCACCCTCCCCCAAGTGAACGGTTAACTCACTGGATCGCTTTGACTTGAAATCCGATTTTCTTTTCCTTCTCTATGCTTATGCACATACATGTGCCTGCATCCAACAACGGATGGGTTTCAAGTACTAAAACATGGCAAGCACATCACGGCGTGCAGCCTCCAGCCTGGTGTAAGAGACACCAGCCAGTCCTGTGAGTCCAGAACCTCACCATCACTTGTACTTATAAACTCAAAGGAGAAAAGAAAGCCGCTGAGGTCTTCTGCACACACCTAGCTAGCACGCCACACGTTTGTAATTCATTTACAAGATAATTAATCAATTAGCAAAATGATCCCTTTCCCCTTCGTGATTTATGCTGCATGAGAATTGCATCTCCAAATGAAATGGCAGGCCGCTTGTACTGAAACTTTGCCCTTTGAACACATTGGTCTTATTTATCTGAATTGAGCAGATGCTTTGCACTGCCAGCCCATTGTAACTGGACTGTTTGCTATTAGAACCTGAGTAAGATTTAAGCTAAACAGAAGAGCATAAATATGACATCCTGTATGATCTACTGTGATGATCTACTGTGCTGTATCATCACCAGCCATTGCTACTTATTCATATAGGAAAAGAGGGAGGAAATACACTTGACATTGCTAAAAGGGGAACCACAGCCACTGGAAGGAAAGGTGAAGATGGTTACTGGCTCTAGAGTACAACTCTGGGGTCTTAAAATGCAATTAAACTGCTACAGTGTATACATTCTGTTTACAGGCTCAACCATTCCCATTTCTTTCAGAGCTCCATATTCTACCTGGCACCTCTTTGGAAAGCAAAGATATCTGGCAGCTTTTGCTTAGGGACCAGGATGTTTGTTTATTGTGTCTCCCAGAGAAGCATCACTGAGGAGAAGGTCTGGTCAACAATGGTATGATGGAATCCCATCAGAGCCTACTCTGATCTGGGATGGGTCAAGAGAAAAAAAAAGGCTGTGAAACCCCTTTACCACTCTCCAGCTTCAGATGCCTCCACTGTGAGATACACAAGTTGAATTAAGTGATTTTTTTTTTTTTTTGGCTCTTTGCACGGCTCTTGTATTATGAGTCTCTGCATTCTTCCATATTTACCCTGCTGCCAAGTGGGATAACAGAAAACCTCTTCCCCTCTAGCCAGGGCAGGGGTCTAAAAATATTTTAAAAGCAAAGAGGAAGGTCCCCAGAATCATACAAACATTTCAGCAGCCAAATTAACAGAAAGTCTGTTTCTGTTGCTGTGTTTTAAACTCAACAATTATGTATTAAGTTACTCCTGTGTACACAGAACAACAAAGGCATTTTGGGTCCATTTGTACAGGTGAGAAAATGGGTCAGCTATGTAACAATGAACCCCAGGTGTGCGTATGGCAGAAAAATTCTGTCATCTATTTCTTCCATGGAGAACTTCTGGGACAGGCTCAGAGCCCCATGGAACCACTTGCCAAGGCTTTAATAATAAAACAGCTACAAGGAAAACTTCCCTAACCCTTTGCTCAGTGGAGAAAGGACTTAAGAATAAAAAGCATCTGGATGTTTTAAGAGGAACTGTGAAACTTAGTCAATGAGAAAATTAGAGAAATGTCATTATAATATGAATGAGTACCCTTAAAAACAAACTAACCCCGAACCTTATTCTTTTTATCTTTCTCAAAAAAAGTATGGTCAGATGTGTACAGAAGCAAACTCTACTTGTTAGCCATGCTGAGCAAAGCTGGATTTGCTCACTCGCAGGAATAAAAAGCACAACAGTGAATCTTGGAGGAATTATTTCTTAGCAGAATTAGCATAACCCAGCACATCAGAGTATTAAAATTTAAAAAGGATTTCACACTGTCCTCGTATCATCAGCAGAGTCATGTCACACATTTTTTTTTTATTGGTTCGGCAGGCTAGGTGTAATTGTATCAATATTTTAATGCTTGATGCATATTGCCTGTGATACATTGCTTGCATAAATAAAAAGCACCAATATTCAATTGCCAATGAAATAATCACACACCCTAAATCTTTATCATATCATGCATTATTTAATTACAATAATCAGAGTCCTTTTGAAGGTAAAACAAGATTAAAAAGGTTTTGTTTTATTGGATCTATATATTTGATTTAAACTCTACATGTTAGCTTTACATTAAGAATTTATAAGGCATCAGTTCAAATGGTGCTATTACAAGAGTTTATTTCTTTTATAATTAGTACAGTACTCTCAAAGTACTCTGACTACAAGAGATAATATTTCAGTATTTTAATGAGCTTTTTAAGTGTAATTGATGTAACAATCATTGAATTACACATTTCTACCTGAAGAATAATGAAGGAAACACTTTAATGAGAAATTTAATCATTATTAGCAAATGATCTACCAAATTGCCATTTGCTGACATTTCAAAGCTTAATAGCAGAAACTGTATTTTCCTACAACGGCATCAACATCGATGGCGATTACTCTTCTGTTACTCTGATTTCCCAGGTTAACTTTCTATCATTACTAATTTATTTATAAATTTGAGAAAACTTCCTTTAACCCACAGTTGTCAGACCCTTCCAGAAAGCATGGGGCTTGACACTTAGAGGGATAATTTAAATAAATTAGCCCCTTTTCCAGCCTTCAGCAGTTTGCAGCATAAAAGGGCTCTTTCTTGTGAGTATGCATGCTTACATCAGCTTGATTTTGATGAATGCCCTGTGAATTCCCTGATAGTACCTCAGACAGAGAGATCTTAGACCCACGTCAACAAGGGTATTTAAAGCTCCCTCATTTCCAGAACACATCAGCATTCAGAGGGGCACAGATGTGAATAAGAGGAGCCTACTATGCAGCTTTGCCAATTTCTGGGGTTGGGTTTTACTGCTGGGTTTACAGGAACTCTCTGTGCCATGGGGAAAGAGATTAGAATGGGGGGTATAAAAAGAACCACAAGATAACACCAGGGAGGCACAATTTATGTAACCTCTTGTAGGTCAGCAGAGTTAGAAGGCAAGCTCAGCCTTCTAACTGAAGAGCTGGAAAGTGCCAGGTCTGAATCAGCACAACGGTTGGCACAGGTGTGGCAAAGGCTAACACAAAGGACCATGTGCCTTGTTAGCTCTGTAAAGGCCAGCCATTTCCAGAACTCCTTAATGGGGGTGCCGCTTCTCTCGCCGTGAGATTTGTCTGATGTGAATTGTCAACCCAGAGGACAGAAAGGGGTTTGGATAGAAACATACTGTTATAAATCCAATGCACAGTGAGATCTTTTACTTTTTCTTTAGGTTTGAGCTCTGATTTGGAGTTCTGGCAGTGAGTGGGCAGAAGGAAGGAAAGAGAAAATGCCAGCATTTGATTCACACCAGCTTCTTGATGATCACGAAGGTCCCTTTCAGTCCAGACATACTAGGTTTGGCCCAGCTGCCAACTTTTTCCAGCTCAGAATTCTCACAGCCCTTTTTTTTTTTTTCTCTCTCTCTCTCTCTTATATAGAACGTGCTCCTTTTCACTTTGTATGCTGTTATGGACTAAATATTGATAAATGTGATGAAATTAAGAGGTGGGGCTTTGGGGAGGTGATCAGGTCATGGGGATGGAGCCTTCGTGAATGGCACTGGTGCCCTAATGAAAGAGACCTGAAAGAACTCCTTGGCTCTCTTTCCACCCTGTGAAGATACGATGAGAAGACAGAAGTTTGTAACTCAGAAAACGATCCTCACCAGAACCGAACTGTGCTGGCCCCTGATCTCTGATTTCTAGCCTCTAGAACTGTGAGAAATAAATTTCTTTTGTTTAGAAGCCACCCAGTCTATGGCGATTTGTTATAGCAGTCTGAAGCGACTAAGACACATGCTCTCAAAAAAGATCTTTAGAATTCTTTTAAAACTCAGAGCGTGTGGCTGACTCTCCACAGCATACTGCCAACAGCTTGGAAGGCTCCTGCCCTGACAGGTTGTGTGGGGCACCACACCTGGGTGCCCGAAGTCCTCTCTTCTTACTTCTTGTGAATGAGAAGACAATGATAATATTAGGAAATGACCTACCGGGGTGAGAAAACTCAAGGAACTATTGACAGAACATCTTTCAAGTAATGCGCAGAGCTGAGAAGCAATATCTCAGTGTCGTTTTGTGGTTCAGGTGGTGGTGATGAAGCAAGTGAATGTTGATACTGTTTACTATGGAAAACGCAATTGCCAAAACTCCAAAATTCAAGGCTGATATACTGTAACGAACTGCATTTTAAAGCTTATTCACAAATATCTTCTGATCCTGTAGCGAAAAGCAAAATTGCAACAAACCACAAGTAGAATGAATCTCTTTTGCTAATTACAATAGTTGCCTATAAAGGTGGCCCAGGTGTCACATCAAGGAAGGATTCAGGATGACACTGACATTTATTTATATTATTTTTTAAATTTTATATTTATTTTTTAAGATTTGGATATCATTTCATGACACAGGGAGGGAAGAGAGAGAGAAACTATAATGTGCAGCACTAAGCCAACGCAAAAGAAAAACGAAGCGTTTTCTAGAATGTGGAGGAACTTTGCGTCCTGAGAGCATAATACAGTAGCCCAAGACAATGAGCAGCTTTACTTAAATAGCAACACATCGATAAAGGGCAACCACCTGAATCGCACGATACCTGTGGATGCAATTTAATCACTCAAAAGTGTGCCATTCATGCAAAAGGCATATAGATGGTAGTAGGAGAAAACTAGAACAAGAATTAATTCAAATGAAAACTACTGTTTGAACAAAAGCATCAGTATTCTTGTAAATACTTAACGGTTCTCTTTTCCCTAATCACTTCGGTTTTATCCATTGTATTGGAATCCCAAAGACACTAACTCATCCAGTTAGCAAACCAGATATAAACAAATGCTACTTTAAAAATGCACTAAAAAAGGCTCCATCTAAAGGCTGAGGGAGCACAAGATGAAAACCATTGAGAAGGTTGACAGTGCCCCCTCAGGGCAGCGTCATGTTGCTGCCAACAAAGATGGTCAGTGACAAGTTCTGCCAACAGCTGCTAGGGCCTGATCCCAATTCAGGAGATTCTAGCAATTACATAAAAGCTTATGAGGAAGATCAGAAAGCACGTTCAATGTCGTGAGCTTTCCCTTTTTTTGCTGTCATTCGAGGAAATGTTTTTCACAAAAAATGTGAAAGCCCTCTATGTAATCCCAAGTAAATATGCGTCCAATTAAGGCTTTGGAACTACTTCATTGGTGCATCATTCCCAGCTTTGATAAAATATTTGAAACACCTACACATACACCTACACTTCACACACATCACGTGCGCGCGCACATGCACACACACACACACACACACACACACACCCTGAATCCATGCTAATTTGCTTGTTACTCACACAACCAATTCTCTTTTTGGGTAAACACCTGTCCATTTACTTGTAAAAGAATCAGAACTCAGACTTTCCTCACTCTTTTGCTTTAATTTTCTTCTCTTTATCTAAATTATTTTCTCCCCACTTCATCTCTGCCTCCTCGTGTCCTAGTTTTCTTCTTCAAGGCAAACCCAAATCACACCTTCTCAGTGAAACATTTTGGTCATCACAACAGTAAAGGGACTTTCCTTCTTTGGCAATACCACAGTACATGTGGTCTGTACACTTTATACAGACTGCCCACAACAGTTACTATTTTTTGCCTTGTATCAATCATGATTTTTAAAAATACAGACATTTTCTGCACAGCTAGATTGTAAGCTCCTAAAGGGCGGGTGGTGTTACATATTGTAACTGTTAAGGGAAAGGAATCCACTAGCTCCACTGCCGTGTGAACTGAGTAAATGCCCCAACCTCAGTTTTGTCATCTGCAATTGGGAATAAGAGGATGCACCTCATCAAGCTGTTCTGAGAATGAAGTAGGCAATTGCATGTGGCATAGTGCCTTGTGCATAAAGAAGGCTCAGTAAAAGCTAGTTACCATTGTTATTGTCAGTTACTCTCTGTTCGCTCCTGTGTCAAGCGCTGTACCTTGCACAGGACGTGTGTTCACTGCTGGTAGTTTTGATTGCCCAGTAAGTACACATCTATGGCTTTTGCCATGCAACATCTATCTCCCACTCCGTTAAATGGTTCCCTAATTTCTCTATGATGAAACTTGCCATCCCTCCCTCATTAGCTCTTCCTACAGCCTTATCCCACCCTGACTACATGTGGCCCAGTGTAAGCCCATCCTCCCACTGGCCAGAGTGAAGGCATCAGACCCTATGCGATGTTAAGGGATTACTTAACAACCAACCTTCCTTTCAATGTTATTCTTATCCAGGAGTCATTCTAGGAAACCATGTAAGCCTGTAAAACTACCACGATCCCTTTCTAGATTTGGCAAACCCCGAGGTACTGAGAGAACACCCCCATGCCACCCATGGCACCCCAGCCCCCGGGAAAGCTGACAGCTCTAAGGACCTGTCCAGATGGCCCTCCTCTTCGTAGGCTGCCCCAATTCACTGTCATTGGGAATTTAATCATTTCCAAGATGACTCCTAGTAAAGATATTTGTTTGAAGAGTAGCAGGAGTTCTATTTGAACCAGAAGTTTGTTCAACTGAGAAGTCGGGTCCATTTAGGTCTGTTTAAGGATGGAGGTACTGGTTTCTTTCCAGTGTAATTACCAGAAGAAGCAGGTCCTCCTGGGAAAGCAGAGACAGTTTCGTTGGAGCGGTGAACTCCATCTAAGTGGGGGCTTTTCTGCCAATGAGAACAACTGGGTCCCAGGATCATGTGGCTACTTTATCCCATATGGGCTCCACTCACATGGGCCTTTCTGTAGTTCTGTGAATAAACCCACTTTCCTCTATTTGTCCTCCATGTATCAGCTCATGTGTTAACTTCCTTTGAAACCTGGGGTGGAATGACTGCAACAGGAGGGTAGGCAAAAACAGAATGGGCTTCGCAAAATCTCACTGAGTTATTCAGGGTTTACGACGCCAGCAGCGGTGGGAACAACATCCTCATCCTGGATTATGCTTCCCTCAGCAAAGGGCATGGGGAAATCTCGACACAGGGACCTGGTCAGCTGTCGTGGGGGTATTTCTTCTAGAGGTGAAGATGTCCTGCCCTGGTGCTCTTCACGTATCTAGTGGTACCTTAGACATCAGACATGGGGAAGATGGATGCCTCCATCAACGGGCATGAGAACTGTCATCTTTTTTTTTTTTTTTTTTTTTTTTTTTTTGCGGTACGCGGGCCTCTCACTGCTGTGGCCTCTCCCGTCGCGGAGCAACAGGCTCCGGACGCGCAGGCTCAGCGGCCATGGCCCACGGGCCCAGCCGCTCCGCGGCATGTGGGATCCTCCCACACCGGGGCACGAACCCGCGTCCCCTGCATCGGCAGGCGGACTCTCAACCACTGCGCCACCAGGGAAGCCCGAGAACTGTCATCTTTACAGGCACCAGCGATTAGTCAGCCTTTAAGCAGTGGCAGGAAACATAACCAGGGGAAACAGGGGTGGAGGAGAGAAAAACAAAGATACCTTATTCTAAGAGGACTAGTTTAAGAAGCATCAAGTGAAGTGCTCCCTGGAAATTGCCAGCAACAGACATGTAAGGAAGCCTGAAATTATCATAAGGCATACAGGGAAGCAATCCAGGAAAAGTCTTTGGGGATTTCTGGGGTGGTTCTGATCTTCCTCTGGACAGTCAAGTGTGGCAAGTGTTGAGTTACATAAGCCTGGAAAAGCAGCATGTTTGGAAATGTGTGGAGGCATGGCTCTGCTAGCCCTGAAGTGAAAACATTAATTTTGAGCTAAAAAGAAAAAAAAGTGCTTTTTTTTTTTTCCTTTTCCAAACTTGACATCCATTTCAATGTTCACAACCTAAAGCCTTTCAAAACACAGTGTGAGGACTTAATACTGTCTTTTATAAAGGCTGAAACTTTTATTGAAAATGTTTGGTCCTAGACTCTGCAAGATCAGTCATACAAAAGTGAGCAACACATTTAAAAGGCAAATGATCCTGCGAAATGTCAAGCCCAGGAACAAATTTTGGAGCTGCAGTTGGTAAAAACTGACAAAAATAAGTATTGCACGTAAGCAGTAAAACTTCTCACCAAGTCCTCAAAACTTCATACATGATTTTTGGAGCCTCAGACTGAATTGTTTATCTTTCAGATCAAAGCCATGGATCTGTTAAGGAAACCATAGGTCCTATTTTTATGGCATGACTTTTTATTATAGCAGCAGAGTATATGGTGTGCTCTATATACAGCTTTAGCCCTAAGTGCCACAGAATGTAGCTGGGATCACGGGGCAGGTTGGTATTATCAGGACAGCCTCTCTAGAAGCTTTCTTTGCACACCCCATTTCTGCCAGAAATCACCAAGTTCTTATTCCTAGCTAGTGCACATAGGTCCCTGAGGTTGAGAAATCTTCTGGCCCACTAGCTTTCATAGTTCAAAACAGAACATTCAGTTCGGGGGTCCTGAATCTTTGTCCCCAACACGAAGCCCCTAAGTGAGCAACAAGAATGTTAACCTGACATTACTTCTGACCAAGATGGAGTAAAAATGACCACATTTAATCTCTGCCTGAGAAAACTAAAAACGCCAGACAATAATAATGGTTTTCAAGACACTAGGTATCAGGGACTAGACAGTGACCCCTCAGGGATGGGAATGAATGAGGTGAGCCCTACAAGTGCCACGACCATAGGCTTTGAGAGCGTTCTCAGGCTGTAGTACGGGGAGGGGGACCCAGGTGGAGCCTAGCTGGATCCGCAGTTGAGTAGACAGAGCTGAGCGTGGGGAGACACAGGCAGCTAGAACTCGCAGGACAGGGTACTGAAGAAGAGAGGGCTGCACAGGGAAGGAACCCTGGAGATCTGTAGGGGCAGCCCTTGAGAATTTAGCAAGTACTTATCAGCACAGGCCTGGAATGAAACTACCTGAGGCTGCGGAAAGAAGTGACCCAAAGATTAGAGAAAACACTGCCTGGTGCCCATACAGGGTTGAGAGAGTGCCTATTCCCACCAGCAACACTGAAAACCTCACAATTCACAGAATACTGTGAAGAGTGCACAGAAGTTTCTTGCCTCACTAGTGGGAAATAACTAGCCCTAGGTTAAATAACTCCTCTGGACTCTTCAAAATTCAACTTTCCAGGTAACTTAGCGGTGTTTCAAAACGAAAGACAAAAATATGTATGGAAGTACAAAAATAACCAGGACCCAACAGGGTAAAATTTTACCAGATATGCAAAGAATCTAAATGAGTGAAATCAATAAATTAAACCCAAAATTGACACAGGAGTTAGTATGAGAAGACAAGGACATTAAAACAGTTATTATAACTGTATTTTAAGTGTTCAAAGAGTTAAGAAGAGACATGGAGGATAAGAAGACCAAAAACTCCTAGAGATAAAATCTTACCTGGATGGGATCAACAGCATACTACTAGTCATTGCAGAAGAAAGGATTAGTGAATTTTGATAAAAATTATTATTTTATTGAAAAACTGAGTTTCAATAAGCTCAGTTTCCACCACACACACAAAAATATACAAACACACACACAAAAAATAGAGTAAATTAAACAAAGTAAGCAGAAGAAAGGAAATAATAAACACCAGAGCAGAAATCAATGAAATGGTGAATAGAAAAACAAGAGAGAAAATCAGTGAAACCAAAAGTAGGTTCTTAGAAAAAAAGTCAATAAAACTGGTAAACTTCTAGCTAGAGTAGTTAGTAAAAAAGAGAGAGACAGAAGACACAAATTCCCAATTTTAGAAAAGGAAGAGGTGACATGACTAAGATTTTTAGTCTATTGAAAGGATAAGGGAGTATTATATCAAATTTATATCAATAAATTCAACAACTCAGACAAAATGAAAAAATTCCTTGAAGAAACAAACTATCAGAGCTCACTCAAGAAGCAAAAGAGAATCTCAATAATCCTATTATATATATATTTTTAATTTTGAAGTTTAAACTCTCCCACAAAGAAAACTCCACGGCAAGATGGCTTCACTGTTGAATTCTTCCAAACATACAAGAAAATAATACCAAGTTTACACAAACTCTTTCACAAAATTGAAGAGAAGGAAATAATTCCCGTCTCATTTTGTGAAGCCAGCATTACCCCAATAGCAAAACCAAAAGCAGACATTACAAGAAAACTACAGATCAATATCCTTCATGAACATAGATGCAATTTTTAAAAAAATTCCAGTAAATGGAATTTTGGCCTGGAATGATTTTGTTTGATGAACCAAATACATCAAAGCTAATGAGACATCAGAGAGTTAGGGACTATGATTGTATCACGTTGTCAACATCTCCAGTAAAACAGCATTTTAAGTAACTAATTTTGTCCTTTCCACAAAGTCAAAAAAGCAGCTATGCCCTTTACTCACTAAAGTGAACATGGTTTGGATACAGAGAAGGTATAAAGTAGTGCTTTGCGCACAGATTCTGGAGTCAGACTGCCTGGGGCTGAGTTTCAGCTCCACCTCTTTCTAGCTTTGTAACTTGGGAATATGATCCAACCACCCTGTGCATCAATTTCATCTGCTGTAAACTGGGGTTGATAATATCTCTTTATCATAGGGATGCTGTGAGGAATAAAGGAGTTAATCCTTGTAGAACATAGAGAACAGTAGAGTGCTACATGGAGAACTCAGTCAATGCTTTACCAGGTCTAGCAAGGAGCAGTAGTAGAAATAGGAGTGATTGTATCGTGTAAATAGCCATGAAAGACATAACGTTGAACTGAGTACTGAAGAATTTTATGCTTGGTGGATACATCAGGAAGGAAGTGAGGGACAGGCATACCACCAAAAGCCATGAGTACAAACAAGCACTTAACAGCCATAAAGGTTACTGGTATTTTTCAGAAACTGTGATTAAGATAATGTGTGTTGAATGTGGAATATATTTTTGTGGAATGTGGGGAAGGGGAAAAAAGAGGAAGGGTTAAACAACATAAGAGTAAAAGCTGGAAATTGAGACCAGATGATGAAGAGCTTTGTGTGCCATGAGAAAGCAGTAAAATTTGATCCTGGTTGAGATAGGAAACCATTGAAGAATTTAATGCAAGAGAGTGTCACAGCCAGATATTTATTTTTAAAGATAATTTTGGCTAAAGTATGGAGAATAGATTGAAGAAAAGGAAGCTGAAGACAGGAGAACTTGCTAAGAAGCTCTATTAGTTTCCTATTGCTGTCATAACAAATTACCAAAAATTTAATGGCTTAAGACAACACAAATTTATTATCTTTCAGTTCTTGGGCTCCAAGTCTGGCACAGGTCTCACTGGGCAGAAATCAAGGTATTGGCAGGATTGCCTGCCTTTTGTAGGCTCTAGGGTGAATCCATTTCCTCATCTTTTCTAGTTTCTAAAGGTCACCTGCTTTCCTTGGTTTGTGACCCCTTCCTCTGCCGTCAAAGCCAGCAACAGAAGGTTGAGTTCTTTTAACATCAAATCACTCTGGCCTCCTTTTATGCCTCCCTCTTCCACTTTTAAAGACCCCTGTGGTTAAATTGGACTCACACCCGTTATCCAAGATAATCTCCCCATTTTGGGGTCAGCTGATTAGCGACCTTAATGCCCCTTTGCCATGTAATGCAGCATAATCACAGGGTCTGGGGACTAGGACGCGAACACCCTTTGGGGGCCAGTACAATTCCTATCACAGAAGCTATTACAAAATCTCAGGTAAGACAATGATAAGGGTCTAAACAAAGGTTATGGTAACAGAAATAGACAGAAGGGAACACATTAAAGAGTGTTTTTAGATGCATAATTTAAAAAGTACATAGATTCATATGGTGGGTTTGGAGGGGACAGAGGACATGAGGGAGAGAAGGAGATTAAGGACATCTCCTAGTTGTTTAAATTTGAAAAAACTTGGAGAACGATGACGCCATTAACCATTCTGAGTTCAGTTTTCAATATGTGAATATAAAGATCTTATAGAATATTATGGGTGAGATGTCCAAAAGGTTACTGGAAATTGGATCTGAAGTTCAGGAAAGCAGTAATGCTGATGACCAAGATCTGAGCATCGTCATGTAATATCTGAAGTCTCCAAGTAGCTTGCTGTGAGTTAAGAAGCTCACTAAAGACATTTGCACACATACTCACATTCAATATTCAGCAGCTTTCATTGGTACAAGCTGATGTTTAACATGAGAAAATAAGACGTATCTTATACATAAATTATAAGTGACCCAATATACCCATAGCTGAATCTTGACTGGTCATTCGTAAGAGAAGCAAAGACTTAGGAATCTAAGGGTGAATCCCCACAGAGGTGGCAATCCCAGGCCAAAGAATGTGGAAATGATGGCAAGGATCTGTTCTAGCTTAAGAAGCAAAGAATTGCCACACAGGATGCAATCTGTGACTTCCCAGCCCCGGGTTCTCATGTTTTGTCTCTCACAGGAACACTTCTGAGAATATATATATTTATCCCACTAGAAACCAGGTTTCTATTTAAGATTTGGAGCATCTCCCTATTTTTGTGAGAGTCTTTAACTATATATATCTTAAAAAGACATGGTTGTATACGGGAAATCTCTACAACTTCCCTTCGAATTTGCTGTGAACCTAAAATTGCTTTTAAAAAGAGTCTTTTAAGAAAAGTAAATATCTGAGGCATAATGACATACTGCTTCAGCATATTTCTCCCAAAGCCCAGTGATTTTTAAAATATTCATTTTATTAATTAAGAAAACACAGCTGGTATGATGATGGTAACATACCAACAAATAAGTGTGACTTTAAAACCTCTTACAGAAAAGACTGGAGGTATTATACAGGTCTGTTAATTCACAGCAACGCAAATTGTGCACCGTAGAAACCTTGAGTAATAAAACATCCTATAACAAAACCTCAGAATTCCATACAAATGGCTGCAGGGTGGCTGGGAAGGCAGGATGGAAATGTCCATTGAAATACAGGACCTTGATTAATTTTCTTCTATAGTGGAACCATAATAACCAAAAGTAAACTCACTGGTGTAGCTGTGGTGACATACGAGTTGGAACGCATGGCGTGTACAAAGGTGAGTAATAAGAGTGAAGCAAATGAGCAAAAATATATCAAAAGTGATGAAAATTATGTGTTTTCATTGTTAAGAGATGTAGTGAAATTCTCGTCTGGTGAATTCCAATTCAGCATTTCCTTGATATATCTTTTATAATTTTCACTCTAATTATAATGAAAATCATTTTTCAGTGTAATTTTGCAATAAAAATGGTTTTTATTTCTCATTACATAAGAACACGATCTGGTACAGTTCCGGAGCAGGCTTATAATACGCACGCTGTATCTTCCCTTTCTTACCATATAATCTCTTCATAGTCTACAGATGTCAAGAGGTTCAGATTAAGCTTGTTAAAGATCTGCTTCACTCGAACTCACTGATGATTATTTATTTAGCAGTTTTATGTAACCCTGTCATTGATAAGCACTCTATTAATTTGCCGAGGGACAAATCGACACTAGTTATTTTTCTACCGGCTATTAGACTCGGTGCTGCTGTTTGTTACAAACCACTTGCCAGTTAATTATAAATTATGGGTCCTCTTTGCCTATATTAATTGATATCTCCTCTGCTTTGTAATACTAGACAAATAAATTGAAGGCAAGATTTATTAAGCAGTGTATGTCTTGTGTCTCTTGATTAGTATTCTTTACTTTTTTTTTTAACGTTTTTACTTGTTTATACAGATTTGACAGACCAGTGCATTAGAGAAATGATCTTTGGGGTGTTTTGTAGTAAAGAGAGAAAAAGATTTAATAGGCTTCCTACAAATTTATTTCAAATGACCCACAATTCATTGTAAGCAATTCCTAAAATGCCTTTTGACTTTGTGCTACAGACTGGTGATGGCAGCTTCCCAATTATGCAAAACTTAATATTCAAATGGTTTGAAAGCCTATGAACGCTGTTGCCATAAGATAAAATAATATGATGCATATATAACTTAAAATCTGTATCAGTTTACACATGCAATATCTAACGTCTCTTTCCTTCATCTTATTGCGCGTATGCATTCTATTACACACACTCTTACATATATATGAGACCTTTTTCTCTACTGTTCTGATTTAAACAATCTGTAGGTGTAATACATAGTGACGAAACAATAAACAGTAGCCATTTTTAATTTTCAGGAGCAGGAATTATAGATGGCATTTGCCACAAGACATACACCTTTCCATGTGTAGCCCACAGAGAATCTGGCATCAGAATTTAGGCCAGGTAGGGAGAAAAAGAACATTTTACAAAAGAAAGTCTTAATTTGTTTGCTCCCTGGACAGTATCGAACATTGAAGAACTGCAAATTTAATGGAAAGGATTACCCCAGAGGGTCATTGGACTATATTCTGATTTCAAAGGACTTTAGAACCTAGCTATCTGCCAAAAGATCTGAGTCTCTAAAATCCTAATTTTGTATATAATTTCTCCATGTAATTGACAGTTTTGACCCAAGTTGCAACATCTTGGATTCCTAATAAGTCCCTATCTGACATAAATCCAGAAAATGGACAGTTTGCCCATTGGAGTAGGCGGGTTGTTTTTCCATTAGTTCTCATAGGAAGGGAGAGATAGATTGGTCAAGCAGATCTATTCCTATTTTCAACTCACACATAATTGAATCCCTTCTCCAATATATTCATGTTTGAGGATTTAAAGACTCCCCAATTAGAATTTAGAGGAAGCCTTTAGAGTAAAATTAGTTAGCTCATTCAGAAAACATGTGCCCTGCTATTGTGCTGTGAAACTGACCTTGAGCCACTTTTTAATACTGAGATTTCAAGAATCATCTCCTCCTATATACCATGCTACCTTCTGTTAGCTGTTTCTGGGCACACCTCCCAATGGATGTCATAAGTGATAGAATTTCCTGATAGCCTTGATCCATTTGGATTATGCAGAAAATACGCTATTAATCATCCCTTGTCAATTTATTATTTTGTCTGTATATCCACCATGTTACCCTTCCTACCATTTACCATCTCACTGCTCAAAATCTCTGTCCCCCACAGACAAACAAGATGGGAGAGGAGTAAGATTTAAGTTATTAGTTACAACATGAAATTACTTTGATTAGCAGTGGATTGGAGTTGACACTAACCTCTCAAATAAATCATTTTTGATTATTCACATTTCATATTTTCACATCACTTTTGAGCCCAACTACATGGTAGTCCATTGTTTGCTGAACCACAGTGTACATTTTTTTTTATTTTAATGCTTCAAACTATTTTACCCTAACCTACCCAGTGGCTCTCAACTGGGGGCAATTTTACTCCCCAGGGGACATTTGGCAAGGTCTGGAGACAGTCATGGTTGTCACAAATGGGGGAGGAAAAGGGACTGCTATGGGCATCTAGTGAGTAGAGAACAGAGATAATGCTGAACGTTTATGGCATACTGGCCAGCCCCCACCCCAACAAAAAATTATTGGTCCCAAATGTCAGCAGCGGTGAGGCTGAGAAACCCTACTCTAACCCCTGAAAATAAATCCTAACTTTCTTTCTGGAAGGAACAGTGATCAGTCGAGCAAGAGTTTGAGGGGAGAAAGTTTAGAAACCTAATCGTGACTAGATTTTCTTACTTTGGGTGACCTATAGAGCTTGCCTCATGTGCTTACTGATAAGGAGACCAACCGACTTGAGGGGCTCAGATAACACTGGGTTAAAAATGCGCACACTCAGGAAGTGAAGTGAAGCTCCTGTGAAGCTTGCTGTGTGTTTCCTCATGAAAACATTATCAGAAACACATTGAAGGGAAGTATTCAATTCAGTTCCATTCAAGTCCGTTGAACTAGGAGCTCTGAGTTGGTCAGCAGTATGAGGGGGAGGGGCGATGAGTTTGGGGCATGGTGGAACGGAGCAGGACCCTGTGGTCCTTGCCCCCATGTTATCAGCCTGCCTTTTGTCTGTGGAAAAACTTTAGCCAAAAGTAAGTTTATATACATAGACAAATGAATGGAATGATTATGGTAAAGTGAAACTGGACTGTGATAATATATGTAACATAAGGTTTTAATAATATACTATTAATAGTAGAGATTGATTCAAAACAAGAATATAAATTTAAACATCCTATACATCAACAAAATGCAGTCAAACAAAGTTGCACTAAGTTAAAGTTAAATATTACTACAAAGTAAAAGCCTTTACCAGAATAAAATTATAATAAAAAGGGGGCCTGATCACACTTCGTTGTTTATATCATTTAACTGTTCTCTAATTTCTTAACAACTAAACACACTGAATTATAGGCCCATTTTTCTTAACCAGAATTGTGCATTCTCTTGTCATCTCTAGTTATACTCAATAAGTTGATGAAAAAACATAAGTTTAATGAGAGAAGTGAGAAAATGCAGAAACAAAGGAAAACAGTCAAAGGAGACCAAATAACAATAGTTTAGTCATTAAGCAAAGTCAAGGACCTTTTTGGTTTCTTTTCAAGGGCTATAGGTAATATTTTGAGCCATATCCTTTGAGCTGTCTTATAGATACTGAAACCCCTCACCAGGTGGAAGAAGTTAACTACATGATGACCAGACTGTAGCCATGACAAAAGTTGCCACAATTCTGAGAGCTGGCCTCAAAGAAGTGCGAACAAACTGACCCTGGAACTGAAGACCCTGGAACTGTACTGAAAATAATCAAGATGACACTGATCAGACCACTGCATTACTGATTTCAAGATGACTGTCAGAGCTGACTGTGCTGTTTCTACATGTAGCCCCTCCCTCCATCTATAAAACCTCTTGCCCACTGACTGTCAGTGGCAGGGAGTTGGCCTTTGGACAGGAGTCCACCCTCTTCCCCCCCTCCCCCCATTGCCGGCATCCGAAATAACGCAAACTTCCCTTTCCACCAACCTTGCCTCTTTATAGGCTTTTGAGTGGTGAGCAGCCAGACCCCACTTTTGGTTACGATAGAGGCAATCTGGTCACTGAGGCGACATGCAGAAGAGAAAACACAGGTGGACAAAAGGACAGGAAGTAGATTTTAGTGCACCTGGGAAAATATGAAAATTTACTAACTTGAGCTCTTAATGTTTCCATTCAACAATTGTTTACTGACATCCAGTGGGTATAAAGTATATGTACTGTAACAGTTGTCTTCCAACGTTCATAGCTCCACCCCAAAAGTATTTTTAGCATATAATTATGCATAATGATATATATGTAGTACATGTAAATCCACATATTCCATATTAGTAAAATATAGTTTCTCATTTAGAAATATAGATGTTCTAATATTATCTAATGTTCTTATATTATCGAATATGCTCTGTCCAACCCTCAATGTACACATGTCACTTTGGAGACTGGTGCACTAGGAGATACAAATTCAATTCTTCACACATACACCACTAGGTGGTGGTCTTCATGAGGTCAGCAATTATGTCTTTTCTCTTTTTCTTTGTGTTACTGGGGCTCACAACAAAACAGGGATTCAGTACCTGTTTTATTTAACGAATAGAGTTGGTCTATAACAAGCTGATCTAGTAGGATGGAATACGATAGGTGCACACATAACTATACTACAAGGCAGAATTATAATGCAGTAGTGACTAAGAAAAAAGCAGATTTGCTTCTGTCATAGACTTTTTCAAGACCTATTCTGAATCTTGGCCAAGAAGTGCACAAATTTTCCTTCTATTAATATTTCTCATTCTTAGGTAGTCCTTGGATGATGACCAAATTCCCTCTTGTAAGAGTGCTCAATTAAGCTTTATAAGATTCAATTAAGCTGATTCCATATTACAGATAAATATAATGCTGGACTCCAGTGGACTTCTAGGTTCTTCCAGGATCAAGATGAAACCAACCAATTAGGAATCACATACAGCCCTCTCTCTCCAAAATGAGTTTAATTCTTTATTTAAGTCAAGCAGGATTCTTTGTCTTATTCCTTCTTAAACTAATTAACTTTTCCAACCCATCTATAACATGGTTGACTTATCATCAAATACATTTATTCTGCCAACATTTTAGTCATCTTAGCACTTTAAAGTTCTTTGGAGAAACTTGGTATGTTGTTTGGCACTGCTTTGTTTGTTGGAGTTTATGAACAAGTGGACCAGGCTGAAAGGTAAGTATAATCTCACTTTGGATGAGCAGGGAATTTTCTACACAGTGATAAAATAGTCATCACCACCCTACTTCTGCAACAAAATAATTTAAATGATTTATTCATTGGTTTAACTTTCAAGTGTTTTGTAATATGGAACCTCCATACTCACTATTAATACTGAAGGGAACCTGAGTAACCCTTGAATAATTAGTCCTCTATTAAATAAGTTGAAGGAATGACCTCTTACTGATGGAGGCTTCAGCTTTCGCTCTTACCTTAAGAGGGCCAAGCCTGTTATATGCCACATTCCCCCTTTCCCTTAATTCCATTAAACTTCTGTGACATTCACTGCTTACCTACTATGTTCAATGAGTTGCAGTTCTATAGAATCTGCCATTCCTGGAGAAAACTGCTTCCCCACAGGGTCTGAACCCACAGATACTGTCCAGCCAAGGAGCCCTGAGATAAAGTCTCTTCCTTTCTATAGTTTGCTGAATATGACTGCTGATGACAGAATTGTGAAACTGTACCACCAAAAATTGCTGAGCAAGATCTGATTATTTACTTAACGAACACTAGTATGGATTGAATGTCTGGCACATAGTACACTCTATACAATAAGCCACCAAGAGAAGATACTATTATTATCTCCATCTTAAAGGTAAGGAACTAGGAATGAGAGATTAACTATCTTGCTATAGTGGGTCACAAGGTATAGGAAGGAGCAGGTACACTAAGGAGCAGAATCTGCACTTATTTAGAGATAAATATAATACTAAAGTCATTATTACATGAAAAACCGGTCCACTTTAAAAGCCAATGTACATCTGATGGGGCTGTAGAGTTTGATTGCAGAATTCTCTGAAAGAGGGTTATTTGGGACGTAATTAACATGACAAACAAAGGAAAGACACAAGTTTAGCAAAAAGCTCACTTTGAGTGGATAAATTTCTCTTTTTCCTTTTTTTAAGTGAGAAAGGCTGGATAAAAAGCACATAAAATAACCGCTGACTAAGTGGAGCTCTTGAGCTAAGGGCTTGCGCTGTGAAAATTCTACTTTGTCTAGCAAACACTATCAGACAGAAACCTTGAAAGAGGAACATTTATTTTTCTCATTTTCTAAAACAACAACAACAAAACCACCAGTTCTGACCCCATGACTTCCCTGACAACGGGGAAAGTCACACATGGGAGGGAGGAATACAGAAGCAGGCTTCCACTCCGCCAGTGGGCTCTCCCATTCCCCGCAGCTGGGTTTAACTAGGGAAGCTGAATGGATGCACAGACAGCAGTAATGGAGGCACATTTGGGTGGTAGATAGGTTCAGATGAGTAACCCAAATCCTCTGCCCCTCAGTCAATTCCAAACTCCTCCCATGGTGAAAGCAGGGATTTCATGTCACAGTCTCTTGATACAAAGCTAAATAGAATGCATGACTATATACCAATCCCATCATTTTCCAAACATGGCCATATTCGAGAAGAAATCAAACACAGTGACTGGTATTAATATGATTTGGAGGGAACTGCAGTTGCTTCACAGGGGCTATAGTTGAGTGATGGAGACCACAGGCTCTGGAGTAGAACAGAATCTTCTTCATATGGTAACTCAGCAATGTACTGACTGTGTAACACTGGGTAATTTTACCTCTCTGAGTGACTGCTTTTCCTCTTTAAAATAAATGCAATTCTTATGTCTCCAGATTTGAGAGGATTAAATGAGACAACATGGGAGCACATTACTTGGCATACAGTGGATCTTGAAAAAAAAAATGTGTTTTATTATTACATTAGTCCAGATCCTCTAAGAAACAGATGCCAAGATGGGATTCAATGTGTAAGAAATTTATTAGAGGAAACGTCTGTGAAAGAAAATGGGGAGAGAGGCAGGAGAGGCAGGGAGAGCCTTCAAGCCATGATACTAGTGACCCCAAGTGAACGAGAGAGGGAAGGAAAGGAAGACTGAGAGAATCTGAAACCGCCATGCATCTATTTCTAAACAAGTCTGGTAAGGCCATCATGCAGTCCTTGAGCCAAATTTGCCCGTCAGAGGATCCTGACTCTCCTAGGAAAAAGCGTGCCTCATTAACAGTGCCAGGCTGACTCATAGGCTGGAAGCAGCCTGTGGGAAGCACAGACTCACACCGGGATGGGTCTCCAATGTAGCATTTGAGGCCCTGGAGCCCTGGATCAGTTATGTTCCTGCAGTCAAAGAGGTGTGTTCTCATGGTAACCACAAGTATTATTCAAGGCAAATCTTTGGGAAGACCACACGTTATTGCTTCAGAAAAAGCAAAGGAGTCCAAACAAAAAATCAGAAAAATGGTACACATAGAGTACTATGTAATATAAAGTAATGACAAAGTCAGGGCATCTTTTAGGTTATGTATTTGTTACAGAAATGGAAACGAAGTCACAGGAATGCAAAGGATGCCATTTCATATTCTAAGATGATTCTTACTCTGATTAAAAGCAAGTTATGAAAGCAAACTTCCTAAAAACTGCTTTTCATCAATCCTTTCCAACTTAGAACTGACTTTCATGAAAAACTAGATTTCCTTAAATTTACTGTTTTTCATTCTTCCCTTTTCCTTCCTTTTTTTCCCTTCAGATTACATGATTAATTAGGTTTCAGCTTTTTTTCTGGTCTTGCACCTCTTTGAGAATCTGAGGAAAATGCTATCTTCTCCAGTACCCTCAAAATGCACAGACATCCATGCAAAATAAGAGGTACGATTCCAGAGGGCTTGTGTACCCTCTAAAATCCATTGATGTAAGGCTTAATAGGACTTTAAGAGTGCTTACATCTGTCAAGCTATTAACATACACGATTGTAAACAATCTTACAATGCTTGGACTACATTCTTCTGTGGATTAAGATAATCAACCAGGTATTCCTATGATGGCATCTTGCTTTTGGGGTTCAAAATCTCAGTGCACCCTAAGGCATCATTCAACGAAGCCATACTGAATGGGAACACCCTACGTGGACATACATTTAAGCACATAAGCAAAGTGCATATTTGGGTGAGGAGTTCTTTCTTATTCCTTTGTTTCCCCACACAAAGTTTGGGTCCAGTTTGGGGTGGAGGTCCACATGCTCAAGGATATTCAATTATGTTTCAAGGTCCTTCATTTTAATATGTTCTAATTTAATATTACACTACAGTTCTGGGTCTAGCTCTATAAATGTCTGTTACCTCACATTTGGCCGTCTCTGCCTTAGTTAAATGTTTATGTTTTGGACACCCCCCTTCTCCTCTCCTTAGATGCACATGGTCCCAATTGCTCTTCTGTAGCTCATCAACGTATCACCTTTCCAGGAGGAATTAAAAATTAGAGGGACAAAATGTGGGGAAAAAAGGAAGACTAATGAAAATTCGGCCACTACTGTGAATTCACTCGAGCTTGGATTCTCAGGCAGAAGCCGTGTGAAAAACGACATTCATCGTTATCTCTGGTGCTGGACCCACACAATACCTGTGCGCGAGGGGGTGAATTAATTATTTTGCAGGGGTCCAACTATTTTTCTAGCAGTGGATGCCTCCAATTACTCTGTCTCCAAAGCGCCTGCCCAGCCTGGCTGCCTTAACTCTTCATTTTCTTTCTTCTGGGGGTTCGAGCCAACACTTCAACCTGGTGGTTTTTTCACTAAAGAACACAGGAGATGACAGAGGTCTGGAAGAATATATTTCCTCCGAAGCTGGTGACCAATTAGTTGCTTGCCACCGACTGTCATTTCACTGCTATGAGTGCTGTGTTCTTGTAGCCTGGTGATAGACACGCTGTTTATTTTCCACTTTACAGCCTTTGCCAATACTCCGAGTCCCACACAGCTGCCTTTAATGCTGCTCTTCTAGAAAGCTGGTGACAGGGGAAAAGGTAAAAGGTAGGTGTGAGTGGCTAAATGGCAACCCTGAGCAGACTTATCTAGGGTGCAAAGTAAAAAGAAGAGTTATTTTGCTACCTCGCCTTTTATTCTAATGCTTCCAAATGAAACTGTGGAAAACACCCAGTCCATGAGGTTAACGTTGAAAGACATAAGTGCTGTGGCTAAAGACTTTGTGAGGTTTGTTAAGCTGTTGACGACACGAGAATCAGACACATTCACCACTGGTTCTGTAATTGCCTTTCGTCCCCGAGCAGCTTCCCCTCCACATTCCCCACACCCAACTTTTATGATTCATCATATTTATTTCTTGTTTCCTCAAGCAACGTCTTTTATTAGTTGCGCACCCACTGCAGAAATTTAATTTCTGCAAGAGGACAACAAAGCAGTTGATTATTATTATGGAGAATCTGGTACAACATCCGGTGAAGGAAAATCTATAAGGCATTAAAATGACAGATTAGGCAAGAGCTGTATTCATTTACAAGTGTTAGAACATCATGCTAATGCCTCACAAGTACAACATAAAATGAAAATCAACTCTTTCATGCTGCTTTACGGAGCGACGCCGCGAAGCTCGCAGGAACAGAAGACAGAGTCTCTGTTAAAGAGGCACTGTCCTTTTGTGGTGCGCTCACCGTTCATCCTTGACAAAACACAAATAAAAACACTCCTCTCATGCACAGCCGGAAGCGCTCCACGCTTATCCTTTGGTCAGCCCAAAATGAACACTGCCAATCCCGGTGAGATTTAAAGCATTCATATGCACCTCGTTTTTTAATGGAGAATAACACTTCACCTATTAGGCAACCTCCACTTTTTTATATCCCGCCGGGATACTAAAGAGAAAGCAAAGAAGAGGGCGCCTGCAATCAGGAATTCAGGGTCATGATTCTACACAACAAAGCCCTAAAACTGAATATAAACTTTAATCACTCAGAGCCTATCAACTCTTATTTTAGACATAATATTTATATTGCATGTCATAGCTCAAGGTAGATAAGAAGGAAATTACAAGATGCTGGAGAACGTGAGGCCAAAACTTCTAAAAACTAGAGTAGTTATCCTGATAAGAAAACAGACACAAAAAAATTACAGACAGAATGTTTCAAATAATCTCCAGGGCCACCATACCTGAGGGTATCTTTGTAAGAGAACAGAACAAATAAATTCTGTTGATAATATTGACCCCAGCCATCTGAAAACAACTACAAGAGTTTCAGCTTTCTCTTTACAACCTGAAAGGGAAGTATGTAACACATTTCATAGGAAATTCCATCGAAACATTTAAAATACTAAAAACGTAAGTGTTTGGAAGCCAAAACTTCATATATGTGGAAGAATTTATTTCTGGTAATACTGAATTTTAAAAAGTGTGGCTTATATATTTTATACATATAAATGTGTATACTTGAGAATGAATACATAATGCACAATGTATTTATAAAAATATATAGACATATAATGTACTTTACTGTATGTTACTAATTATATGTGAAATAATCCCTATGTCAGAAAAACAAATAACATAATTTTTATTAGTGAACTTTTAGAGATTTGTTTCAGGTTGATTGAGTAGTTAATTCTTAGAAGGTACTATCAGATATCAGAGCTTCCTTTCCTTGAACCAGAAATGGAAAACATAGAAAAGTCTGATTTCTTGGTTCTATCCTGGGTGGCATTTAGATGAGGAATATTAAAGTGACTCTGTTGAACAGCTCCTCGTAATACAGTAGACAGCAGTAGGTAATACAGTAGAGGGTTCTCAAATTCTCATCAATAAAGCCTCCCACACCATTTGCCTGCTACACCCATTTCCCTGGTTGCACCCATGAGATACGCTGAAGGCTCACGTGTCATCACAACTCCTAGTACACGTGTGATATTGCTACCCCTTCTCCTCTATTCAAGAAAGTATATTGGAATATAAGTGAAAAGTATATTTCCAGAATGGAAATCCGACTTGCCCTCATTTATACAAATTTAGAAAGATAAGATACTGTTATTTTCGTTATTAATAACAAATTCCTCACGACACAACTTGGGCATCAAGATGAGGGAAGAGCCTACCAGAAGGAAGAAGAATGCAGTTGGCGACAGGAGACCTGTCTTCCAGTCCTAGCCGTGGTATCCTGGACAGCCCAGTTTCACCTCTAGGGACTGTAGGAGTCTGTAAAGAAGGGACTGTGAGAGAGTTCCAGCCTTAGACACCTCACAAGGTGCTGTAAGAACTAATTAAGGTCATATGATGTAAGAAGGGTACCATATAAAGGAAGGTGGCATTTCTATCAAATAATGGACCCCGATTTCCCATAGTCCTTGAATCAAACACCTTCTCTTAGGGCCTGGGACTCCCAGAACTCCAACAAACCCCCCTCATTTCGCAGAAAAGAATGAAATTGGGAATGTCTTGCACCTGTACATAAAGCATCCTTGGAATGAATGATGTGATATATCCGACATGAGGAGGCAAAGAATGAACTGCCAAGAATCATTAACTCATAGATTTTAGAGCCAGAATACAAGTCTGACAAACACAGGGTATGGGAAATGCCTGGAAATGGGAGGGAACATCAATATGGGAGGTACACATAGATCTCAGGCATATGGTCGCACCTAAAGATTTAATAAAGAAACCGCCATCCCCTGAGGTGGGGTAGGAAGGGGAAAAAAAAGCAAGAATGTGAAAATACACATGAATTTGAGCTCTGGCCCTCTCCCCACTGACTGGCTGCTAATTTCTTGAACTTCACCCAGGCTGTGTGTCCAACAGACCACATGGTGATTGCTAAATTGCTCAATGACCACAAGCTACAACCATGGGGAAAATATTCATGAAAATTAACATCCCATTTAATACTTACCACATTTCCAGCCAACGCTTTGTGTACCAGAAAGTCCTCAAACTGGCTCCAAAACTTTTCAATTCCTGACAAATGCACTGGCCCCTCTCCAAGGAGCTGGGCAGCAATCTGTGCTTTGTGCTGGTGCGTGGTGGCGGCAGTATTGCTGGTGGGAGAATCAGTGGGTGGAGGTGTTCTTCTCAAAGAAGAGACAATCTGAAGACCAGTGGTCCTGGGGACTCACCAAGGCACCAAGAACTCTAATTCTCAGCCTGGCAGGGGGCAGGTCTTAAATGCTTTCACTATTTTTTTCCCAAATGAATGGCATAAAGCAAAAGCTGGAATTTTGAAATAGTAACAAATAATTAATTTTGTTCTCATTAGAGGAGAAAATGCACATTTGTTTTTAGCATATGAGGGCTTCCTTGGGAATCAAGTTTCTAAACTACAAGACTTTTAGGACTTTCTTAAAAGCAGAAACGACCACATTAATAAAATTAGTCTTGTCTTCTTTTTACGAGCTTGCTCGCACACTCTTATTTGTTGGCCTTTTCCTACATTCCTCGCACCGCATACAGTACTTCAATCGTAACTTTATGCCAATAACTTCAAAAATCTGAGTTTATCCTATGAAATCTACCTTGCTGTGACCCACACTTGCAGGTGTAGCCACTGAATACCCACCTCCTCCTATCATTCAGGTGGACTTATTTCCCTTAACTACTAAGAAAACATAGTTATCTGCATTTCTCGAATATTTTCAGAATTGCTTTACACACATGTCCTCATGAAAAAGTTGGTTTACAGGGAAGGCTGAACACACTGAAGACTGATTTGACTCCAGGCCTGATTTTCTTTAGGCTTCTTTATGTTCTCTGAAATACTAGATTTGCATAAATGATTATCTTCAATGGCACAACCACAAAGTAAAGTGTGAGTTGGTATCTCAAATCTCTTTACATCCTCTCTTGGGCTTAGTCAGGGGCTTTGCACATATGGTGTATTCACCCCACGGATTTAACGGTGGTGATGATGCAGTAACAACCTGTGTTGAGAATCAACCAATGCAGGCATTACAATGTCCATATTTGGAAGCAGCACAGAGTAACCAGTGTCAAAGGTGCAATATTCTAGCCACCCACCCTCCTTTCCCCTCCAGAAAGAAAATCTGTAAAGTGACATAATTATAAGAAGATTCAAGCAGAAGCAGAAGAACTTTGTTTCACTGCTGCTTTTGGAATTAGCAATTTGACCAAGACTGGCTAGGTCATATCCTCACAGGCACTCACCTGATAAACTAGATAATTTCCAATGTCTTTTCCATCACTAAATACCAAGCTTAAGATAGTCTTTTCATCATCTAAAATAAGAAATACCTTCAGCACGTCCAGGTCACTTCATCCCATTGGGGCCACTGACCAAGAACACACTATGGCTTTGTTCACCTGATACCAATGTTGAAAACATCTAGATGAATATTAAAACATTTGTATGACTGACTGAGTGTCCTACTTATTTTTTTTTTCTTTTTTGGATAGTTAGTGTTTAGATCAGCTCTTAGAATGTGGCCAAGAGTTTCTTAGTCTCTTTCAGATCCTTGTGCCCTCTTTTTTAGACATGTTTAAGGAAAAAGGACTCTGTGGCTTCTGTGCGATTCCACAGTGACTGCAAACCTTGGAGCAGGAGGCCCTTGGGGAACCTATAAGCAGCTTGCTCTCCTCAAAGTGTGGTTCTCCAACATCACCCACTGATGACTCATCAGGCTTCATGCCAGCAGAGCACCGTTTTTAAAGGAGGCACAGAAGAGAGCCATGTTGTTCAGGTAAGGACACCTCAAGCATTCTGAGTATGTAAGTTAAGCAACAAAGAGAGCTCTGAATCACAGTCCAAACATCATCCTTTAGAAACACCATAAAACGGACTCTAAACTCCCACCACCAGTTGTCGTAGACATTATCCAAATACCTGACTTGATACGTTTTAGAGAAATTGAGTCATTTGATGATCTCCAAGATAGGACATACTGTAAGAAATCTCCAGGAGACACAAAGGGGAGATAAATAAGCAATGGATTGTTATAAGATGTTCTGATAAGACTAGATTTTTAAGTGAATATAAGAAGCTGCCCTAGGGATGTAAGTAATTAAATCAAAGATAAGTCTGGCTCTGGTCAAAGAAAATGCTTGGATTGGTGGCAAGCAATTTCCCTTTAATTAGCTTTAACAGACTTTAGAATTTGTCCATTATTAACCTAAAGCCATGGGGCCCATTACAGGCAAAGCCAGTCCTTTATCACCTGTGTAGAGGTAACATAATAGGATGGTTACGAACTCATACACTGGGGCCAAAAAGAGTCAAGTTCTAATCCTTCCTCCTGCTTCTGTGACTTTGTGCAAGTCATGAAATTCTAAAGGTCTCAGTTTTCTCCACCTGTAAAATGGGCTAACAGTCTCCACTGCACAATATTTGATAAAGCTTAAATGACTTAAGCTTTGTTAGACATGGTACCTTGCACGTAGAAAATGCTTAATATGTGGTAGCCCTTTAAATTACTATTACTATACATAGGCTTAGTATTATAGCTGTCTTTCAGATGAGTTAAGGCACTGTGGACGGCCTACTTACAAGTGAATTACAACCAAACCAAGTCAGGTTCTGGACGGAAAGAAGTAACTTGGGCTCATGTCCATGTGCCATTGGTATTGCATGGTAGCTGAGGATGAAGAAAAGCAGAACAGAGGCCCAGCACTTAGATTCAAAGACTAGCTCTCAGTCCCTAGGGGGAATAAAGATTTCAAGGACCCCCAAACTTGTTTCTTTAAGTCAGGCAAATACCAACCAAGCGTGTTGGGGGAGCAGAAACAGGAGAGGACACGCCAATAGCTTAATTCCAAAATATGGTCAAACCCAGATCAGACCAGTGGGCGAAAAATGTTAATATGAGGGGCAAAATGCCCTTTACAAAAAAAGGATGATGGAACACCTTCCTCCTAGGAAAGCTCCTGAAATCATCTCGGTGGGAGAGGGCTCTTTAAGATGGCCGGTTAGTGGGTCTTTTTGGTTATGCAAGAGTAGAAATGATCAAAGCGTTTCCTGGGAAAACATGTATTCAACTGCTCAGCAGGATATCTTTACAGGAAGTTTCAGTTTTCCTTGGTGGGCTGGGAGGATGAAGGTTGGGGAAGGCTGGAACTCTGAGGGGAGAGCAGAGGCAGTAAAGGATTACAGTAGGAAGAGTAACTTTAATGGCCCAAGGCTGAGTCCTAAGGGAGGCCACGGCCAGGTGGACACCCTGCAGTGACAATGGTCAAGACCTATAGGAGCAGAGATGTCACGGTAGTCAATTTAAAGTTGTTTTCTGTTCTATTCTGGCATCCCTCTCGACTATTGGAAACGGTCAATAAATGCACATTACGTGTAATAACTCATTTTTTGTGGCACTTGAGGGAATGAAGACAAAGCCCATGAGTGCAGTTGAGCTTTGTGGAGAGAATTCAGAGAAAGTACGAATTCTGAGTTAGAGGTGCTGGGAGAACATAGCATTTCTCATTCCCTCTCCAAGTCCCTGGAAACCTTGGGAAAATTTAAATAATGGGGGTTGAAGCCACTTCATTTTTATCTTAAAAGAGTGACACAGGAACGCAGGAAGTTATTTGTGGATCTCCAAGTTGTCTGTCAGGACGAGAGTAGGAGGAGGTGTCTCGGGAAAAAAATCTCACCCCCATGGTACACTTTACTGTATAAGATGTCCTGATGTCAAGGTACATGGGAACCAAGGATAAGAGGTCTCAGAAAGGTTCAAGTCCTTAGGAAAGAAGGCCAAAAAAAAAAAAAAAGGTGGGAGGGAAATGATGTCAAGAATTTCCTAAACTAGCCCGGGCAAGATACATCATGGACCCCCAATTTTAATATGGATGAGAGTCTCCTGCTGACAAATGCAGAACAGTTGGGACGTACCTAGCATATCTTGAGAACTCTGCCATGTCAGAAGCTAAGGAAGAGTGGAGAGGGCACAGGCTTTTAGAGGTGGGGACCTGGATTTGAATCTTGTCTCCGTCACTTGCTTGCTATGTAAACTTGGACACACAGTGAACCCTCCGTACCTCAGTTTGCCTATATCTAAAATGGGAAGAATATTCCCCATAACACATGGTCCAGTGAGATATGGCCCAAAGCTTGTGCTTAATAAATTGTAGCTGGGATAACTTCTCCACAAATGCCATTCTAGCCTGCCCAACACACAGAGCCTTGTACTAGCTACTCTAGAAATGGTACAAAGAAGACATATGCCCTTGGCCTTCAGTCAGCTCGAGTGAGCTAGTGATCAAAGCCTATCCACCAACCCCAGGGTCTTAGAGGAACAGAAACTTACCCTAGTCCCCTTGTGCAAAAGCTTCTCTTTGCTTTCCTTTGCTTTGGCTTTCCTCATTTTTGTTTTGTTTTTTGTTTTTAAACAGTTCTTTCTAATTCCAGAAAAGGTAACAAACAGCACTGTTTGCTACCTAAATTTTTAAATACACAAAAATATTTATCATATGAGAGAGCTATAACTTTTATCTGGAAAAATAAGCTAAATGCAAAGGAAAAAAAGAGTGCAGGGCACACAACATTTAAAAGAAAACTGTCGAAATGGCAGTGAAGGAGAGCTTTTCTTTTTTAATGTCATTTGATTTAGTAATTCGTTGAGAAAATTAATGATCCGAACTAGTAGAAATGTTAGCACTTTTTCTGACACTTTCCCATGCAAGCTCAGAGAACGTGTGCTGTCAAAGCTGGAGATCACAACCGGAACATGCTGCTAGGAAGCCGCCTCCGAATGTGCCTGCCAGAAGAAAGCATGTCCCCTCAGCGTCCCACACGCCTCTGAAGGCCACTCCACGGACACAGATCAGGGGCCCCAAGATGGCCTTTGAGGAGGGCGAGCATCAGTGTGGGAAAGAGTTGTACTGGCCTCTTGCAATACAGTTGCAGACGCCAGCATTCCTCAGCTCGGGTCAGGAGGAGGGTGAACAAATCACCTGGCCTCATTTCATTGGCTTACAGGCCCCCAAATCACTCTTTCCAGGGTGGTGGCAGTGGCTTCCTGGAACTGTGGTGCCGGGCCAGAGCTCATGAGGAAAAAGGGTGACTGTGGCACAATGAGAATCCTGTGGGCCCCAGAGCCAACCCAGGACACAGAGTGATTTGGCAAGTGCTGGCTCCCAAGCTCTCTGAGGATACGCTGAGACCCCCCAAGAAGAGAAGCAAGGCCTGGATCTGCCATGTAAACTCTGCAGCGTAACATATGTAACAGGACAAGATTGTTGTTGTTTCAGTAATCATTACAGCAACGATTATATTCCCTCTGACTAGCGGTGCCTGATTTTTGTCTGATACTGTTTAGAGAGTTTTTACCTTAAAGTATAATAAGCTCAACTTTCACACTGTAACATGGCTTAGATGATGTTGTCAAACACCGTTACTGCACTGAGGTTCGCATTATCTCCCCGTGACACACCAAGTATTAGGTTGGACCAAATGAAGTTACCATTTTTATAGATCTCTTATGGTCAAATACTGGCAATTTCATAGGCTCATTTAATATTTGTTTAGTGGTGTCTCTCTCCCACCTTAAAATGTAAGCTGTGTGAGAGCAAGGACTTTGCTATGTTCACTGCTGTGTCCCTGGGGCTTAGAACAGCATGGACACACAGTAAGCATTCAAACATATTCACAGAATGAACGAATAAGTGAATTCCACTGACATTTAATGGAAATCTTCTATGTGCCAGGCACTGTGCTAAGAGAGGGATAAAATTATGAAAAAAAAAATCTTAAAGAGCTTTGAGTTCTCTTGGAAGAAAGACTTAAATCAGCAGTTAGGAAATAGCAAGTAAATGTGTGACGGGGGAAACGAAGGCTACAAGCAGAGCCTGTAGGTGGGTAGCCAGGCTGGGTGTGGTTGGGGGTGTGGCCTGTAGGTGGGTAGCCAGGCTGGGTGTGGTTGGGGGCGTGGCCTGTAGGTGGGTAGCCAGGCTGGGTGTGGTTGGGGGCATGGGAGGGCTGAGGTTTGGGTTCCCAGTCAGAAATGACACCTCCATTGACATCTGGAGAGTAAATGAGAGCTAGGCAGGTGGAAAGTGAATTAGTAAAAGTTGTAAAAACACAGCCAGATTTCTGACGTCAGACATGTTCACATACAGCTTCACCAATCCCAGAAAGACAGGCATTTGTCATGTATCATGAAGTTGACCGAATATACCAGAGCAAGCCTTTGAGTTGTTGCTATGTGGGTAGATTATTTGGACCTCCAATCTCCGCAAGAACAGAATAAATCAAAGCCATGGGAAACAAGCAAGAGTAACTGGATAAAAAGCAAAGGAATTCTTGTTAATGCCGACAAGGGCTGGGGAGCCATCGTAGGAAGAAGCGTGCTTTTTCTTTCAACTTTTCGTTTACCTTGCATCTGCATGGAATAAGAACTAGTGTTTGACCCGTTGTGGATCTATTTGCTATCTTTACATTTAATATCTCTTCTCTGCCTGTGTCTCTCATTCCAAACACTTTAGGAATACAGAGGTTTTCTGAGATCCATGAGAAAAATCATCATGGTTACTAATAGCATTTGTTATATCAAGTGCATTCAACAGGTAGAATCCCATCTCTGCGGGGGACCACAGAGATGACGTTGTGGAGAGATATAAGATAGGATTTCAGGCTCCATCACTGGGAAGAGAACACAACCTTGCAGGTCTTGAGGTTACACAAGGAGGACGCTCTACAGTGTGAAACAAGAGAAAGTCATGGGAGAATGAAGCATTTGGCCATGAACCCCTAAATGCAAACTATTTCTCCCCAGACTTCAATTTTTGTTCCTCTCCCCATCCCTCCCCTCTTCTGGGTAGTCAGGGGGAAGGACCACATCATCTCTGGTTGCAAACCCCCAAATCACTTCCTCATCGTGGCTATCCCAGCCTGGCAAGGAAAGGAGCTACTGTCCTCACACTCTGCATTGCTTCCAAGCCGGTCCTTCCCTGGAATGGAATCTAACAGTATAAAAAGCAGCTTCTTCACAGAACAGCTTCAGCCCCGACTGAGCCTTTGGGAATGTAATGCTACAAATTGTGGTGCTTCTATTGTATGAGCAATTCAATGGGCATTTCATTTCCAGTCGAAATCCAAACTAGTTAAAGTCAGCCTGTACAAGCTGCCTTAGCCGAGAAACAGCAGCTTGCATTAAAATTACAATTATGTTGTTTTACCATGTCAGAAGCAAAGGTTAAAATCATATCTTGGCCGGACATTGTTTCTATAATATTGGCCCTCTGCAAAGCTGCGGTGCAGATGAGCCCAGAAATGATGTGAAATATTTCTAATACAAATTTTATTTTTATGTGAAACTATTCAAATGCTGCTGTACAACATGAACTACCTGAACCAAATCAAATCCTCAGGTCAATTCCTTCTTCCGAGTGCTCCTTAGATAACAAAGTCTTGTTCTGCGAATCTGTTCAATATATTAAAGTTGATTCACTCGGACAGTGTGTAAGATATAATACATTAATCTGGGCCATTTCAATTTCTGAGTCTGGGACTATAAAACTGGTGTGCTGCATATCTAATTTTTTTTGAATACCTGATTTATGCATTCCTCCGATGCCGAGTGTCGATGGTGTGGTGGATGCGGCTGCTACATTAACAACGGGCTGCATCGGCACTCAAATCTTATCTTGTTAAATCAGACAAATGTAGCTCAATGAAAAGGAAGGAATAAATGCCGGGGATGGTCGAAAGGAGTGAATTTTAATCCTGTTTGTTAGGGGACTTTCATGGTTTGTACTGGATGACTGAGGTCGGGGGTCCCCCTGAGACTCTGGGTACCATGAGTTATATTTATATGTGATTCATATAATGGACATGCAGCACACATATGAAAATATACACCTTATGCAAATTGGCACACACCCTTACAGCAGATCCTGTGCTGCAAGATGCAGTGCCTATAATTTACAGATGCTGTAACATCTCTATTAGATAGACAATTGGTAAAAATGGGTCCCTTTTTAATATTTCCATGACAAGTATGAAAACCTCTCCTTTGTGCATAATTCTATTTTTCATCAAAAAGAAGTTACCATGAAGGCTAAATACGAGGATGACGGAACAGCTTATCACAATCATTATAAATATAATATTTTCAGGAACTTTTGTCGTGCACTGAATACTGCTACCATTCTATAGACAGACAATATTAATTTTCATTGAAGGGAAATGTCCCTCTGTTTGCACAATCAACAGCGCCTTCAGAAATTACCTTTGTGCTATACAAGAAAAGTTTCATCCACATATCTGGCACAAATGGCCAAGGCGTTTGTAATAAATGAAATACACTTTCAGAATTTAGAAATAAATTCTTAGGGAGGATCCTGCACTACTAACCTCTAATTTAAATCTCTTTCTCTTAAAATATCCATGTAGTTTAGCTTCAGGGAACGGAAATCAAGTGAAGTCCTTTATCTACCCAAGAAAATATGTTTGGAAAGATGGGAGTAGCATGGTACAGTTGTAAAAATGCATTGGCCATTAATATGCAAGCATCACAAAATAGAACAATTACAGAAGAGTCTAAGTTGGAGCTGGAATTATTTAATTGGCTCAAAGCTGAACTTGCCTGCTCAGTGACACTTTGGAAATGTATTATTTAAACATAAATCAGTTGTGCTTTCATTGGCTTCTCCCCTTCCTTAGTGTTTAATTATAGAAGGTGTATGCGTGGAAGGTCGGTGGGGGGAGGAAATCTTGTAAACAATAGATGTACTCGCACCCCTCTCTTCCCTGTGTGTGTCAGGAGTCCAAGGTCTTGGTGCCCTATGTGCAACACTGCTATCAGTCACAGGGGTCAGAGCGGTGATGTGCAAACGTTAAGTACTGCAGTTGATTAGGACATATAACCAAGTGCACCAGGACAAAGCTTCCACGCAGGTTTTGGAAACAGAGAACGTTATGGCGAGGAGGGATCAGTGAGAGCTTCTTGCCAAATCTAGTCATTTTGCAGATGAAGACATCTAGGCCAAGAATGAAAAAAAGCCTTGGCCAAGTTCAAAGCCAGGACTAGACTCCCGTCATCTGATATTCGGGTCCACTGCTTTTTGACTGCACCACTCAGCCAAAGCTCTCCACACCTCCTGCAGCTCCCATCCCCCCAACAGTAGCCTCAAGCCAGAGCCTTTCCCTCTTACACAGATCAATGTTCCCTAGACTTCTCATTAGCACAAAAATTTGGACTAGATGTGTCTGAAAATGTCATGAAATCTCAGCCTTATCTTAATAGTAGTAAATTGTGAGTCACGTTTGGGCAAGATTCGGTGAATAAAAACTTGAAATTAGTGAGCTCTTAATTGAATGAAATATCTTCATTATGCTCATTAAAGGACTCAAAACCCGGCTTTCATTTGATAGGATGTAAATAATTTCTTTAAAAGAATCAATACGAAGTTTGGTAGCAAGTAACGTCAGCAGAATGGGATCCAGGAGCATGGGCGATGGTGACACCTCGTTCAGAGACAGCAGAGCCGAACAACGGAAATCACAGGGCAGAGGCGACATGCGCTCCAGCTCCGTGCTGAGTGCCAAATGGCCCCTTGTGGGCAGCAAACACCTGATGAAGTATGTGGAACACATGAGAAAGTGACTTTCAGGCTGGAAAAATAAATAAGTCTCCACGCTAGGCGTTCAGGTTGTTTCTCTCAAGGGCCCTGCCTGGATCCCCACGTGGCTGAAAATCGAAAGAAGATGCTACCTTTGCAGGCTGTCACGCCAGCCAGCAAGGAAAGTCTTGGACCTGCAACCATTGTGCTCAGTGGACAGCGGGTGGGGTGAGACTTTGACTGCAAGCATAGTCTGCAGCTATGAGGAACCTCAGCCATTTCCAAAACATCCTCCTTTCTGAGAGAAGTTCTGGGTCACAGAAATTGGCAACACTTGAAGGCTATGCAGACAGGGTAGAGGCAGAGTGCACACATCCCTGGGCCCTTTTGACTACGAGAAGGAAGGAGCGACCTGAAGCTTGAGTTGAGACTCATTAGTACACGTGGGATGCTGCAGATGTATTAAGAGCAAATAACTTGAGATCCGGGCCTTACTAGATGCTTGAATTTATGTCCAAGTAGCTCTGTTACATATGCGTCCCCCAGGGTCAGACTACATTAGCTGGTTTCCTCATTCCCCATTCCATACGTGACGAACTGAAGAGTCAATGGAGTGTACTTCAAAAATGCCTCTGTAAAGCATGTTTTTAGCGTCCACAGGACTTACGTTCAGTTTAAGCGTGGATGATGCGCGCAGATTGCACACGTGCGTTACGTGCACGCGTGTGACAAGGAGCGGGGAATAAAACATGAAATGTCTCTAAGGTCACAGAACACTGGCCTCACTGGCAGGGCTAATTTGATTGTGCGGGAACAGTAGCACCGCACTCCTCTGCCGGCGAAGTGCATGCTAATTATGAGATTTGCCCTTGATAAGACCTTGGTGGGTCATTCAGCAGTTGTGATCTGTCACTGACTTCTAATCATGTATTATCGTCTGGGTGAGTCAGAATGGGACCCTAAGCTTTCTGTCTTTACAGCAATGTGGCACTCTAATTATCTTATGCCAAGTGGATATGCAGCGCTGAATTAAGTGATCAGTGCGACTGCCTTCAAAATCTTCCCTTTCTCCTTTGTGTTGCTTCACGGCAATTTACATTTTAAGACGCTACGAAGCTTTTGGTGTGACTGAAAATGCCACTCTAAAAAAATAATTATTTTATTTTTCATTTGAGGAAGATAATATCAAATTCAAGCCATACTAGTGTCTTACCTTATTTCTGTGGCATAAAACCAGATGCTACAACAAACAGCCTGTGAGCAAACTTGTTGAAAGGCATCCTATGGGGAGTCTGGCTTTCGCTTTCAAAAAATAAACATAACGGAGGGGATGGGGATGGTTTGGAGTGTGGAGAGACCCCAAGAGTGACAGGACTTTCTAAGACCCTTAAGTTTTCACTGCATTAATCATTTGCAGTTAATAAGCGGACCTTAACATGAACCATTATTTTCTGCTTTTAAATAGTGCTTGGGGTCCACCGAAGGGAAATATATATGCTACAGATAAAAAATTAAAACTCAGGGAATAAAATCTCACCACGAAATACACTCATTAACTAGGGTAATGATAAACTGACCTTATTAGCATTTTAAGGTCAGTAGCAAATACCTGACCTATTGATTAACTTGCTCCATGACAGTTTGAGGGATCAGTGTGACCCTAACTACGGTGATGCAGCTTGCATTAATTTTTTTGATCCTTTAAAATTTTGGTGGAGCTATGATATTATTCTCTATTGTTGCATAGCAACTCTCAAAAACTACAGAGCAATCTGTTATGCTAAACCAGTTGTACCAACATCTGCATTTGCCTAGAGAATGATCTAATGCTTTTTGCAAAGAAAATGCACTGCGACATTTATAAAATTTGATACGATACACTGATGTGGATGATCCTTGAAAATACGAACTCTGAAGTAGTCCTTGAAAGTTGTCATAAAACAGACCAAAAAAAAAAAAAAAAAAAAAAAACACCCAACCATCATCACAACATCATAGAGCAAAAGTTACGGTGCTACTAACAGGAAATAGAAAAGGATTTTCAAAGCATTTCTGCCTTGTGTGTCAACATTGTGGCAGAATTCTTTTATAGTAACTGAAAAATCAAAACCAAAGAGGACAATTGAGAGAAAAATTGCAAGCCTTATTTTCCTTGAATCATATGATGTGGAAGGAACATTATTTGTTGAATCCTTGGTTTGTTTGGGTGGGAGAGGGGAGAAAAGAGGGCGCTAGCTGGAGAAAGGAATGGGGTGGAGGGAGAAGGAGGGGGATGGAGAGGGAGGGAGGGAAGAAAGAGAAGAGGCGAGAAAGAGAGAAACCTAGACTCAGAATATTCTGCATTCCCTGGGTGGCAAAACAGAAGAGCCCAAGGAGGAAAAAAAAAAAAAAAAAAAACTGTGGAAAGTTGACACAGTCAAGAATAATGGCTAAATCTATCAAGTTTGATCAGGTCTACTATAATGAAGTGAGGCTTCGTATTCCAAGCAGGAACAATGAAGACAGGAGTCAGGCTCTAGAAATGCACTGCTCACTTTGTGCTTGGAATATGCAGCAGCCAGCAGGGAGCCACCAGATAATTACACAGTATTTGTGCGGTTCCAGGAAGCTTCCCGAGCAGGTTGAATGCCCATGCTATATTAAAAGGCAGCACAGTGAAATGTTTTTAATGAATATTTTTGTCAGAGAAAGAAAAGGCATTTGAATGATTGTGTGTATGTGAGAGAGTGTGTGCGTGTTTACGCTTGCGCATGGGAAAACCAGAGGTGGAATATCACTGTCAAAATACAGGTACCGTTATTTATTTTTATTCCATTATTTACTGTTTCAAGAGTGTGACGTTCTTTCAATAATATGAATCACAACATTCCGTTAATGTTATTTAGGGCTAATTGTACATATAATCTCTTAGCTAATATTTGCTAATAATATCTTTCAGTGAAATAGTACATCAAACAGAGGCTTAAAACAACTTTAAAAAATTCCAGTGGTAAATGAAATGTTTAGACACATTGAATCAGAAAACCTAAAGAAGAAGTAACACAGATGTTGATACTTACTAGTCAGTAGCCTTTGGCAGTGATAGCTCTAAAACACAAGAATACATTATTTCAGTGTGCTTTCATTCTCACCTAACAGATGTGGATAATCCACTGAATTTTAAACCCACACATTCTATTCACAATGTCCCTTTAAATTCATTTTTTGGGGCAAGACAAGCTACATAAACTAAGAGAATTCACTGTAAAAGGTTGTGATTTTTTTAAGCCCAGTCCCACTAATCTGATGCCTCCTATATTTCAGATTTTAAAAAGTTTATTTGATGAGAAAGTATATAATTTCCTTCAATTCATATTCTACTGTTGGTACTACCTATGTAAGAGCAGCTTTTTAAAGGCTAAGTGACACTCAACGGTTAGCAATAGACATCACACAGTATCTTCCTTTCCTAAATTAAATAAATTCTGCATTTCAAACTCTGTAGCTAACAGAAGCATCTCAGATATTTTTCCCTGGAATCAAATGATTTTTCAGATAATGTAATGACTTATGTACCAAGGTATTAATTTAGGCCCCAAACCTCCACATTTTAAAAGAAAATATTGCATTTCACATGGCTAAGTACCGACTGTGAACCATCATCACTTGTAACAAGTACATTCTGATGAGGTAACATGGATCTTTATTTGAAGGGCGCAGTTCTGCCACGTTGCATGACACAGATGGTAGGGGTCAACAATCAAGTGAGAGTTGGAGGATTTGTTGGTTGAAAGATGGGTCTGATGAGGCAATTTTCTCTTTTTTTTTTTCTCCCAAAGAGTAATTTCAAGTAGATTTCTCAGCCAAGAGGCTTGCCACTCCCTCTAGCAACTGACTAAAATTTAATAGCTCTGACCCTCAAAAAAAAAAAAAGAATCACTGCATTCAACAAAAGTAGATACTGCCTCCAGATTATTGTAAGAGAAAGCAATATCCATTCCAAATTCTCAAGGATTCGTTTCAAGGTTCCTGTCATTGAAATGTTTCCTTTTGTAAACTGTATTATTAATAACTGCAAATACCTAAATGGAATCATTTAAATGAAAACTGGTTTCTTTTACCACAATGGGAAAAAACCTAACCCTTTTAATAAGTAGATTCAAAATGAGTATACATAAAACTCTGAAAAGGAAATTTCAGGAGGCATTTATGGCCATGTACATTTAAGGGGAAAGAGAGGCCATTACCTTGGCATGTTTAAATCGGATTATCAATCTGTCCTCGAAGACTTTCAATTTTAAAATATAGACAATGGTCGGATATGATTTGAATGATAGCTGTTTACACATAATACTCTATTGTCATGCTATTTATTCAAACCATAAATAATGCAAGATGCTTTTAATCATTCTGTCTACTTCTAGCTTTTCATAAAGATACTCTACTACTTTATTAAGTAATTTATACTCATCACAGAACGCATAAAGCATATAGGTCAAAGTGGTCTAGCCATCTTTTTTGGAAGTTTCTGTAAACAAAAAACTTCAATATCATTTGATCAAAGAGACAGAAAGCCTGGGAGAGTGGGGAATGGGCTTTTCTCCCTTCGTTGGAATTGATGGAAATATATACACAAGGACAGTGCTCGATCACAGGCAGAAACAAAGGACTCAAGAGAGATCATCCTTCCATTTTGGTCCTTTCATAAACAGTAAATATTCTCAAATTTGGGCCAAAATAGAGAACAATCACACTTAAGTTTTGTTCCACACCTTCCTCCCTTCTAGCTACAATGAAAATGTCAATTTACATATATTAGAATTTTAAGAGACTACTTCTTCTACAGATCCTCCAGTTTCAGTTTCCATCTTTGCTGTCAGTTGTCCATACAAATCTTTCTGAATGGGGCACTGGGGACTAGACTCTGAGTGAAGGGACCAGCCCAAACACGTCTGCTGGCTTGGGAGAAGGCATGGAGGCTTGGGAGGAGGTAACCTTTGCTTAGGATATCTGCAAAAATGCTTCTGAAACTTACTGTGTCATTTTCATATGGCCTGCTCTGCTATGGCAGCCACCTAGAAGTAAACTAGAAGTTTTGCCTAGTTTTGCATCATTTCCATTGGACCGCCTCATTCTGAAGTCTCAGATTTCAAAGGTATCTTTTGTGAAATGAAGAGCAAGCTTTTCATTAATTGCCTTAGCCTGGGTATAACTGTAAAACGTTAATCTGTAAAAATAAATGAAAAGCCAATAGACTTTTCCATGTAGCATATAAAACTATCCCTTCCTCCCTGGAAGCTCACAGGTTGTTTCACCCCCCATATACACAAATGCTGGCATATTCATAAGCAGTCTCCTCATCTTTAAAGGAATGGTACCCCAATATTAAGTAAGTGGTCCTTGGAAATGCCAACAGCGCTTTCCAGCCCTTTTGCCTGCAAAGAGCTTTGTGCCATAGAAAAAGGTTCCTCTCTATTTTCTAAGCTTCATTTTATTCAATCGACTCTCTTTCGCATTGTTATAGCTAGTGAACATAGCGAAGTTGGATTCAGAAGTGAACCTGAAGCATTATCATGACGCTTAGAAGAAATGGCTTCACACTGTATAATCGATCAAAGGTGTCAGATTTACAAAATGCAGATTTTCTGTCACATTTGGGTACTCTAAGCACTGTATCTTTTCACTAAGGTGCTGACTGCTGTTTTAATGAGGCCCTTTGGTGGCTGTAAAAAACTGAAAGAAGAGGATTAGAGGGGTTACCCTAGATATTGTCTATTTGTCTTACAAATTTCACACTAACTACCAATTACATCGCCATAAACCTTTTGGCTACTTCAAGCTGTATGCCATATAATACATTAAAAATACGCTATGCTAACCTCTCCTATATTATACACATAACTACAGCCACTGATGCAAGTAACATATCTAATGAAGCCAATAATGAGGCTCTTTAAAAGTCGTCTTGTTATAGGAATAATATTAGAGCAGTTCAGTTAGAGGCTAAGGTCCATTATGGAATACTTCCTATATACTCTGGTCCCAGGTCTGGAAAGATGCTGACACACTAATTCCAGCTCCAGAAGGGTATTAATCTTGCAAACTTCTACTTGTCATGCTTAATGGGACATCCTGCCTAGGTGAAATGAACCTGATGTATTCAGGTAAACATAATTTAATAAGGAAAGATAAAAAGAAATAGACTTCTGGTATGACCCGAGGGAGATGAAAACATCTGCCATTTTATTCGAGAACCTAACTCACAAGAAGAATCTACACGGTGCCTGGGAAAGGGTTGTCCACAGTAGGCTCTCAAAAATATGTACTGCATTAAAGAATACATGGAAAAATCACGGTTAAAGTTTTGAGACATCACTGCTGTGTCCCTACCCCCACCCACCACTGAACTTCCTGCAATTCATTTTGTTGGCGGGGAATGATAAAGCCAGACAAAGCAAAGGCAACTTTGTTCATCTTCGGGAAGAAGACACATATTAATGTGGGGTTAAGCATCCGAGTGTGAAATCAAGATCCGCCAACAATACAGCGTGAGATTTAAAAAGCAGGCGTGAATGTCAGTAACCGTGCGTCCTCTTTCATTTGCAATCACTCTTAAGTCTAATGAGCTTCCAAAAATTGTGTCAAGGTTTCAGATAAGCTTATAAAAGGCAGCTGTTGGAGAAAGTGGTAGTGCATTCTGCCAAATCAAGCATTACATCAGCCTCACGCACACGCGTGCACGCACACGCGCGCGCACACACACACACACACACACACACACACACAGTGTGTAATGGGGCTTTACCTCCCTCATTCCATGCCTAGATCCTGGTCTTCTACTGCTTTGAGAGAGACAAATCTAAAATGGCCCCAGAGAACACTTACTGGCTTTAACTTTTAAAGCAGCTAGCATCAAGAATCGAGATATTTATATTCTGGGTGATGAATCATTGCTTCATGTCACTGAATGGAGTCTGTCATTAGGAAATTTGCCAAGTTCTCTTTGATTCAAAGATAAAATGAACATGGCATTTTTGGTCAAGGTTTAAAAATTAGACAAGTGGGAAATATGATTCAAAAATAACATCTAGAAACACCTGAAGACACTGTCTCCTCCAATCCTTCTTCCAGCTATTTTCAGAGAGGTTAAAATATGGTTAAGTAGATTATTTGGATGATAATGTGGTTAAATCCATTGTTGTGAATTTGAATTTATCACATTTCTATATTTAGCTAGCGAGGCACTTGTAAATCTACAGAGTTCATTTTATGGCAAAATCGATACATTTATCCCCCCCCACGCCCCGTATAATATATGTTACTTGTGAAAATGAGTCTTTTACTTACAGTTTATTTCTAACAGGGACAGAGAGAAATGTACATGAATACTTAACGGACGAGTTAAAATAAAAGGATCTAGGGAACCCTTAGCAGTAAAAAGTCTGATCGGACAATTCAGAGATGATAGGTCTTCCTTAGCCTTCTCAGTTGTTGGAATATCTGCAGTGTGTCTTGCCTAGTCAAATAGCCTCTGCATATCACCAGTATTCATTTCCTAGATGGCAGTAAGTGTCATCAATTCCACTAGACCATTATCCATGATGGTAAGAAAGCTGCCCATGCTAGAGGAACCAATCTGACCTGTGCTGATGATCAGAACAAATGTCAAAGAATAACTAACATCAAGGGAAGACAGTCACTCTCCTGGTGCATCTGAGTAGACGAGGGTACATGCAGACAATCAGGTGTTTGGAGCACCACAGCTAACTTTTTATTCATAGTGTTATTTTCGTTCAAATCTCTTAAGTGTCTCGTTTACAAAGTGTCAAGAAGAGTTACTCGTTCATTAAGCACTTTGCATACTCGATATAAAAAGCACCATGGAAACTAAAAATGCTGTACTACTTTGGTCTTCTCCCCGGTTGAACTCAAAGGACTTCCCATTCCATAGTCAATACAGGAGAAAGGAATGAACACAAGGAAGGTGACTTATGAATATTCTCTTAATGATAACCGCCTTGGATTGGTACCTATTCATCTTTGATCCTTAAATAAGAATTGGGGATTCATGAGCTGCCAGTCTTGGCAGCAACCACAAGGCCCTCCAAATCTCCAAGGCACACCTAATAACTCTCACTGCCTAGTGGCTGCCTCTAGCCATCAATCCATGGGCAGAACGTATTCCTGGGGGTTTTGCTTTGCTTGTCCATGATCTTGAACTCCAGGCCCTTATTCTTGCCCTTAGATGCCACATAATTCTATCTAGATAGGTACAGTGAGGTGCAAGAGGAAGAAAACCTACCTGTAGAGAGTGTACTAGGGACATTTGGAATCTATGGGCCTGATTCCCAGAAATCCAAATTAAAATGAGATTTGGAATGAGAAGAAACTGTTGCTGCTTCTAATCATTCTAATAAAGTTATCTAGCTTTCTCTGGATCATTTTTTTATACGAGGAGCTGTGCTCTATTCTATATGGAATAGACTTCGCTAAGCTGGATAAAAAATGTCACCTTAGGCACCTGAATTAATAGTTTGGTTACGTACTCAGTTAAGTCTTTACTGTAGATCAGCATAAGTGCGCTAGACAGACAATTCTTTAGAGCTAACATTTTAAAAAGGTGCCAAAGCCCCTTTGAGGACTGTGTGAATTATCCAGATTGAGGAAGAAAAGAGTTAAATATAGAGTGTTTTTCTACCCCCCTCCCTCCCTTAGTTGCACTGAGTAAAAGTACAGCAAAGTTGGCAAGAATAAATACTTCCTTGGTTTTTCTAAAGCTGAAATTAATGATAATGAAGCTATACCTTATACGGCAAGAAATACAGTACAAACTGGATAAGTGAGAAAAATGATCAGCCACCATGGCCTCCGATACAGTACATCAGGGTATCGCCGCGGCGAGGCTATCTTTATTCTAAACCATTAAACAAAACAGTATGAATCTGCAGGCAGGTGTTTCTTGTTGCAGAAGTACTGAAAGTTGTAATGCAAACAATCTAATTTTAGCATCTATGTAGAGTGTGAAGTAAATTTACTGATCACTGATGCACTGAGCATGGGAAGAAATAATCAGCTGGAGCTTTCAGCGAGATTATCCCATTAAAGCAGGAAGACTTCATGTGGTTGTTAAGGAAGTAGTCAAAAGCAGGTGATGGAAGTGGGGGGTTGACGACTCGTCAGCGGGCCCAGTGCACATGTTAAGTTGTTGTTTTCTGCTCAGCTAAGCAGCAGAGAATTGATATGTTAGCAATGAAGTGCAATGACAATTAAATTGTAACTGACCTACATGTTACCGTCATTACGCGTTCTCTTTTTTACTGCTTTCCCTCTTATTTAATCACACAGTATGGGGTTTTTATTAGGCTGTAATGTTAAAATCTTCATCCATGTAGCCATAAATGTGTGACTGGATATCTATCAGACTTCCCTGCGCTGCACAAACAAAGCCCTTTTGCTGAATCACTGTTGACTTGTTTGTGGCCTAATTTAATGAGAGTAATAACTTACATTACTATCCAGTTAACATTTAGGAGCCCAGGAAAGACCTGCTCCAATGCAGTAAGCTACTGTATCCATTCTCTATTCATATCACTCCCCTTTGCAGTAAATTGTATACAATAATATGCACTGCTTACAACACAAGCGAGGCTTCCCTCAGCTGCATGAGGGTGGTATTCTAGGAAGTTCACTGTGCTTAGGCTGAAATGCTTCTGACACACAAGAACCAGCCAGAATGATCCTCTTTTTCTGCAGACCACAGCAGCTGTGTCTTAAACCTTTAAAAATAATAAACACACATTATAACCTGCAGACAAAGATAGCTTAATCCTTCCTCCTATTTTCTTACTGTAATTTTAAGCCTCTTCCTTCTCCCCAAACTCAGGGATGAAAAATAGTTACTCGGGAGAGGGAAAGAAAAATCACTGTTAGTTAAACAAAATAAAGTTCCAGGATAAAATATAAGAGCAAAAGCCAACAAATAAAATGGGTTGTCGCTATTTATATTTATGTGATTAAGCTGCCTGTGATCTTGAATTATGTACCATTTTACACTTCTCTATGAGAAAGCTACCCTTCCTCCCTCTCAACTTGCACATATCTATATGTTATTAAATGATTCCTTTATACAAACATACTGTAAGTTATTCCATTACAGTACTTAAAAAAAAGATTAAAAAAATCTTGGTCACCTCATCTGCCTTAGTCACTTAACTGGCAACTGAAAATTCAATGGATCAATTAAATCGCCAGAAAAAAGTCTCATTATTTTCATACTAATGTTATGTACAGATGACAAAAGTAAAGCTCTTTACTTGCTTGAAATAACCATTATTTAAAAAACAACACACACATACACACACACACACATATACATGGAGTTGATAATTTATAAACAAGTATTTTCACAATGAGAGATTTGGAGCAGATGGACTTTCTTTTTTCTTTACTGTTTCAGAGCAATTTCACTGCATTGTTTGTGTCAAGATTTAAGTCTTTAATTACTATCTATTAGGAAATACCTCTGATTGACATTACAGTCTTAGAAATCTCTAATAATACTGTGGGAGCAAAATCATACATTGAAAGATACTTTTAAATTTTATTTCTTTCGATGAAATATACAAAGCCAACCTTCAGGCTTCTTATCCCAGGGGAAAATGTATCACCCTGGACAACTAGGAAATTACTTTGGGTTTTGGGGTTTTTTTTTTTTCAGGATTCTGTAGAGAGATTTTATTAAAACAACAATGACCCATTCAAATCACTCTGAGTCTTTATAAAGACATGGAATACATTATAAATTAAATGTTTAGGGACTTCCCTTTATTTACTTTATTTATTTATTTATTTATTTATTTACCATCTTTATTGGAGTATAATTGCTTTACAATGGTGTGTTAGTTTCTGTTTTATAACAAAGTGAATCAGCTAAACATATAACATAAATCCCCATATCTCCTCCCTCTTGTGTCTCCCTCCCACCCTCCCTATCCCACACTTCTAAGTGGGCACAAAGCACAGAGCTGATCTCCCTGTGCTATGTGGCTGCTTCCCACCAGCTATCTATTTTACATTTGGGAGTGTATATATGTCCATGCCACTCTCACTTTGTCACAGCTTACCCTTCCCCCTCCCCATGTCCTCAAGTCCATTCTCTACATCTGCATCTTTATTCCTGTCCTGCCCCTAGATTCTTCAGAACCTTTTTTTTTTTTTAAGATTCCATATATGTGTGTTAGCATACAGTATTTGTTTTTCTCTTTCTGACTTACTGCACTCTGTATGACAGACTCTAGGTCCATCCACCTCACTACAAATAACTCAATTTTGTTTCTTTTTATGGCTGAATAATATTCCATTGTATATATGTGCCACATCTTCTATATCCATTCATCTGTCGATGGACACTTAGGATGCTTCCATGTCCTGGCTATTGTAAATTGGGCTGCAATGAACATTGTGGTACATGACTCTGTTTGAATTATGGTTTTCTCAGGGTATATGCCCAGTAGTGGGATTTCTGGGTTATATGGTAGGACTATTTTTAGTTTTTTAAGGAACCTCCATACTGTTCTCCATAGTGGCTGTATCAATTTACACTCCCACCAACAGTGCAAGAGGGTTCCCGTTTCTCCACACCCTCTCCAGCATTTAGTGTTTGCAGATTTTTTGATGATGGCCATTCTGACTGGTGTGAGGTGATACCTCATTGTAGTTTTGATTTGCATTTCTTTAATGATTAGTGATGTTGAGCATCCTTTCATATATTTGTTGGCAGTCTGTATATCTTCTTTGGAGAAATGTCTATTTAGGTCTTTGGCCCATTTTTGAATTGGGTTATTTGATTTTTGATATTGAGCTGCATGAGCTGCTTGTATATTTTGGAGATTAATTCTTTGTCAGTTGCTTTGTTTGCAAATATTTTCTCCCATTCTGAGGGCTGTCTTTATGTCTTGTTTATGATTTCCTTTGCTGTGCAAAAGCTTTTAAGTTTCATTAGGTCCCATTTGTATATTTTTGTTTTTATTTCCATTACTCTAGGAGGTGGGTCAAAAAGGATCTTGCTGTGATTTACGTCATGGAGTGTTCTGCCTATGTTTTCCTGTAAGAGTTTTATAGTGTCTGGCCTTACACGTAGGTCTTTAATCCATTTTGAGTTTATTTTTGTGTATGGTTCTAAGTTCATTCTTTTACATGTAGCTGTCCAGTTTTCGCAGCACCACTTATTGAAGAGGCTGTCTTTTCTTCACTGTATATTCATGCCTCCTTTATCAAATATAAGGTGACCATATGTGCGTGGGTTTATCTCTGGACTTTCTACCCGGTTCCTTTGATCTATAATTCTGTTTTTGTGCCAGTACCATACTTGATTACTGTAGCTTTGTAGTGTAGCCTGAAGTCCAGGAGCCTGATTCCTCCAGCTCTGTTTTTCTTTCTCAAGATTGCTTTGGCTACTAGGGGTCTTTTGTGTTTCCATATAAATTGTGAAATTTTTTGTTCTAGTTCTGTGAAAAATGCCATTGGTAGTTTGTTAGGGATTGCATTGAATCTGTACATTCCTTTGGGTAGTAGAGTCATTTTCACAATGTTGATTCTTCCAATCCAAAAACATGGTATATCTCGCCATACGTTTGTATCATCTTTACTTTCTTTCATCAGTGTCTTATAGTTTTCTGCATATATGTCTTTTGTCTCCTTAGGTAGGTTTATTCCTAGATATTTTATTCTTTTTGTTGCAATGGGAAATGGGAGTGTTTCCTTAATTTCTCTTTCAGATTTTTCATCATTAGTGTATAGGAATGCCAGAGATTTCTGTGCATTAATTTTGTATCCTGCTACTTTACCAAATTCATTGATTAGCTCTAGAAGTTTTCTGGTAGCATCTTTAGGATTCTCTATGTATCATGTCATCTGCAAACAGTGACAGCGTTACTTCTTCTTTTCCGATTTGGATTCCTTTTATTTCTTTTTCTTCTCTCATTGCTGTGGCTAAAACTTCCAAAACTCTGTTGAATAATAGTGGTGAGAGTGGACAACCTTGTCTTGTTCCTGACCTTAGAGAAAATGGTTTCAGGTTTTCACCATTGAGGACGATGTTGGCTGTGGGTTTGTCATACATAGCCTTTATTATGTTGAGGAAAGTTCCCTCTATGCCTACTTTCTGGAGGGTTTTTATCATAAATGGGTGTTGAATTTAGTCAAAAGCTTTTTCTGAATCTATTGAGATGACCATATGGTTTTTCTCCTTCAATTTGTTAATATGGTGTATCACATTGATTGATTTGCATATATTGAAGTATCCTTGCCTTTCTGGGATAAACCCTACTTGACCATGGTGTTTGATCCTTTTAATGTGCTGCTGGATTCTGTTTGCTAGTATTTTGTTGAGGATTTTTGCATCTATGATCGTCAGTGACATTGGCCTGTAGTTTTCTTTCTTTGTGACATCTTTTTCTCATTTTGGTATCAGGGTGATGGTGGCCTTGTAGAATGAGTTTGGGAGTGTTCCTCCCTCTGCTATATTTTGGAAGAGTTTGAGAAGGATAGGTGTTAGCTCTTCTCTAAATGTTCGATAGAAATCACCTGTGAAGCTATCTGGTCCTAGGCTTTTGTTTGATGGAAGATTTTGAATCACAGTCTCAATTTCAGTGCTTGTGATTGGTCTATCTATATTTTCTATTTCTTCCTGGTTCAGTCTCAGCAGATTGTACATTTCTAAGAATTTGTCCATTTCTTCCAGGTTGTCCATTTTATTGGCATAGAGTTGCTTGTAGTAATCTCTCATGATCCTTTGAATTTCTGCAGTGTCAGTTGTTACTTCTCCTTTTTCATTTCTAATTCTATTGATTACAGTCTTTCCCTTTTTTTCCTGATGAGTCTGGCTAATGGTTTATCAATTTTGTTTATCTTCTCAAAGAACCAGCTTTTAGTTATATTGATCTTTGCTATCGTTTCCTTCATTTCTTTTTCATTTATTTCTGATCTGATCTTTATGATTTCTTTCCTTCTGCTAACTTTGGGAGTTTTTTGTTCTTCTTTCTCTAAAGGCTTTAGGTGTAAGGTTAGGCTGTTTATTTGAGTTGTTTCTTGAGGTAGGATTGTATTGCTATAAACTTCCCTCTTAGAACTGCTTTTGCTGCATCCCATAGGTTTTGGGTTGTTGTGTTTTCATTGTCATTTGTTTCTAGGTATTTTTTGATTTCCCCTTTGATTTCTTCAGAGATCTCTTGGTTATTTAGTAGTGTATTGTTTACCATCCATGTGTTTGTATTTTTTACAGATTTTTTTCCTGTACCTGGTATCTAGTCTCATAGTGTTGTGGTCGGAAAAGATAATTGATACAATTTCAATTTTCCTTAATTTACCAAGGCTTGACTTGTGACCCAAGATATGATCTATCCTGGAGAATGTTCCATAAGCACTTGAGAAGAAAGTGTATTCTGTTGTTTTTGGATGGAATGTCCTATAAATATCAGTTAAGTCCATCTTGTTTAATGTATCATTTAAAGCTTGTGTTTCCTTTATGATATGATTTCATTTTGGATGACCTGTCCATTGGTGTAAGTGGGGTGTTAAAGTCCCCTATTATGATTGTGTTACTGTTGATTTCCCCTTTTATGGCTGCTAGCATTTGCCTTATGTATTGAGGTGCTCCTATGTTGGGTGCATAAATATTTACTATTTTTATAGATTCTTCTTGGATTGATCCCTTGATCATTCTGTAGTGTCCCTCTTTGTCTCTTGTAATAGTCTTTATGGTAAAGTCTATTTTGTCTGATATGAGAATTGCTACTCCAGCTTTCCTTTTTGCATGGAATATCTTTTTCCATCCCCTCACTTTCAGTCTGTATGTGTCCCTAGGTCTGAAGTGGGTCTCTGGTAGACAGCACATATATGGGTCTTGGTTTTGTATCCATTCTGCCAGTCTATGTCTTTTTGTTGGCGCACTTAATCCATTTACATTTAACATAGTTATCGATATGTATGTTCCTATTACCATTTTCTTAATTGTTTTGGATTTGTTATTGTAGGTCTTTTCCTTCTCTGTGTTTTCTGCCTAGAGCAGATCCTTTAGCATTTGTTGTAAAGCTGGTTTGGTGGTGCTGATTTCTCTTAGCTTTTGCTTTTCTGTAAAGGTTTTAATTTCTCCATCGAATCTCAATGAGATCCTTGCTGGGTAGAGTAATCTTGGTTGTAGCTTTTTCCCTTTCATCACTTTAAATATGTCCTGCCACTCCCTTCTGGCTTGCAGAGTTTCTGCTGAAAGATCAGCTGTTAACCTTATGGGATTCCTTTTTATATTATTTGTTGTTTTTCCCTTGCTGCTTTTAATATTTTTTCTTTGTGTTTAATTTTTGATAATTTGATTAATATGTGTCTCGGCATGTTTCTCCTTGGATTTATCCTGTATGGGACTCTCTGTGCTTCCTGGACTTGATTGACTATTTCCTTTCCTATATTAGGGAAGTTTTCAACTATAATCTCTTCAAATATTTTCTCAGTCCCTTTCTTTTTCTCTTCTTCTTCTGGGACCCTATAATTCAAATGTTGGTGTGTTTAATGTTGTCCCAGAGGTCTCTGAGACTGCCCTCCGTTCTTTTCATTCTTTTTTCTTTATTCTGCTCTGTGGTAGTTATTTCAACTACTTTATCTTCCAGGTCACTCATCCGTTCTTCTGCCTCAGTTATTCTGCTATTGATTTCTTCTAGAGAATTTTTAATTTCATTTATTGTGTTGTTCATCATTGTCTGTTTGCTCTTTAGTTCTTCTGGGTCCTTGTTAAATATTTCTTTTATGTTCTCCATTCTATTTCCAAGATTTTGGATCATCTTTACTATCATTACTCTGAATTCTTTTTCAGGTAGACTGCCTATTTCCTCTTCATTTGTTTGGTCTGGTGGGTTTTTACCTTGCTCCTTCTTCTGCTGTGTGTTTCTCTGTCTTCTCATTTTGCTTAACTTACTGTGTTTGGAGTCTCCTTTTCGCAGGCTGCAGGTTCGTAGTTCCTGTTGTTTTTGGTGTCTGCTGCCAGTGGGTAAGGTTGGTTCAGTGGGTTGTGTAGGCTTCCTGGTGGAGGGGACTGGTGCCTGTGTTCTGGAGGATGAGGCTGGATCTTGTCTTTCTGGTGGGCAGGACCACGTCTGGTGGTGTGTTTTTGGGTGTCTGTGACCTTATTATGATTTTAGGCAGCCTCTCTGCTAATCGGTGGGATTGTGTTCCTATCTTGCTAGTTGTTTGGCATAGGGTGTCCAGCACTGTAGCTTGCTGGTCATTGAGTGGAGCTGGGTCTTAGTGTTGAGGTGGAGATCTCTGGGAGAGCTTTCGCCATTTGATATTACGTGGAGCCGGGAGGTCTCTGGTGGACCAATGTCCTGAACTCGGCTCTTGCATCTCAGAGGCATAGGCCTGACACCTGGCCGGAGCACCAAGACCCTGTCAGCCACACAGCAGAGACATGTAATCAGGGGCCAATGGTCAGGTCCTCCTTCTTAATTCCATCTTGTCCAATCAAGTAGAGACTTGAGAAAACAGAGCAGCTCCACCGAAGAATAAAGGACTCTGTCAGAACCCACAAGCCAACCAATTACTTTGGTTTTCATAAATGATGGGCCACGTAAAATTTTTGTGTATGCTAATTAGAGCTTCTATGTCTGGAAGTTTATCTTAGCTATCAAAAGAAAAAGCATTTTATGGATGAGTTTTTGTAAAGTAAGCCATCACGTCCTGGAAATTCAGGGAGAAAAGCAACAAGATAATGTTTTTCAATACTGACCTCCTACTAAATTCCAGGCATTGGGAAAAAGACTATTAAGATTTTTTAAAAAATCAAAATCTTTGCTCCCGTGGGGCATGTATTCTGATGGGAGGAGAAAAGCAAAACATGAACAAAATAAAAATTATACAGCATATTAGACGGTAAAAATTGCCAAGGAGAAAAATAAGCAGAAAAGAAGAGAAGGGGTGCCACGAGGAAGGCTGGATTTTATTTTGGGTTGTCATGGGAGACCACACTGAGAATGTACATTTGAGCAAAGACTTGGAGACAATTTACTTACATTAATGTATAACCTAAATATATATTATATTTAATATTAATGTGTAGCTTTATATGTAACACATGTTATATTAATTAAAAAGTCATGTTGAATTGGATTTCAACCAAGGAAAGTTTCAAAGAGAGGATAGCAAAACAAACAAATAAAATAGGCTAGAAGTGGTATGGCATCGGACCACCTGGAAGACTGGTCCTTATATGTGTCTCACAACCTCCCCATTTTGAGTCCATAATCCATTATCTGTCCTTGGAGTAAACCTGTCACCTGGGGGCTCTGGAGTGATAGCAGTTCTGGCCAGGTTGTATGAAAATGCACCTGTGTTAAGATCTTGACTCTGTTACTGTGTAACACACAGATAATCAAATAGTCATGACCACTTTTTAGCTCTTATTTCCAGCCAGGCCCTGCCCATTAAACACCTTTGTGAAGTATTATTATGCCCATTTTGAAGCCGAGTAAAGCAGAGTTCTGAGAAAGTAACCAACATGGCAAAGTTCAGCCAACTAGTGAGTAGAAAAGTGAATTCTCTGACTACTATACCACAGCTCTTTCTGTAGATGTTAGGATAAAATAAAAGCAGAAACCAAATCAAATCAATCTGTAGTGTCAATCAAGAATAGCAAATGTATGGGAGGGTTAACAACAATTTGGGGTAGAGTTTGAAAGCACCATTAACTTTGAAGTTAAATTCTACCATTTATGTATCTGGTGGTGCTTCTTGATGTAAAATGTGGAGACCAGATAAAACTTTTAATAGGAACTGCCAACTTATTGATGCTTCCTTCTTTCCTGATGGTGGCATCTGCTAACCTATATGGCATTTTTGTATGGATAGAAAAAATGAGGCCTTTGCTCCAAATGGAGACAGCTCAGTGCTGGGACTAAGCAAGTGGACTTCTGGTAAGATCTGTGTCCTCCCTGGGTGTCACTGTGCATGTATTCTTGGCAGCAATTCTTGGGAGCCCTACTTTCAAATTTTAAACAGTAGTGACCTGCCTAGTGAAAGGAGTGGGAGAAGCTCCACCTTGACTTGAAGTGTTCCTTTTCTTCACGCTCTTGTGTGACTCCATCTTTAAACATCATGCTTCTTGACTGACATTTTAAAAAACTCATCATGGCAAGTGCAATATTAGGAATTCTAATAAAAATCTATAAGGAGAAAAATTTATTTTGGCAACAGGACAATCTTGGACGAGCAGGTGTGAAGCTGCTGAACACTTTCTGCGCACCTTCTTTCTATTCAGTTTCCTTCCAGTATATGGGAATGAGCCATTTCAAGCATAACATCTTGGGATAATAAATAAACTTGGGTTTTTGAGCCAGAAAGATGTGAATTCAAAGCCCAGCTCTGCCATTTACAAACTGTATGATTTTGGCTAAAGTCCTTCATCTTTCTAGCTGAACTTGTTTCCTTTTTGATGTAACAGAAATGGGATAATAGCTTTATTTTTCAAGATTTTTTGGAAGATCGAATTTCTACCTGGACTTGTTTCTTCCTTGACTCTGCCACCTAGCTGATGTCTTTAGGAAAAGATCCGTTTTCCTTGGTCCTAGGCCCTCCAGAAGGTCACTGCAGTTCTATCTTTACAGCCCCATCTCCAGTCACTGCCATCTTCCATTCCTTCACAACCACAAATTCTCTGTTTCTGCACTGTCCTTTATGCTTCCATAATACCAAAATGATTCTAATTCCCCCAAACACACCATAGTATTTCATGCCTCTATGCCTTTTATCACACTATTCCCTCTTCTTGGAGCCACATCTCCCCACAGTCTCTTTGGAAAATTCCTATTCGTCCGTAAGTCTTGACTTAGTTTTTACAAAGATTAAATGAAAAAAAAAAAACAAAACAAAACATGCTACGTGCTCAGGACAGTGGATGGCACAGAAGAAGAGTTCCATAAATGTTTGCTCTCTCTTCCCTATGCAAACCCTTTCCATAAAATTAAATATGCTTCTTCCTCTGTGTAATTGCATCACGTATATCCTGCCTTATTGGAGAGAGGCACGCAGTGAAGAAAGCATGAGATTGGAAAAGTCTCTGCTCAGACCTAGCTCTGCCACTTTACTAACTCTGCACTTTGAGCAAATTATTTGAGCTCCATGGTCTGTACATCAGGGATAACACTATTTACTTTTTCCAATGATTGTAAAAACTAGAATTAATGACTTCATAGTACATGGCCAATAAAAACAGCCACTATTAGTACACTATACAAATCAGCTGCTGCTACTCTACAGTGACACCCCTCCACATCACTATGAACGGAGTCCAAAAAAATTAATTTTTGGACTTAAGTTTTGAGTGTAGGTGAGTTTGAAGCCAGGAATGAAATCCAGTATTCAATCATGCTATATCTGAATTTGCTCTGTTGCAGAGTGCATTATTGTGGGATTATTTTCACCATTACTGTGTATTTTCTTTCATGTCTACCTTATTTACTAGACTATTAGTTCCTTAGGTACAGACCATGTACTTTTAGCATAGTCTAGATTACACATGTATCATCTAATTCTGTGACCCTGGGCATATTACTTAAACTCCCTAAATCTTGGTCTCCTCGTTCTAAAATGAGGATGATAATAAAAATAATGCCTACCTTATAGAAGATTGTGAGAAGTAAATGGCTGAGGCATGTAACAGATTCTGGCACTTAATAAATGCTCATTAAAGGTTAGCAATGATCATCATCATCTTGTTATTATCACTATTATGATTACTGTTGTTAGAGACCCCAGCACCTATCAAAGAGCCTGTTTATATATGAGGCTTTCAATAAATCTTAGTTCAAAATTCGATCAAATCCTTTTAAAATTTGGAAGTTGTCACTTAGGGTAGCTTCCCAATTATAGGCTCAGTCCCCTTACAGGCATCTCCAGATGGCTGCCGTGAAAGGATCACTCTCTAATTGGCCTGAATTCCCCCAAGTCAGCCATTTTCTCAGCACCACACTGAGGGCCTGAGGTCCTCTCACCCAGCTCTCTCTCCTTCCTCCAATTCCTTCCACCAGAACTGGCCAGCCTGGGGGCAGTTGGCTTCTGCCTGCCTCTCCCACCAGCCACTGCCAAGGATGCTAGCCAGTCCTTTATTGGAGCCAGGTGGAGCTGCCACAGCCAGTTGTTGTCCGCCTTGTGTTGCCCGGACTTGTGGGTGCCAATCTTCCTCCTCTATGTCTTGGGATAAATCTTTGGCATCTTTGCTTTTCTCGGCAAACCCCAGGCAGCAGGGTCCCAATACTCAGGATTTTCCTTGTGGGAGTGGCACCGTTAGGAAAGTTGTAATCCTATCATCCATTTACCTACATTCACTTGTTCGTTTTACTGGAAGTAGATCAATGTAAATGAGATACAGCATGCTTTGACCTCTAAAATTCAAGGAAGATAAATACACCGATTCAATAAAAAGAAGAAGGGGATTCCCCAAATATCTAAACAAGCAACTTCTGAGTCTAGGTGCCTTACACTGAATCCTCTAACTCTGGGCGCCTCTTCTAGGAAGTTTCCATTTGTGATTATGCTTGAGCCACAAGCTGATTGATCTCTCTTTAGAGGGGAAGTGGAAGAACAGAACTTAAGTGTTTTCAGCATTCAGCTCTCCTAACTGCTATAGCCATGGCAGACTTATCTGGCAGGAGCTAGCAGGAAGCCTATAACCGCTTCATCCTAACTCTCCAAATGCTGGCAACAATTAAATGAATTCTTAAGAAGAGAATCAAAAAAGCAGGAGGCAAAATGAATGGCTTATCCAAGTGCTAAGGAAGGAGAGGCTGTGTATTCAAGATGGAAAGAATATAAATACACACACACACACACACACACACATGCATATTATGTTACATATCTATAAAAATATGAAATGTTATTTATTTTGAGAATACCCAGTCATTTCCATCTGTAGTAAGAATCCATAATAACAGTCTCTGTTTATATAACTCTTTTCACCTCAAGAGATCCCGAATGCATTTCAGACAGCTCTACATACAAACAGAGGCCAGGAGCTCCACCATCTCTGGAACTGGTGATGGGAGCCAGGCAGAAAATGCGTGTGTGGCTACATGTATCTCAGAGACCGCTGATGAAAGAGAGGCCAGTTAGTCAAGGACAACAGGGCAAACACACATTCTTAAGACAGGGTCAAGAGGAGCCTTCAAAGTCTGGGTGACACCTCAAATTCTGATAGCTAATTGAGAACAAAAGCTGACGAGGACTCCATTTATTTACTTTGGAAGGATGAAGGATGATGCGGGGCAGAGCAAGGTTCGCGAAGCAGTGAGTGTAGGGAGTAGAAAATAATCTGAGGCATAGATCACAAAGTCTTGCCCTCCGGCTTATATATTCTTATCATACCGAATACGCTTAAGATGAGAGGACACATAAAAAGGTAATATCTGTTGATTCATTTATACCCCTGTTTTCACCCACAATCCGCTCTCCCAGAAAGGACTGACTAGATCGCTCAGAATCCCCTTCTTTTTCCTTCACCAATTCAGTCCACCACACAGCTGGTCTGGCTTCAAAATAATTCTCTTAAAAAAATGAAAAACAAGGTGGCAGCAATGATTTACAGGCACTCCTACCTCAGAAACCAAAGCTTGACAGAAAGTATACTTCTGCATGGCCCTGACAATAAGTTCCTAAGGCTGCTAAAAGCAACACAACAGAAACTTCCAACTATCCAGAAAGTAAACTGGAAAATGGCTAGTCCCTGCCCAAAGAAAAGATTACTGACCAAATGCCCAGTTATCAGGATTGCACTGGCAATCCTTAAACCATGCTTGTCTGAGAAAAACCTTATACCAGGGGACAGAAGTGGGAGATGGAGTGAAGGAACACATCCTACTCTGGAGGAAGGAGAAGAGAGATTCTCGTACAGAAGTGGCCTGCTAACAGCTCTTGGAGACCTTCCTTCCCCACAGCATCCTTGGATCCGCTGGTAACCCCTCCAGAGCCTCGTTGTACCCAGGTGGCATGGTCCTCCAATAGAGATATCCCATGCCAGAAAAGTCCAATATCTGAGCACACCCAGAAGTTCTAGTTCCTGCCAAGTCAGACTGTAGCTTTTCTAGGTCCTGTGACCTCATGGACTTCCCACATAAACTCAGCAAAAAGCCCAGTGAAGGACAGAGAGATACTAAATTCCTCAGGGGCTTCCATCTGTAGCAGGGAGAGAAGTGAAGATGACCTGGCGCAGGAAACATGCTTCACTGTTACTCTTTGGAGTTGTGTTCTATCAAGGGCTATGGAGGAAGAGATGGCAGAAGCACAGGGCCGACTGGGGCCACCCAAAACGTTTTGGGGAAAACCAGCCCCTCCTAAAATATGCCTCTTCTAGCTGTGTAGGATGGAAGAACAGTAATGAAAACAATTCAGCCCATTCAGAGCAGTCTATTCTACAGGAATGCTCCCACAGGGAATTTGACTCTCAGGGTCACCTCGGTGAGGCAGATCGAGCAAAAAATCTTACAAAACAGGAAAGTGAGGGACCTCCCTGGTGGCGCAGTGGTTAAGAATCCACCTGCCAATGTCCAGGAAGATCCCACGTGCCGCGGAGCAACTAAGCCTGTGCACCACAACTACTGAACCTGCGCTCCAGAGCCCAAGTGCCACAACTACTGAGCCCATGTGCTCAAGTACTGAAGCCCACGCGCCTAGAGCCCGTGCTCCGCAACAACAGAAGCCACGGCAATGAGAAGTCCGTGCACTGCAGCAGAGTAGCCCCTGCTCACCGCAGCTAGAGAAAGCCTGCACACAGCAACGAAGACCCCACACAGCCCTAAATAAATAAATAAATAAACTTTAAAAAAAAAAAAAAAAAAAAAACAGGAAAGTGAGGCTTAGCCAAGACAAATGGCCTCACTATCTCCAGAACTGGAGCTAGAACCTTCTTACTGCAGAATTTCAAGTTCTTTCTATTGCACCTTGCCCAAAGTTATCATCAGTAGGTAGATCAAAATGGTTTCCCCACTGAAATATCTGTGCTCCACTTTGGCCTTTAGAATCTTCTGGCTTCATCTCTCTAATATCCCGAATGGGGGCCCATGGAGAGGGGAGGGCCTAGGAGGTATGTAGGGAGAAGCAATAGGAATTTTGTTTTCTCTTTGTAGTTCCCATTTAGTTCCTCCTTGCCACCCTTCACACCACCCAAACATACATTTAGGCAGAAACAGAACAGGATATACTAACAAGTGGATAGACAAGTGGATGGATAAATGGATGCAGATTTATTTTTTTAATATACAGTATATTATATTCTATTTCAATTCTAATGAATTATTAGGAATGTTTAAAAATCCTTATAAATAACCCCCAAATGGAAAAGTCTTTTCTCAGTAGGACAGGGAAGGTTCATGTAATCAAAGGTTATGGAGTTCAAGCCTATAAAATTAGAACACTAAAACCAGACAGTGTTTCCTGAATTTTGGAAGACATTGTTCAGAACCAACAAAGGGAGCATTTGCACACTAGTCAATAAACCTTGGAACTTACTCCCCCAGGTAAGTCTAGGCTTACAGAAAAAAGCTAAGTACACCAGCAAGTTCAAGGAGTTTGGATACATTCGCGCATGGCAGGAGCTCAACGGGAAACTTGAAGAACACCCATACTTGTTCCCAGAGGCCAACTCCATGGACGGCAACTGCACTCCCCAAGGCATGTGTCTTGGTGCCCCTGTTAGAAACAACTCAGGGCTAGATAGAATAGCAAACCGGCCCAAGGTGACATATTCTTAAATAAGGCATGGGTCACATTGTTCTTTATCTGGCCTCAAGGCAGAGTTCACTCTCTGCTCTGGAGTGCTCTGCAGCTGTTGGCAGAGCTGACCATAGAGATAATCATCTTAGGAGAGATTCTCTTACAACTCAGTGGAATGAGAACTTGTCGCGTATCTAGAAAACATACAAGCATGCATTAAATGGAAATTTATTCCAGAGGAAAAGAAGAACGAAGGCAGAGGAATGTTCTTCAAATGCCAGAACAGCCCAGTGGAAGCAGGGGTCTGTCAGTCAAGATAGACTGGGTTTGCAGCAGGAGTAAACAACCCTCAGACTTCAGGGGCTTAGAACGACAAAAACAAGTTCATTTTTCCTCACATGCTCTACAAGTCCATCCCTGATCTGGGGTGGGGGGTGACGGTTGGGACGTGCAACTCCAGTTGCCCTCACTCAGGGATGGGCTGAAAGAGCCCCTTACCCGGAGCGTCCCCGGCCACGAGCAGTGGGAAGAGAGGTGAAGTGTTCATTTCACACTGAGTCTCACAGATTCTCCCTGAAAACAGCACTCATCCCTTCTGTGACCATTTCATTGGCCAATGCAAGTCACCGTGCCATGGTTAACTATAAGGGCTTGGAAGTGAAATTCTCCCACAACCAGAAGAAGAACAAGAAACATCAGCGAACAGTTCTAAGAACTACCATCAGGATATTTGTTTGCTGGGCACCAGACGGCTGAGCCAATATCCTTGTTTGTGAAGTGCTGAGGCCAGGTATCAGGTTCAGATGAGAAAGAGCTTCCATGTAACAGAAAGGGCTGGCTAAGGAAGCAGCAAAGTCCTTTTCACTGGTTGTACTGGGAAAGAACATAGAGACTTTCTCTAAGAAATGCTAAAGGAATCCCAAATGACAATAGGAGCCAAATAGGTAGCATAATGTGCGAATCATCCAGGGAAAAAAAATACGCCTTAACCATATGGAAATAATCTATGGTTCCATAAAGACATTTGCTCTCTCCCATGTGTCTTCATAGGTGGAGACTTCCCAGTCAACTTTTGAAAGGGACAGAGACTAAAAGGACATTCATTTACTTCCAAACAAGAACTGTGTGTGACAGATGGTGGCTGACACCACACCTCAGCCCAAGAGCCAACAGAGAGTGGAGGGGACAGGGGAAGCTGGGGGTGTATACCCCGTGAAAAAGGGGGTATAACTCAGGCTGAGTGCTTCCCTGTGGGGAGGCAGACCCAATGTGGCCAGATTTTCCAATCTGATTGCTTAAGAAAGGCGAGAGGGCTTCCCTGGTGGTGCAGTGTTGAGAGTCTGCCTGCCGATGCAGGGGACACGGGTTCATGCCCCGGTCCAGGAGGATCCCACATGCCACGGAGCGGCTGGGCCTGTGAGCCATGGCCGCTGAGCCTGCGCGTCCGGAGCCTGTGCTCCGCAGCAGGAGAGGCCACAACAGTGAGAGGCCCACGTACCACAGAAAAAAAAGAAAAAGAAAAAAAAAAGGCGAGAAATCTTGATACATACATACACTTTCCCCTTTTGCAATGTTGGTGCCATTATTTTCAAAAGACACTCCGTGGACCGAACGAAGCATGATGTAGGCTGGATCTGGCCAATGGCCCGCCAGTTCATGGCTTCTGCTGGAAAGAACAACTCTAAGTACGGATGTGGGGGAAATGGGGAATTGTATGGTCTCTAAGACCCTGGGGGGAGCCCAGTAAGTATCACCCTTCTTCCTGAATTCTGAACTAATGGAAAAATGAGACAAAAAAGTGAGCTGATGGGGGTTGGGGGAGGGCAAATTATAACTTTTCTTACTGAATAAAGAAAGACAGGGAAAGATGGGAAAGTCAGCTTCCTAAATTTAGAGATGCTGGACTGGGTCAGGTCTCTCCCCCCTCCCTTCCTTACCACCCATGCCCAAGTGCACGAGGTGTGCCCCTGCCAGGTAGCTGGTTCCCTAAAAACACAGAAGAAGAGGCAGAGCTACCTAGGCCTGGTTTCTCCTTCCAGATTCCCCCCATCAGACAATTCACTCCTTCTCCCACCAAGAGAGATGAGGGTGGGCAGGAGAGTTTCAGATACACAATAGTGGTGGGAAGGACGAGATCCCACAAAGTTACTTCCAGCCAAGGCCACCTCTAGCACACGGTGCATCTTGGTGAGAATTACAAAAAGGCGCTCCAACCTGGCAGCTGAACTGCAGAAAGGACCCTTCCTCCCAGCTGATGCAGCCCCAAGCTGGGGCACACAACTTGGCAAGAAGTACCAGGGCTAGATTCCAGCCCACACTTGCCTACTCGGACTGGTGCCTAAGTACAAAAAACCCACAAGTGCCCATAGAAGCCCTGCTTCAGACTTTAATAATCCTATCACTTTGATTCCAGATTCTTCAGTCTCCAAAGTAACCACATTGTGAACAGCACCCAATCTCTGTCCACCTCCAACAGCTGGAATTAATATGGGTCCAGGCTGTGTCAAGTCTGTGAATGGGGTGGAACGGACAAAAAGTGGACTGCCTGGCAGAGCGGGTGCCTTTTTTATTGTTATTATTGTCCTCTCAATTTCCCAGTCATGAAGTTGGTACAAATTTTCAAAGCGCGAACAGCCATTTTTTTAGCATGTCAGAATTTAGTGAGGCTATAATCATTTCTTCACAATGTTTCTTAGTAAAGAATATATTAAGGGAGACATTGTTTTAAAAGTTTCCATGTACAACTGTGGCTTGTCCCAAATTCTTTGTATTCAGATGTCAGACTATAATTGTTGGTTAGCAGCAAGGTTACCAGATGGGTTATAAAATGCATTTCAAATGAATATCAAAAGGACTTAAGGAAAATACAATACAATTAACAGCTGGTGTAGTTGAGGCAGGCTATGGTTTCACTGTAAAAAAAAAAAATAACGCAGTCTTCATTAGAGTGAAGCATATTTCTTCATCCATGACATACCTTCTTCATTTCTAGAGTTCAACTCAAGAAGGAAGAAAGACATCCAGCTCTAATTAAACAAAACAAAACAAAACAAAACAAAACAAAACAAAAAGGAGTTGGAAATTTCTACTTATCAGGGGTGAGAGACATGCCCATGGAGGGGAAAGCAGAATGAAAAACAAAGAATATTGAGTTGCAGCTGATCTCGCTAACATTTCATAACCAGCGAAATGCAATCAGTGCTGTCTCCAGAGACCCACACAGGATGTTAGACTTCTACATTCTTTCATATTTCTACTCAAGCCAGGTGCATTTAGAAAAAAAATTAAATGTTTGATACTATTTAGCTGGAACTGAGTTCTTTTCTTTACCACATTTCCAACAAACAGAATTCCACATTTTGCCAACCTATTTCCAGGTCACTGATAATGTTTTAAGAAAAGAAAGCAGACGTGATCGACTGGATAATCTACAAAGACCACTCTTTCAAAACACAGCTTAAGTGAGACCCACTCATTCGTTCATTCATTCGTTCAGCTAGCACTTACCAAGCATCTCTAAATAGGCAGGGTAATAACTGCTTCTACAGCACCCTTCCCTTTCCTCTAAGACCACAAAGTACACAACCAAAGTTGTTTTTATGTACAGTTTTAAACCGTCACATTTTTCTTCTCAGTGAGATGAGCAAGTGACATGCTTACCCTTTAATAAGTATCTGAAGAAGAAATAAGCAAACAAACCGACTCCACTCCACACGTAATTCCTTGCATGTAAAAAAGAGGGAGAATATATGTGTATTATGGAGAACATATATTTATGATTATCACTTTCACGAACAGAGAGATGTCCTAAATATGGAGTTCCTGGGAGTAAGCAACAGCAAACACTCTGCTGTTGGCAACTGTGGTTGCACTGATCTCAGGGCGGAAGGCTGTGGCTGAACCCTCGGGGGTAGAGCACGTGGCTTTCTTCACTTATCTTTCTAACTCTTTCCACTTGGAGACCTGTAGGGTGCAGGGCAGGTTCACAGATAAATAGTCCTAACATAAGACGCCCGTAACGATGCGCTTGCTTTCTCCTCTTCTCCCTTCCCTCACAAAGATAACAAACAGAGGAGGAAAGCGTGGCACATGGGAAAGTGGAGTTAAAATGTACTGCACGTTACTAATCCTAACATAACATTGGCAGCTTGTACCATCCCCCTGCCAAACCCAAATTAACACACTGCCTTACTGGAAGGCAAAGGCTGCAGCTATATTTATAGCTCAATTAACAAGTTTCATAACTAAACCTCCAGAAGTCCTAGGCAAACCTGACAAATGCTATGCATCTTAACGCCACGATGACCCTGCCAGAATGGCACCATCTTCTAACGGGGAACAACTCCTGCTTTCACCTTGTGAGAACAATGATGATTGGCACCGGCCCATCTGATAAAGGGAAGCCGGCTGGGCAACTCGGCTCTTGTCAGGGGTACATCTCTAACAGCTCCCAACCAGCACACATACGGTTGATTCAAGCAGGCGGCTAATTCTTCTTCCCTTTGCAGATGGATGGAAATGCCTGCTCCTCAGGAGCCAATGGCTGCAAAGGATGGCTGCCATCTTATGACTCAGGAGCCTTGGTCCTTCCGGGAAGAGTGTAACAGAAACACAGGGTACGTCACTTGGCGGGTATTGTAACTTCAAAAGAAGTAGAAAAGCTCTTCATAGTATCTTCCAAGCAGGTTATTTTTGCTTGAGGGGGAAAGGCTCTTCAGAGGATGACTGGTGCACAGGTGGTACTGTTGGGATGACTGGGAAGGGTATGGTAAAGTGTTTTTAATACAGCACTTGACTTAGAGCAAACTGCCTGTAGAGTCCAGTCCAAGATTCCCTTTTCCCCAGGAAGAACACACATGAGCGCATGGCACAGAGCACTGTGATGATCTACTTGCTCATTTAGCTCCTCTGTGGGAGTGTCAGCTCTCTGAGCCCAAGGAGGGAGCCACATTCTGTAACACGGTGGCTGCTGCAGCATTTCGTTCAGAAGTCAGTAACAGTCAGGGCTCAGCATTTGTGGATGAGGAAATGAACCAATGAATGCATGAATGAATGAATGAATAATTCAATAGATACACAGTACCCTTCTCCCACATACCATCCAACTTAGAATTCTGCAAGCCTTTTGGTTTAATTTACAGGCTGGAGTTACACACACTTCATGCACCATCCTCACATCTTCCTATCAACTATAATGCCCCTCCACCTCCCTCTATCATGGGTCTCTTCCCCATGAAGAGCTGGTTATTCAGGTCACAAAACTTTGGAAAACACCTACAATTTGCTGGTCAGAGCCCACATTCATTTCTACTGTTTGAAACCCTTAGCTACTAACATGGGGGCAGAGGAGATGGTCAACTATTAATGCTACTTGAATATATTAAGGTCCACAACTTTGGTAAGTTACTAATTCCTGGGCTTCGGTGCTCTCATCTGCAAAATGAGTTAATCCTGAATTATCTTTAGGTGACTTTTCAACTTTAAATCACTACGATTTTATTTTTCTGCCCTCTAGTCATACCTACACATATGAATGGCATACTTCTTTGTTCTCCTATCCCCTAAAATGGATGATTGCTGAAGCTATTTTTAAGACACCAAAACTTCTGAATCTGGTGTAAGAGAGCCCACACTCTTTTGCCGACTTTGCACTCTCATTGCTGGGCCTTTGAGTTCCAAGTACAAGAGTATTCTTTCCAAGGAATATAAAAGGATCATTTTCTCAGGACAACTTTTGTGGCTGCTAAAAAAAAAAATCATAAAGCTACAAGCACAGGATAAACAGGATAAGACAAGTAAGGTGCTGTTATTAAGGTAGACTGGAGTCAGACTAATAAGGCAATTCTGCCAGGGTTCAAGGATCGATTGTCCCTCCCTGCTTTTTCAAGGAACAGGATGTGGAACAGAGAGGCCTGTTTAACAAGGACCTTAAAGAGGTAGTCCAGGGCTTCCCTGGTGGTGCAGTGGTTGAGAGTCCGCCTGCCAATGCCAATGCAGGGGACACGGGTTCGTGCCCCGGTCCGGGAAGATCCCACATGCCGCGGAGCGGCTGGGCCCGTGAGCCATGGCCGCTGAGCCTGCGCGTCAGGAGCCTGTGCTCCGCAACGGGAGAGGCCACAACAGTGAGAGGCCCGCGTACCGCCAAAAAAAAAAAAAAAGAGGTAGTCCACTGGCCAAATCTGGCCCCCAAATATGTTCAGTGGGCCAAGTTGTGCACAGCTGCTGAGGTTTTGATGTGAATTTAAATAAATGCCTTTGGGTGGGTCATGGACTGCCCAGTTTATCAATGGTCCTTACCACTCCCTGTGTCTTCTATCTATGTCTTAACATTTTCATTCATTAATGTCACTGGCCCTTCGTTAAATTCACTGCATCTGTCTTCTCTTACTAGAATAGAATGCTATGTCCCCTGAGTATAAGACGGTCCTCTGTTCATGTTATATACAGTGCCTTGAAGAGAGTCTGGCTCATGTAAGTATTCTGTACCTATTTAGACACTGTACCAGGTACTGGAGATTTTGAGATGAATGATACAAAGTGCCTTGTCTCAAAAGCTCACATTTAAGAGAAGGGATAAGGAACACAGGGAAACACATATAACAACACAGCACAATAGCTCTGATAAGGGAGCTATGTTAGAAAAGATGGACAGGAACGCAGGGAACATTTGCATTGTTCCTCAGTGTTAGTAGAAGCTCATGACCTGGACAAGGGAGAGAGGGCATTCCACACAGAGGGCTGAGACTGTGTAAAGTCACAGAGCGTCAGAAGTACACACGTTCGGGACTCAGGCCACTTCAGTCGAGGTCGAAGAGACAGCGCAGAGGAGGAGCCGCTAGAGGTGACACCAGGGAGGTAGAACCTTTGCAGGATTGTGAAGACCTCCAGGGCCGCCGTGCTGAAGAGTTCAGAGGCTATTCTGCCGGAAAGAGATACTATTAAAGTATTCCAACCAGGGAGTGGCAAGAAGAGAATGGTGTTTTTGAAAGTTACTCTGACATCACTCTAGGGTTGGGTTGGCATGAGAAAAGGCTAGGAGATTTTTACAGAGGTCTCCAGGAGAGGATGAAAGCCTCTGAGGGCGGGTAAGAAAAGTTGTATTTCTCTTAGGAGAAATTCATGCAATGGAAAACCTGGAGACAGAACTAACAAGTGGAAGAGGAAAAGAGGTAAGAGTTGAGCATGGGCCCACCGTTTCTGGCTTGGATAAACTGGGCAGATGGTGTTGCAATGGAGGGGAGGACAAAAGAAGGAACTGGCAGGGGGTACAGCCAATGAATTGTCCATATCATGGTCCATCGTGACCTTTCTCAGGGAAGTTTGAAAAAAATGAGGGGGGGCTTCCCTGGTGGTGCAGTGGTTGAGAGTCCGCCTGCTGATGCAGGGGACACGGGTTCGTGCCCCGGTCCGGGAAGATCCCACATGCCACGGAGCGGCTGGGCCCGTGAGCCATGGCCGCTGAGCCTGCGTGTCCAGAGCCTGTGCTCCGCAACGGGAGAGGCCACAGCAGTGAGAGGCCCACATACCGAAAAAAAAAAAAAAAAAAAAAAGAGGGGATTGAAAATAAGTGCAGTGGATCAAAGAAGGAATATGATGTGAACAATAAAGGCTCTTAGAAGAAGGGGTGATTTATTTATTTTTTCAAAAAACTTGGGGAAGGGGGAAGGGGGATGAATAGACAGGACACAGGAGGTTTTTAGGGCAGTGAAACTATTCTGTCTGATACTACAGTGGTGGGTGCATGCCATTCTGCATTTGTCAAAACCCATAGAATGTACAACCCCGAGAGTGAGCCTTGATGTAAACTACGGACTCTGGGTGATGATGTGTCACTGTAGGTTTGTTCATTGTAACAAACGTACCACTGTGGTGGCAGAGGTCGATGGTGAGGAAGGTTGTGCCTGTTTGAAGACAGGAGGTATATGAGAAATCTCTGGGCTTTCCACTCAGTTCTTTTGTGAACATAAAAAGAAAGTTTATTAATGAAAAAACTTAGTGAAGTTTGAAAAGGGAAATAAGGTGGTATCTTGCCAGAAAAGCAAAGTCAGGAAAGACAGTGGTTTTCTTTCTTTCTCTCTTTCTACAGATATAGGAATATAAGTACTTTTAGGCTTTGAAGTGGTCTGTGAGGAAAATATTTGAGAGAGAAGATATAGTTGGTGCAAATAAAACTCCTTGGGAAGGACTTAGAATAGCGCCAGGTGCATAGTAATTGCTCAGTAAATGTCAGATCGTTATCACTACTGTAATATCCATTACCGTCTTCTTTATTGTATAGTAATTTAGGTCACTGCCCAGCTCACTAGCGAGACCATTAGTTCGTATAGAGAAAGGATGTGACTACTTAAGAGTTTGTGTTCCTTACAAGCACTTAGTACAATTCCTCCAACAGAATCTTTATTCATTGATTGATTCATTCACCATAGTTATTGAACAAATGGTGGCAACTGAATCTTCTCAGAGGGTCATTTGGGCTTCTGCCTTTATTCCAAGTATATTTTAAGGATTTTTATCCTTACCTGTGAAGTACCATGTGGTATGTAATAAACAAATGGCCCCGGCCCTCTCAGTTTACAATGCTAAACTCATCTGTGTCAGTTATGAGACTTCCAGCCACAGAGAGCATAATTACAAGTCTAGAAGAAGGAGACTGAGGGCTCTAACTGGAGTAGGATCAGAGACTCCATAATGACATCAAAGATTGGGGTCCTTCTATTTTGCTGCTGTGCTGATCTTAGTGTCGCTCTCATCCAAAAGCTGGCCTCCTTCAGTGTCACAACACGGCCATAGTAGTTTTAGGTGTCACTTATAGACAGAACAACATCCAGAGAATAAGAGACCATTTCCTCCTGGGTACCTCTGTTGTGAGAGGGAACCTTTCCAAAAGACCCCCAGCAGACTTGTCTTACATCTCAGCGGCCAGAACTGTGTCACAAGCCAGAACCTCAAACCATCTCTATGTAGCTTTGGGGAATGGGGCCACCATGGCTGCCTCAGGCTATTTAGGAGCTACCCCCTAGGGAAGGGAAGCAACCTTTCCAGAGTACATGGTCTTATGGTGGAGAGGTGACCCTGGAATCAACAGAGTTCTGCTTGGAAGGATAAAGAAATGGGGTGGGGCAGAGAAATGGATGTTGGAGAGACAGTCAACAGTGTTAGACTTGAATCAAGACTAATACAGCATAAGAATAAAAAAGATGATATAAAAATGTGTCTCTTCTAATATGTGGACATAAAATTTTTCTTCTGGAAGTTACTCTATGAGGATATAGAAGATATACTAGTAAAATGATGAACAAGTAAATAACTACTTCAAGTTTCAGCCAGGTGATATGAGAAGGGCATCATCAAAGTGCTTAGAAACGTACCACACACACTGCCGTGTGGTCTCAGAGTAGTTCCCATGGTGCGGGAGACAGATTCTTCTTTCCCTCCATCAACATTTCATTGTCAGTTATGTGTCAGAGCTCATACCCAAATCTGGAAATAAATACTAATAAATCAGGTTTCCTCTACTAGAAGAGTATATAGTCTAGAACAGAAGACTAATAACTACATAAGTAACAGTTAACATGTGTTTTTAGATGCAGGATGAGTATATAAGGCACAGTCTAGCCCCAAATTAGCAATAGTCAGTTTTATTTGGGGGCAGGAAGAATTTCATACAGGAATGTGATGCTTGAACTGGGTCTTGAAAAGTTAAGTAGTTGCTTGCAAGATGAAAAAGGGACTAGGAGAGACTTTCCAAAAATAGGAAATATTATAGCCAAAGGTGTACAGTACACATGTGAATCCTGCCCCCATGGAACGCCAAGTGGATTCACATGGCTGGAGAATAGAGTTTAAGAAGGAGCGTTGTTGGGGGTAAGCTTGGAGATTTTGACAGGAACCAGATGATGGAGGGCCTTTTTTCTCGCCATGTACATAAACTGAGATTTTGTGTAATAAGTAACACTGAAGACTCTGCAAAGTGAATAGGCATTTTAAATATCACTGGAAGCTGAGTCATGGGGAGATTGGGGTGAGAGCAAGTCTAGAGACAGGGCTTTCGGTTTAGCAGTTGCTTCAATTGTTCAGGCAAAAGCATGATATTGCTTGAGCTGAGGCAACAACTGAGAGTCTGGAGAAGAGGGAGGAATAAAACACTTGATAAAATTCAGTGACAATTCGGATGTGGAAAAAGAAATGGAAAAGTCAGAATAATTGAATAGGTGAAAGTATGATTCATCAGGATAGAGAAGACAAGAGAAGAAGTTAAAAGGCCAGCATGATCAACTCATCTGGTTTGCCCAGGACTCTCCCAGTTTTGGCACGAAAAGATCTACATCCTAGAAAACCCCTCAGTCCCAGGCAAACCAGGATGATTGGTTATCATATAAGGAAAAGAAGATTTTGAGGAAAGCATGATAAGTTCAATTTGGAAGATAACGAATTCCTAACCCATTGTACGGTAGAACATTCAATTTGCATCTACTTAACCCCCAAACAGCTGGCCAGGTCAGTGAAAATTCAACCAGCTAGCATTCACTAACTAGGTACCGCCCCCCCAAAATACGGTTTTCCAACAATTTCCACATTTACACTCCATCCTGTAGATACCACCATCCAGCTTTCCCACAGTTAAGGTAAGAGCCCTCACACAAGCGGATGCATAGCTTTTACACTGAGTTTGGTGGGCTGCAGATACAATGTAAAGGATGATTGATGGACATTGATGGATTTGATTCACTTGTGCAAACTTTTTAAAAAACTTATTCTTAAAAGGAATATGTCCTATTGTAACCCATGGTCATTTCTATCAAGGGGGCTACCATCTGCTTTTGCAGACTACAAAATTATTATTCATCAGAAAAGACACTGCTTCCCTGCCTTGTTTATCTCTGTATCACAGAGACATCCGTGTACTGTACATACACAAGTGCTCAACAATTTGTTGCAAGAATGAATTATTTTGAGCCTATAAATGTATATATTACACTTATTACACATAAAATCAAAACAGCTATGATCTCTACATTCCTTTACCTTTTTTAACAAATAAGAATTTGAAAACCATATACATGGTAGTTTTAGGTTTGTACAACAACTCTGAGAAATCTAAACATCCAGTTTAGCTTAGTAAAAGCCTGAAACGTCATAGCAAGAAGAAAGTTCCACCGAATACATTTATTTATGCTTGAGACCAATATTGTCCCACCAATAGCAGGCTCTATAAACTGACCCAGTGCTCAAAGAGTCCCCAAATGCCTTATTTAAAACAATGGAGCAGACATTTAAGATGATATTCAGCTCTTAACTTGGCAATTCCCACTACTGATTTAAACCAGACCTTTAGTGTTATTTTTAACATAGGTTTTGGATTTAATTATCTTAAATGTCTAAAAGAATGCATACAATTCCCAAAGTGTTTATCTCTTTTATGGTAAAATCTCTTCCCCTATCGCTAGAAATCTGTTTTAATTATTTAATCAGTTTGGCTGAAGCTCACAAAGCATTAAATTGTTAGTTGTTACTTAACATTCCTTATAAATTGCATTTATTAATTTCTGGATAGAGACTTGTCCATTGCTACAGTAATTTAAATTAGTACCACATGGTTACAGACTGCTGCTGAATGATGATTAAATCTTTGGGGCAAATTCAGTCTTTTAAGATATTTAAATGGCACTAGAGATAAGCTAACCAAATTTGGGTCCAAGAAGTTACAATTTATCAAAAATGTAATAAACCATGGCCAGAATATTCATCGCAAGCAGCACATAATGTGGTCCATGAAATGACATTTTAGCATCTCTCTCACTGTGGTCACAGGGAAGTGCTGACGGTGCAGACACAGCAATGCTCCATTGATATTTAACAGTTCCCATCTACAAGGTACTTTGCAATATTGTGGCTTTTTATACACTCAAGTCCCCCTGATACTCTATCAGTCATTTTGTTATTCAACACACTGACACATTCCTTTCTTGGTGCTTTAATTTCACGGGTGCAAACAATCAACATAGTACACGATCCTTTGAAATCTTAGCAACAGAAGGAGGAACTGTAGGACCTTGGTGGCCTTTCAGAATGACAAATCGCTAGGGGAAAGAGCTCTGTAGGGACTGACTCTAAACTACTTAGGTACAGATGATGAGGGGGAAGCTCGGAAAATGTTAAGGGATCTCTCCCAGGTCACAAAGGTGGCGACAGGCTCTAGAACTCGGTTTCTTTATTTGCAATCCAAAACTGTTTCTTCAGTACCGACTACCACCACCGAGTCTATTCAGCTGATATGATCCTAGACCTTAAAATTTGCTCAGACCGTTGAAAGGACATGGTCATTTCTTCCCAGGGAACCAACAGAGGGAAATCAAGCGATAAAAAACGAATCTGGGCTTCCCTGGTGGTGCAGTGGTTGAGAGTCCGCCTGCCGATGCAGGGGACATGGGTTCGTGCCCCGGTCCGGGAGGATCCCACATGCCGCGGAGCGGCTGGGCCCGTGAGCCATGGCCGCTGAGCCTGTGCCTCCGGAGCCTGTGCTCCGCAACGGGAGAGGCCACAACAGTGAGAGGCCCGCGTACCGCAAAAAAAAAAAAAAAAAAAAAGAATCTTCCCATTGCTTCCAGGTACTTAATAATAATAATAAAAAAAAGAGGGTGATAGGCAAGGGATAGAGGAGACCATAAGTGTCTCCTACTGGAAAGATGGACTCAAACACTCAGGTAGAATAACAAAATCAACTCATAAAATAATAGATTCATCTTCCTGCAGCTAAAGATAAATATTAAATAATCCTAGGTGCTGCTGGATAAAAATTAATTTCTGTAAGGCAAATAGTGTAGTACGTATACGTGTTTCAATTTCTGTTTGGCAAGGTGCCTATTTTGAGCATCCTGCACAGACCTTTGAAGTACGGGGGCTGCTGTGATAATGCAGATGCTGAAACAAGAATTGCTTCCTCCGGGCTCCCAAGCACTGTAGAAAGTCTGTTTTGGATCGTCAGTCTCCCAGTTAATTCCAGGTATTCGGTCTAAAAACACAACATTTTTTAATGCATTAATGATACATTGTGGCCCTTCTGAATTGAACTGTGCCAGAAGATGGGAGTGACATTAACTTATTAGAGAAGGCACAAAGTGCTGAAACACTGCAATTTATGTTCCCCAAATTACAGTCAGGTGCAGTCGCCCGCATGGGGCCTGTTGAAACAGGATACAGTGAGAAAAGAAGTGCTTCAGATAGAGCCCTCTAATGATTAATTTACAATGGAAAGAAGGAGAAAGGGCAAATAATACACTGTATTCTAAATCATGAAACTATTATAGACGTCCCGCCTGCCTGCTCTTAGACCATCTGAGAGCTAAGCCGTTTTATCCTACAGCTCCGGTTGTTTTAACTGTGCTTATTTAATACCGGCATTTGACAAATCACATAAAATGTTCCTGGGAAGCCAAACACAGTCAGGACCACTTCTGTAGAAACCTTCAGAAATGTTAAAGTCAAAACAACCACCAAAACAATTGCGACAACTGCAAACTGAACTTTTTCAGAAGTTCCCTAAAAGCCATTTTTTAAAAACTCATGAACATTTATCCCTGGAAGAATCTTCTGGTAGGAGCATGGAGGTTAGAGGAAGGGATATTCTGGGCCAAGCAAACGCCACGAGGCATGGTGAGTTCTTGATGGCCATGGAGAGAAGAGGAAAGTCACTGGGGAATCAATGAATGGAGTCACCCTCAATTCCAAGTCTACTCAAGTTCTTTCTACAGAAGGTTTTAGCAGAACATTGGGTCGCGAAATGGAACCAAAGAGAGGGGTCCCTCACTGTGATAGTCTACCAACACTCCATGCATCTTTCCAGAAGGGACATACAACCCAGCATACCGACCGAATTCTAACTTGCCTCACTGCATTCTGTCTCCTCTGAATACCTCCTGGAACTTCATCTGGTTTTCATTCCATGTTATATAAACCAGTATGAGCTGCTGGAAAATTGCCCTTGAGGTGGCTGTACTTCAGTACTGGGCAACATGACTCATGAATATTTTTAACAGTCAAGGCCATATGTTCCTCTCCTCTACGAAGCATGGAGCCAAACAGAGCTTCTTAAATAACACACAGTGTGGCAACTACTGCCAGGCACACTGAGAAGAGGCTTACAGTTGGATTTGTTCCCACAATCAGAGATGGGAAAGGTCCCTGACTTGAAGAGAGTGTACCAGATGACATGAAGCTAAGAATATATCAGGAGAATAAAGGGTTTGTTTTTGTGTTCTGTCTTCATCTTTGTTTCTATGCTTGATTTATTTTACAAATCAGGTCAGTCTTCAAGTTAAGCCAAGCCCTCTTCCTCCCCTATACTTTTTCCTACCACACTGTCAGGATTCCAGGGTACCCAGGACGTGATGCCACAAACCCATCAACACCCAGAACTGTAGTTACGGAAAAGAAAACTTCCCTGTTTTCAAGATATGACAAAGTTTCAATGTACAAAGACACTCATGGACTGGGGAAAGTGGAAGCAATTTTTGAAGAACAGCTTTTAGAGGGGATGAGGCTTTGTGTTAAGGGAGAGGAATGGAAGAGATGAGAATAAAAGAAACATAATTGCTTGAAAGAGGATGGAGGCTCTGAGAGGGACCAACATGCAAAAGGGGAAGGGGTACAGGAAAAAAAGAAACTGGGTTATTACCTGAGATTTTTTTCTTGACAGGCCCAGATTTCTACTTTCTAATGACAATCTTGTAAATGTCCAACTTTGTTTCTGAATAGTGATCTACTTTAAATTATCCAGCTTGAGTTGACCAACTGAACTTATTTCTCAAACTTTCTGGGTAAGTTTAATACCCTGATATTTATTTAAGAGCCCAGCACTGTTTGGCACTATGTTAGGAATGAGAGATCTGGCTTTGAGCAGGGCTGACAGGGTCCCTGCCCTTCCAGATCTTATGTTACTTTACTAGCATTTGACAAGCATTATGGGAACAGTTGTGTGGGGTTAGGGAGGGTCCCCCAGAGGGAATAAGAGCTAAGGTGAGACTTTCATGATACAGAGAAACAACTCTGATCACCTTTATGAGTCTAATCTCACCATTTGTAAAGTTAGGAATCTCCTGCCTCCCACTGGCTTAGTGCATCAGAAGGAGGCAACTAATGAGAACACGGTTACACGTGTGGGAATAAGCAAGAGTTTGTTGGAGGGAAGAAAATGTAGTGTGTCACCAATCCTGGGAGGCCAAGAAGATGCCAGTTGGGGGATTCAATGTTGACCCTGAGTTTCTAAAATGACACAGGAAAAATACAGAGCTGTGCTTTCTGGCCTCAAACTTCTGCCCCTGCCTGCCCTGCCAGCCCACCTACCCCATGCCCTCAGACTAAATGCCTTCAAAGTAAGCAGATACAAGTGGCAGTTAATAAATCTGATTTTCTCTTGTCCCTTGAGGAATCTGGCACTGTGCTCACCCTGCACCTTGCTCTGTCCGTTTCTATTGCCACATCACCATAAACGGCACTTGAGTACAAAACAAGGTCTGTCAGGAGTGAAAGAACTTCAAAAACAAATGCCACCAAACTCTTGATTTGACATTTGTAGTTCAGGGAAAGTCAACTGCCCAACTCTACATGGGTGTGTAAACTTACTACAAAACATGTCTGGAATAGCAGGGGATTCCTCTGACCTCACACCTTCCGTAAGAGGTATTACTCTTTACTGTCTTTGACTGTATTCCCATGATGCAGAATACTTTGAAGTGTAAAAAATGCAATCATCCAACTGCTTAGGCAATCTCATACCAAATATCTATATGGCTAGAAAAAAATGAATATGTGCCCTTGTGTAGAAAATATCTGGGGTTGAATTATTCTCTTTTTGTTTAGATAGGTGGCTGTCTGTTATACATGGGTTTAATTATTTTCCCCATTTGCTTTTTTTTTTTAACATCTTTATTGGAGTATAATTGCTTTACAATGGTGTATTAGTTTCTGCTTTATAACAAAGTGAATCAGTTATACATATACATATGTCCCCATATCTCTTCCCTCTTGCGTCTCCCTCCCTCCCACCCTCCCAATCCCACCCCTCTAGGTGGTCACAAACCACCGAGCTGATCTGATCTCCCTGTGCTATCATCTCACACCAGTCAGAATGGCCATCATCAAATAATCTAGAAACAATAAATGCTGGAGAGGGTGTGGAGAAAAGGGAACACTCTTGCACTGTTAATGGGAATGTAAATTGATACAGCCACTATGGAGAACAGTATGGAGGTTCCTTAAAAAACTAAAAATAGAACTACCGTACGAGCCAGCAATCCCACTACTGGGCATATACCCCGAGCAAACCATAATTCAAAAAGAGTCACGTACCAATATGTTCATTGCAGCTCTACTGACAATAGCCAGGACGTGGAAGCAACCTAAGTGTCCATCAACAGATGAATGGATAAAGAAGATGTGGCACATATATACAATGGAATATTACTCACCCATTTGCTTTTATATGCACTTTCACTCCTGTGGTGGCAGGGTTTTATTATTATTTTTAATCCCAGAAAAAAAGGAAAAGATTCAATACGGAAAAAGGACAAATACAGTAAAATCTGCTATAATGATTGTTCAGTGGGAACCGTCGTCATTGAAGGGTAGGGTTGCACACCTACTCATTCTTTTGTGATGATCACGTTTTTACTGTTTCAAATTTAATACTTTTTCTAATATATTATGTTACCTCCCATGTATTTAAGCTGTACTTAAAAGCATGCTAAGAACTGGTAATTCTTTAATGGTTGTTCACTTACAAGCAATTGTGGGTCATTACACAATCATTTAAAGGGCATTAATGAGAACCATTTAATGGTTTTAGTAGAATATCATTGTAAGGGACAGGGGAAAAGTTACTGGCTGTAAATTTTTATGACCATTTCTTACAAAACATATTACTTTAAAGATTTATGTATGTAACAGTGAGTACAATAAAAGCCATGCTAAAAATAATTTGAAATCAAAGTAATGCATAGATATAAGTCTTTGCTCTGCTGCAATTGGGTGGGCCCCATTTCTTTTTTAATCTTCCTTTTCTCCTTCCTCCCTCCCTCCCTCCCTCCCTTCCTTCCTTCCTCCCTCCCTTCCTCCCTTCCTTCCTCCCTTTCTTCTCTGCCTTCTGCCCTGCTTCCTACCCTTCTTCAACACTTCCATTTTGTTTCTTAAAAGACATTTTTAGTACCATTAAAGATTTTATTTTTAATGAAAACCATTAGAGATTGAATTCTTAACCAATATGATTTTTAGTTGCTGGGGGTGGAGAACAGAGGGATAACTACAACAGAACAACATGGCACAGAAATGCCCCAAATGTCATGAATCTTTGTTTACAGATCTTTCCCCCATCTATCATCATTTTAAACTATTTCCTCTTATATATACTATAGGACTAAAATAGAAAATCCAATACTTTCTAGGACATCACTCCCTAAGGTAGGACAGGTGACTAAAAAGGAAGAGGAACTAGTCCTGGTAGTATACTCATAGAGATCTTTAAAATACATACAAAAAGGGGCCTCACAGGTACCCAGAGGAGACCCAGCATCCTGCTCCAAGCAGCTCACCTCTTGAAAAAGAAATGGGTATTTGAGAAGCTCACTCTACTGGGGGAGTAACCTTATTAAAGTGCTTTAATAACACAACAGTCATTGCATTATGCCTGGTTTTGTCCACTTGTGATTCTCGTGGAATACATAATGAATAAGACAATGCCTCCTTCCCAGGATCCTTGCAGAAGCAGGAGGATATTTCTAATTAAAAAGGCAGAGTTAGCGCCGCACACGAAATGAACAGAACCGTATCTCTAGAAATGCCGAGATTTTGCTGTTTGCATTAAGTAACGCTTGTATTTCTCTCTGAATCCAGCCCAATACCCATTACCAATATGATGAAGATTTAAGATAACTTGGTGAAAAGATGGTGAATTACAACTTTTAATTAAAATGTAGAAAATGGTTCCTTTAAAATAAACATGATAACACTTTCATGATCATTAATTTTTTATGGAGAGAACAACAAAAGCAACCTGAATATTTTAGAATGCGACATTAGAAAGTCAGGCAAAGGGGATTTTTAGAAAGTTATGCATATCCCAGAGAGAAGACTGTGCAGTTGCTACTCTCCATTTCTAGTCCCCTTGGAAACCCCAGTCGAATGCAACTGACACATCTGGATTCACAAGGATTTCTTTACTTGACCTATTCAGGTAAAGCAAGTGATGACGAGGATGGAAAGAGGGTAAGGCAAGCACTGAGGCTTACACAGTTATTTACTCCAAAGAGCAGTTCAGTGAATATAACAGGGAGGAGTAGAGCTGATTTCCCTATGTAACCTATATATCTTGATATAAAAAACAAATTTTTAAAATAAATCTAACGTAGAGTTGAAATGTTACTGGTGCCACATTCTAGATTGAAGGAAGAAATATATTGAAAGATTGGCGAGTTTGTGTGCTGTGGTCCCTCTACCGCATTCGTTCATATTGATGCAAACCTAGCTTCACACCTCCTTCTGACATTAGCTCCAACTCTTCTCCTAAAGAAATGTTCTACTACTATTAGGTCTTCTCCAGCTCAGTGTGTGTGCGGTCTTCTCTCCATCACATGATTCATGCTGATTCCTACCAGGAATCACCCTGACTTCTCTCTGCCCATGTGTTCTCTATCTTGATTAGTTCAAGTCCACCTCCTCCATGAAGCCTTCCCTGACTGCTGTAGCCTAAGGTCTGGCCTCAAAAACCTAAATCTACCACCAAATGCTTAGGTCAACTATAGTGAGAGTCATGGGGAAGACAGAGCTGTTCACCCGCTGGTAGGGCGGGTACTCTTTTGGGTCAGTTGGCTTCTTTGTCTGTAAAATAAGGAAATAATTTCTGCCTGAGAAGGCTATTGTGATAATTACATGGAAAACACGTTAAAAAGCATCTAGAACAAAGCAGCTTCATATAAATGTTAGTTCTTTTTTCTCTCTTTCCCTCCCTTTCAAATTTAGAGACATATGTGTCTAAGGCATTCACATATAGTAATTTGTTATATTTACTTTCTTGTACCTTTAAAACTTTTGTTTTGTTTTGTGGGCCTTCATTCTCTATCATCTTGCCCCATTAGTCTATGATCCCTCAAAGGAAGGGACCCTTATTTATGTATCATCATATTCCCTGCCTCATGTAGTATAGTTCTATATACAAAGTTAGGATCAATAAATAGTTATTAGAAGAGGAGGTATTAGCCACTTTCTCTAATGTTTGGGAAAACTTTAATTTACATAAAAATAAAAGCCCCAAATTAGCAACACTGTTTTAGATCCCCTAGTTCACTATATATGACTGAATTTACACACAATGGGAAGGGAGCATCAAACAGTCCGATTTCATGTTCTGTCCTGTCACCTAAGCTGGATAGCTCCATGTAGTAAAAGGTGGTACTAATGAAGTACAATTGTGCATTTAATTCCCAGTGTGGGTATGTTTAATTTACAGATAGAACTTTTCTATGCCTAGGGAATATATCTTTGTACTTCTAGGCAAGTGTTAAAACATAATGCTACTAGCCTCAAGGTGGTCTTGGGAAATGAGCAGTGAGGACCAACACAAACAAGGAAAACTTCAACTTGTCTTACACGCTATTGATGGAAGGATGGCCTTGTGTTCTTGGTAGTCAGCGGACACTACATTCTAGCATTCAGCACTTAATTCATAAGCTTCTTCCACTGGTGAAATGGGGTGTGGTCCACAAAGGCAGCAGAGCAGAGCTGCTCTAAGTTTGGCCTCTAGGTGCCAGATGGCCTGGCTGCCCGGTGACCTAGAGTCAAGTTACATCACCACCCTCTGCCTCCATTTCCTGACTGGTAAAATCGAGAGGAGTTCCTGCCTCGTGGCACTGTCCCCAGGCACAGAGAGGTTAACAGATGGAAAGCCGTTACAGCGGGGCCTGGTACAGAGTGAGGGCCAGGCAAGGGTTAAGTGTGAAGCTGCAGGATCTGAAACGCTCAAAATGACTCTGCAGTAGCGCTCGTTTCTTCTCTTCAACTCTCTCCTCCTTCATAAGGAGCAGCAGGTAGTGGAATCCTAAAACTCGTAACAGGGGCATTCCTCCCTCTCAGTGGTGGAGTAACAGAAGAGCAGCAGAAGAGACACCCCAAGTCCTTTCCGCAATCACTCTTACACTTTTAACAGCCAATCAGCATTCCCGTTTCTGAGACGCCCTGTGTTCTGAGGCTCTCGGAGCTGATGCCCTTAAGAGGCATGCCTGGATTTAGAAAGTGCCATAATAAAAACAAAACCAGAGATGACAAATAAAGAAAAACCTTCCCAAAGGGTGAGGAAACTTGATGAGATCAAGGAGAAAAGGGGGCCACACCACTGAAATAGCTTCATCCCGGAGATCACCACAAAGCAGGAGCCGTTAAATGCAGTGTGAGTTCCAAATGGACAATTTCTAACAAAGTTGAGCTCTTAGAATCAAAACAAACTGTTGGGGGTGCCTTCAGACATTAGACGTCTGACTGGCAGTGGGGAAAGTAATGACTTTGCGAATTATGCTGGGAGGCTGCTACATCCTGAAAAGATATGCAGTGTTATGCGTCATCTGATTTTGATGCAATTTCTAGAAAGAGAAAGGTAAGTTAAAAATAGAAATTCCACTTTAACACCTGTTTACTCTTGCTTTTGTCTGGGGTCCAAAAAACGACAACGTGTTCTTTCCATTCACGGCAGCAGCATTATTTTTACATAAAATGTGAGACCACGTGCACTGCCAAAGCACCCCTGCAAGAAGGTAAGCCCACTCTTCCCATCTATCACACACCCTTCAGACTTTTCTTACTTAAGGGCTTGTCATTTCAGTGGGGAGGAAGAGCCACCAATACCAGCCACGTGGAGTTTTATTCCTTCATGCTGTTTGTGATAAACTTCAGGGGACATATTTAACCTTCAATGAAAAAGAAAATTTCTGGGGCCACCCCAGCCGCAGGATAATATCACCGCTCTTACAGCAGCACTGAGCTTTAAGACACCACCAAACAGTCCAGGCATGGGATGGGCCAGTATTCATCATTCCTGTGGGAGGGGGGAATTCTACAAACTAGTAAGCCACTTGGTGTTAATCTACAGCTCACACCCATGCTGTCATTATTATGTTGCTGTTGTTATGGTTATTATTGCTCTTTGTCTTCTTAGGGACAGTTTCCTCTGGAAAGGCAGAACCGTTCACCTTCTGGCAGGGTAGTCATTCTTTTGGATCACAGGGTATCATTTTGCCAGCTTCTCGGAGTTGCTAAATTTCTGAGAACACCGTGGCAGTTTGGGCTTCGTGCCTGGAGGCGGTGCAGCTGGGGATCGGCTCTAGGTGCTCCCCTCACCCCTCTTCCCCTGTCCCTTTGGCCTCATTCCCTACAACCTGGATAAAGAAGCAAAGTTGCCAGAACTAAGCTTTGTTCTCAAATTCACCTCAACCATTGCTTCTGAGGACCTAATAGGACCCAAGTCTGTGCTTGGGACTGCTGGAGGTAAGAGATTCCAAGTTTTAAAAGTTATGTTTGAGACGCATTAAATTCACACACACACACACTCCCCATCAGACCTTAAAGAGCATGGGGTAGAAATGTCCTCAAGCTCTCCTGTCCCTAGAAATGGGTTAGAACATCCCTAGCAAAGCCCTAGGGAAAGTGCATTTGCTGGGACATTAACCAAGATATTTGGAGATCTCTCTTTTCTGCTGGAAGTAGGAGAGCAGAGACAATGTTAACTGCAAGAAAATGAGCAAAGAAGTGGGTTTTAACTGTCATGCTCTAACAGGGCCGGAGAGGGAGATTACAAGGGAAGCACACAGGCAAATGCAGAAGGCCGTGTCCTGCCTACCCAGGGAGATGAGCATCGTAGGATTTGCTGCAGAGGCCCACGGCCAGCACAATCTATTAAATAGCTCAAGTTAGTCAATGTGGAAGAAATTTTTAGACACACATGCCCAACCATATGTGCACGGCCAAGATTTAAAATAGAAAAGTGAGAGACTGTTGGATGACTGAGGATTTTTCCCTTGCCAGGAAGTCCTCCTTAAGGATTTCATAGCTTGCAAAAGAGAACTGCTTGCCAGACAAGCCAAGAAAAAGACACAGAAGATTGGGACCTGCTTCCTTAATGATGAAATGTCACAACGCAAAGAAAAGAGGCAGGCGTGATTAAGATGGCTTTGCAGAAACAAGAGAGATTTCTCGACATCTCCTCCCTCAACTGCTTTAATTCCTCACACCTCCAGGCTGGAGGCACACACACAATGGGACCTTTTGGGCAATTGCACTGGGCAATAAGGGAACCCCTCTGTCATAGAAATTCTTTGTTCCAATGAAAAATTACCCTGTATGGCCCCAATTCACAAGGGGCAAATTCCCTGTTTGTCAAGTTCTTAGAAGATCAAAGAGCTATTCCACTGGGTTTCAGTATGTGTGTGTGTGTGTGTGTGTGCGTCATGTATGTGGAATGAGATGAAAAAATAAGATGGATCCCATTAGCCATAAGAGAACCAGCCTTATGAATTTTCAGTCACACCAAGTGGATGTTTTTTAAGTGACATTGTATCATTGAACACCCATCTCAGCAAGTCTGTGCCTCAGTTCCTCTCTCTGCCTCCCCTCCAGCCTCTTTTCCTTCCCTTCTTCTGGGCCCCCAGGAAAGAACACAGGTGGCACACCCTTCCACAGCATGGTATAAGAAACACTGATAGATCCCACGATGGCCAATGTTTTGTTATGTCATCACTCAATACCTGGATGGGGTACAGCATAAAAATAAAGCTCGTCTCGTACACTTTCGAAGCTTCGCCACTTCAGGGCTCTGACTCTTGAGTCATTTACTGTAATTTATGTGTTTCAGAAGAATTGCAATCATATCTTCTAGAGGTTCCAGATCCCAGGAAGCTTCCTCCTAAACTGTACCATCAATTTTCAATTTACTTAGATTTCTATAATTTTATGACTGGAGGGGGCTTCAGAATTGATTTAATCAAATTCTGTCATTTCACAGAAGAGAAAGGTGAGGTCCTGAAATGTTAAGTGAACTGTTATAGTACAAAGCTACTTGGTAGGTAAGTCAGTGTGAGTTTTGTGGTCCTTCTGGTCTAGGCTTCTTAATACCACACTGAACTTCAGTACTATACTCTATAATTAACTCTTCCATGTTCCTAGGAATTATATGGATCTCTCTACCAAAAATCAGTCTTTCCATTTAAATCTTCGCCTACTAAAGCAAGGGTGATCTCCAATGACCCACAAGAAAAAAAAAGAATTTCCTACCAGAAAAAAAGAGAAGATGCTCAACTGCTTATGAAAAATCAAACCTGGATAGTCTGAGTTGCATTAAATAGCATAAGCACATTACTGATTCATGCCAGGAACAGTCCTGTACTATGAAGAAAATATTAATATGATGAAAGCCTAGCCCATGAACTACCTGGAGAATATCTGTCAGCCGTAAGTGTTTCCGCACAGTAACAGGAATCACTACTTCATAGGTAGTGATGTGCCTTCCATACTCCTCCACTGGGACCCACCCAAATAATCACCTCCACCGTCATCAACAGCTAACTTTGGTGTGTCTTCTATAGGAAGCATCAACTAAGTGCCAGGAATTGATAGTCTTCATTTATAGCCCAGCTCTAAAATGGAGCTACCCACTTTCTTCCCAGAGAGAGAGGAGAATGACTTCGTCAAGGAGTACTACTTCACGCTAGAAGATGATGCCATGGTATCTCTAGGGAAACTCATCCTGTAGTCTTCTGATCATACCATCAATATCTCTAACCCATGGGCTACATTTTGATCTCCATCCTTCTTGTCAACCTCGATTACTCTTTCAGGGTGCATCTGGGGAAGGCTTCTAAACCCCTAGCAAACTGGGGCTCTATTACTCTTGAGGAATCTCATAACCAAGCCATACAACCTGCCTTATACCCCATTTTTTTCTACTCTGCCTTTCCCAGATAGTGCAGGGCAATGAAAGAAGTAGTGCAAGACAGGAAATTCAGGGACTTGCGTTCCACTTCTGACATCTTAACTAATTACATGGCTTTGAGAGAGTCGCTTGATCTTTCTGGGCCTTGGTTTCCTCATCTGCAAAACGGAATCACTGAAGGAGATGAGCTCAAATGTTTCTGGCAACTGTAATATTCTGGGAACTTCTTAGAGCACAGAACTATGTCAGACAGATGATGTCAGAGATGATGAAGCCCCTGGAAGATATGGCTTAAAATTCTCTTAAGTACAGCATCTAACAAATCTTGAGCCCCCAACAAATAATCAAATGTCAAAGGAAAGAATCCTAGCACTATTTATTGCCCTGAAAGTTGCTGTGAAATACTAATGTCAAGTACTAGTGGTGGTACTTGAATTACTGTATGTACTCAGGTAATTACTGCATGTAATTTGCAAATATGCAACAGCATGTACATTGTAATGACAAGGGTAACAATACAGTTGATAACAACTTGGGCTTGCATAAGATTATTTTACTTAGAGTTTCAAAGTGTTTCACAAACATTGACTCATCTATTTTCTGAATACCAATAATGCAAAGTACAGCTGGGGACAGAAGAAGGGAGGGAGTGAAGAATATATCCACCCTTTAGAGATGGGCAATCCAGGCCTGGACAAAAGTACTGATTTCCCCTGGGTGACACAAAGCCAGAAACAGACCTGGGAACAAGGACCCAGCCTACCCCAGCTCCACCCTCCAGTTTACAGTGTGAAGTTTATGACATGGCATTACCCAGGCACTTTAGAGTGTCAATTTGCTTTACAATTTTATAAAATATCATTTGGAAGGAGGAAGAAATTTATGCTTGTTCACTAAGAGTGCTCCTGCCTGCCCACCCTCTTGGGATAAGAGTTGGTTTCACCTGAACAGAGTTGCAAACACGACGCACACACTCAGCACTGAGAAAGCTGTGGGGTTTGTTTTTAATTTAAAGAACGGCTCTGATTTGGTACACATTTTAAGCATGCACTGCATAATACAAATCCGCTGAATTCACTCAGACAGGAACAAGTTATGCCATCCTAATGCTGTCTAGAAACCAGATGTATAGTTAGTTTTCTTTCTCTTTCCTTTTCTTTTCTCCTGCTGCACAAAATTAGGTCCTCCGATACCAAGATTCCAGAGGCTCATTGTCTTGCAAAATATTCAGGTGCCTCAAGATGATCTACAATAATAAACCTCCAATGCTACAGCAAAACACAGATAAAAATGTGAAAAAATATACGCATGTATTTATAAAATGAAATATAGATGCGGTGTGAGAGTGAGATCGCGAACACAAAGAGGAAACAGGTAGGAGGCAAGAAGGTAGCTTCCCTTCCAATCCTGTGAACTGAAAAATAGAATGGATGTTTATTAAAGTAGTTTACCAGACTCCAATTTGTTCTGTGATTAAGAGGTATTGGTTGGATGAGCCTGGTGAGGGAGATCAATATACCTGTCTTCATTCTTAATGCTTCTTTAACGTCTCTTGTCTCCACGGGGCAAATGAATCACAGATGTAGAGTCGATCTTTATCCACCAGGGGGCTGCACTTCAGGAAAAAACCAACCAACCCCCAAACCCAAAAAACAAAGATGGTTTGGACTACAGCAGATAAATCAGGTTGACCCCCAGGTCCCTCTATCCTCAAACTCCCAACGTTTGTTCAAGTGTTGTCATGTTTCTGGCCAACAGACGTACAGTTATGACACATGGAGGACAGAGGGATTCGTGGAGAAAGTTACGCCTTGATCTTCAAATGAGATGATGGTGTGATGTACCCGACGCCCCACTGATGTTGTTCCTCCACACCTCATCTTTCTCTACAACTCAAGCTAAGGGGAGTTCTTACATAAATCTCAGCGATGCCATCCCATCATCTGAAGCTCATAGCAACGAGATCCACCTTCCTCTCTCCAGGTCTCCCAGGTTCAACCTCTCTGGAAGTGAGTCTTAGCCAGGGGTGGTTTTGCCCTCGAGGGCACGTGTGCAATGTCAGGAGACACTTTCGATTGTCACAACTACGGGGAGCAGTACTTCTGGTATCTAGTGGATAGAGACCAGGGATGCTGCTAAACATCTTACAGTGTACAGGACAGCCCCCCACAACAAATAATTATCCACCTCAAAATGGGGAAAGTGCTGAGACCAAGAAGCCCCGCTCTATCGTGATAGGCAACACCTTGATGCATCCACCCAAGTGGCTGGTGACATAGCTCCCTGAACTCTGGATCCTTGACCCAGAATTACTTTAACCATCTGAAATGTAGAATTCCTCCTGCTTCACAATGTCTACGTTGCATAGATCTAAGTATAGGGCCATGCTCTCTGTCACATCTTCTCAAAAAGAGTTGGAGGTGATTGACTCAGGGGACTGGGAAGGGGCTAGGAGGGTGGAAGGTTGATTTTTTGTTGTTGTTAGAAGCCTTCTGTGCCTATACTTTTAAAGTTATTTGTATGACAAAGGCTAAGCGTTCATTAAAATCTGTCTCCTCTACTTCCTGGACACATAGACTACAATTCCCAGCCTCCTTTGCATTGGATGGCCATGTGACTGAGTCTTAGTCAAAAAAAAAAAAAAAGTGAGAGGAAGTAATAGTAGCATTTCTAGGTCCAGTCATAAGAATTTATCACATGATCCTTTACCCTCTCTCTTTCCCTGACTCCTGGCCATACACCAAGTTCCCAGCAAAAGAATCCAAGGCTGAAAGAGATGGTGGTTCCACCAGATCTAAGGACCCTTGGTCCCTGAGGGACCATACTGAAGACCACTTGTTAACCAGCAACACTTTCATTGGACTTTAAGTGAATCAGAAATAAAATAACCCACTGAGAGCTGGGGGTTGTTACATCTAGCATTACTCAGCCTAAATTAATACAATAGGCATGTATCATTCTAATTTAAAAATTATAATTCAAATACAAATAATGAAAAGTTAGTTTAAAAAATTTTGTAGAAAGCATGTTGCTGTCAAGTTTCTGTTCTAGACTTTCTATAAAACCACTGAAGGTTCTTTTTCTAAGGTAAACTGACCTACATCACTTTCTACCTTTTAAGCACTTCAGTGGTTTCCTGTTGCACTTAGTGTACTATTTTAAAATTCTCATCATGATTCACATGGCCCTTCACAATTGCAAAAGAACATAGCGTTTGAGGGAGGATAACAGGGGTGTGTTGATGAAAGGAAGAACTCTGCCTCCCATTACAGGGGTGTAGGGCCCAGATACCCCCTTCCACCCTGCTAGCAGCTGGCGCGCAGCCTCAGACAATCTAACGCTCCTACTCAACACTTTATATCTTAAGGAAAGCAGCCTTGAGAATGTGGACGCAATGGCACCAAATGTCCAAGACAGCAGTGGCAATGGCATGCATTATCCACTCTGTTCCTGCAATAAGGACTCATCTGTATTGCCCTGCTGCCTAACCTCTTAGATTTTTCCCATTTCTGAACTTGAACTTGGTTATTAAGTTTCCCTTTGATTCTGTGAGCAATTATAAATTTCTTTTCTGCTTTAGTTAACTAATTTTAGAATTTATTGCTTGTAAGCAAAATCCTTGAGTGAGAGAACATCTGCCCTCACCTCCAGGACTATAAGTTCCATGAGGACAGGAACTGTGTCTGTTTCCTTCAACATTATATCTCTGCCTTGCTACACAGTGTCTAGTACACAGTGAAGCTGACTGAATATTTTTGAATGAATGAATGAATGAAGAATATCGGGCAAAATTTACACATCAGCACTGACCCCCCAAGGGACCATCCTTCCACTCTAAAATCAAGGTTTAATAAAGTGGGGGGTTAGTAGTACAAAGAAGGTAGGACTGAAGTGGAGGGGAACTGACACCTGAGTGATGCGAGAGAGGAAAATGACTGGGAGAAGGCAGTGTTGATTAAAGGTTGTGCGGAAGACTTTAACTCTATTGCCTCCTGCTGGACAGTGAGAGTAGTACAATAACTACAGCTTTCACTTAACTGCTGGCAAGTATTTCTCCTTCCCAAGTTCCCCAGCATGTGACTGCTTCCCAAACTGTGAAAGCTGAGTACTGGAGAGTCAGAAAACATAGCTTCCCATCCTGAAAAGTGATCCCACCTCTCTATCTCAGCATCCTGGCTCTACCTACTTCAACTACTTGGCAGATTGGTTTTGAGAATCCAATAAATAATGTATTTTATAATGCTCTGTGTATGGAAAGATCACTATGTGCACAATTCACCTTGCGAATAGCAACAAAAGTCTCAAAGGAACACTTCCGCCTCTCAAGAAAGCAGTATGTCTTTCTACAAGGTAGGCTGCAAATCCAGTTGGCATTGTAATAATATGTTTTCTTCCATATGTCGAAATCAGCCATCCTTGTTAGAACTGCTACCGGAGAGTGGAAAGAAATCATTTCATGGAGGTATCACTAAAAGAAAGAGGGTTTGTACAGAATCAATGAGGAAAGGAATCCAAATGAGATTTTAGAGAATCTTTGCTTATACTTGGTAATATGGTACAGCTGACATCAGGTTTTCCTGGGAAACTTCATACTCCCTTATTTTCCTCATTCAGGAGGAAGCCCATGAATTTTCTAATGAAGCATAATAATCACTGCAGACAGAAGCTACTTCTGATTTAAAGTTCTCATGGAAGACAACAGAGACTTGAGCCAGCGCGGCAAATCCCGGTAATTCCCATCACAGAAGGGTAGAGTAAGCACCAGGGATGCCACTTCTTGGGGATGGAGCAAGAGGCCGGGCCATACTTTGTGATTTCAGTCTCCAGGAGGATTTTGAAGCTGCCATTGCATATATCAGCACACAGACTCCATCTGATGGCTTCTGCTTAAATAGGATTTGTTAAACTCTATCACTGAACACAAACTTAAAATTTGACTCCCTTCAAAATGTAAAAGTCCAAAGGGTCGAAAATATTTTGTGCAGGGTGATATTTTAAAAAAAAAATTCACAAGAGGATGACTCTGTAAAATCTGGGTTCTAATTCTGGCTCTGTCACCAAACTAACTTGGTCAAAAAATCATAACCGGCCCGGAAGTCATTTTCGTCATCTGTAAAATGAGAGTGTTGGAATAGAATGAGTGAATTTCAAAGACTTTCTAGCAGTAGACTTCTCTCCTTTAATTCTTTAATTCGTCAACATTTAATTCTTCTTAAATGTTCAGTAGATAAAACAAGCAAGAATGGGAGAACCACTCTGCTTGGAGCACAGGGTAGACACTGTGGACAGCAGTGGACAAGCTAAGCTCAGCACTGAACGTCCTTATTAACCCATGCTGCTGAAAACTCTGTTTTTTGACAGGTAAACAGAGCTTTTGATACTTCTGGATTTGCCTAATGAGGTTGATCTAACCTGAGGGATTTGAACCCACTGTTTGGGGTACTCTCACAGCAGCAAGTTCAGCTCTGAGACCAAGAACTTGTTTTGTTTGCAGAGTGAGAAGGGACTGCAGGTAAATGGGGATGGAGTGAAGAGGACAGCAAAAGAGGACCACTGGAAAGTGTGGGGAAGGCATGCTTAGTCTCGTTCACAACTGGACCTAATGTGGGCTCTGGTTGCCACTTCAGCAATTGATGGTTGGGAATCCTGGACGTTGAAGATGGACAAATGATGGTCCATCAGCAAGGATGTAGCAGGTGAGGGTCCCGATAATCAGCTGTGGCTGGCTGGGCTCTTTGATAAGAGACATCTCTGATATCTTCAGAGACTTTAAGTCTTTGTGTGTGATTCAATGCCCACTCTAGCCCAAACTTCTGACTCTGCAGCAGGTGCTCACTGGCTGCAGGTCAGGGGTTAAGCTAGTTTAGTTAATCCCTCACACAATGGCAGAGGTGCGGTGGGGTCAGTGTGCAGGGTCAAGACAGGGAGAACCACGGTGTGTGCAGAGACCTGCCTCTTTCCATAGTTCCCACATACCTCCCCTTCGAGCATCTCTCCCTCCAAAAGAGGAGCGCACTTATCATCCTCACCAAACCATCAAAAAAGGGGAAAAAGAAGAGAAAAACCCTCCCTTCCTGAAGTGCAGAGTAAATTTGGGTGACCAAGATTTAAAACTATGTCCCTGGGGCTTCCCTGGTGGCACAGTGGTTGGGAGTCCACCTGCCAATGCAGGGGACACGGATTCGAGCCCCGGTCTGGGAAGATCCCACATGCCCCGGAGCAACTAAGCCCGTGTGCCACAGCTACTGAGCCTGCGCTCTAGAGCCCGCGAGTCACAACTACTGAGCCCGCGTGCCTCAACTACTGAACCCCGCGTGCCTAGAGCCCGTGCTCCGCAACAAAGAGAAGCCACCGCAATGAGAAGCCCAAGCACGCAATGAAGAGTGGCAGCCGCTCGCCACAACTAGAGAAAGCCTGCGCGCAGCAAGGAAGAACCAACGCAGCCCCCCCAAAAAATAAACAAAAAGTAAATAAAAAAATAAAAATAAAATAAAATAAAACTGTGTCCCCAGGCTCAGTTCAAATCTGGCCAAACATGATGCTACCATTTGAAAGTTTCAACCAGCCGGAAAAAGAAGTTCTGACTTCAGAAACTCAAATGCACTGATTAAAAGTGAGTGTCACAAACACACACTCCAATATCATCAAGAGCGAGTCAGAATCCACACCCGAGTTAACAGGAAACTCGGTGGAGGAGAGTCAGAGTTGCCACTGAAACAAAAGCCCTTGCTCTGAATGCCAGCTCAGCAGGCAGCGCTGGCCTTTTCAATGGGACTCACTCTTTGATGTGTGTTTTTTAACTGCAACTTTCATGTGGTGATGGAAGAAGCTCGGAGCAAGGTGGTAGCATTATGTGAAGACCAACGCTTTCATATGCCCTTTGCCCTTCAACAGCACCAGACAGACAAAGAAGAACCACATAGCCGGGAGAAGCCTACCTGTTTTTTAAAGAATATCCTTGCTAGCAGAATCTAACAGGGTGAGAAGCACACTCTTCAATGGCAGAAAAAAATTTTTGGTGCGGCCACTTAGAGAGAGAGAGATTTGGCTTAAAATAAGAGTTCACTTACAGCTTCACTTGGATCATAACCCAGATTAAAATTATCTGTGTCCAATTAGCTTAAAATAAAATAGCCCCGTGTGTGGCAAGTCTTTCACACGTTTATTTTCAGACCTGGAGCCTTGGGAAACTATACAGGTGTGTCTTATTTTGCATAATACATACATTCCTGGGAAGGCTGAGTGGAAGTGAAGCTTCATATAAGAGGCACACGCCCTTTTAAAAGCATGTCGCTGAAAATTCTTATTTTTGGACGGGTAAACAGAGCTTTTGATACTTCTGGGTTTGCCTAATGAGATTGATTTAACCTGAGGGATTTGGGGTACTCTCACAGTAGCAAGTTCCTACAGGGACGCTTTCAAAGCTGTTCTGGGTCAGCTTACCCAAAAAGCTCACGAGAAGGAACCAGAAAAGCACCTGATACCGTTAGGTAGGGAAAGGCAACTAGGAACTCCTCTTAGCTACTCCATGGAAACACATATTACAGGACATTTTCTAGAACTGGGATGGGGGCCGGCTGTTCTCAGGAGCCCTGAGAGAGGAAGTATTGTGTTCATCGAACAGGATGGGATGTTATTCTGGGTAACGTTTCCACAGAGCCCACGTTCCACAGAAAGTCAAGGGTTTAGAAGGTGGTGGTCAAATGTGGTCCCCTTAGCTGGCAAGAGGGAAGTTCAGACAGAACAACGAGCCTCTCACATCCTCAGGGGGCACGGGAGCTGGACTGGGGGGGAGGTCAACCAAGTAGGAAGAAGATGAAAAAGAAGAAAAAGGAGAACAGGAGAGGAGGAAATAAAGGAGCAGGAGTCTTCAATATATAATGGTAAAGGCTAAAGGGACACAGGACTAAACTCACGATTTCTTACAGGACTGGCTGCATATGAATTCGTTAACAAAGTCCAGGATGTTATTATTAGGTGTCTGCCCACATTCCCTGCACTACACCCCATCTCTTGAAGCTGAACGAATGTATTTTTAGAACAAATAAAAGGAAATACTACTTTTTAGAGAAAGCAGCAAACTGAGTCACCAAGAGGTGACTGAAAACTATATTTTTCCATTTTTTATAATGTTCAGTAAGCCATTGCTGATATGGAGGTTTTACGAGACTCTCCAGATGTTTAGAACACAGCTCCATCCTTCTCCTGACAATAGCCTTATGCTCTACCAGCCACTATAATGGCATCAATCCCAGCACATTACAGCAGTTTTTACCATCCTCGCTCTAGGAGCACTAAAGCTGGCTCCGTGCACCTTCCAGGCGTCCCCACCAGCCCCACAGTGGGAGATGACTGGACATTCTCAGCTCAGTCGTGTCCTCACGCCCAGACACCAGGTACTTTTTCATCTGGAGTGTCTTTTCCCTCCCTACAGCCTCTGGGCAATTCTGACTTCACTTGTGATACACAGCCCAGCTCTCACTTTCCCCAAGTCACTCTCACTGATCCCTCCTTCGTAAAGGGCTCCCTCCTGTACTTCCTCAGCCCCCAGAGGTTACTCTCCCCTAGCACCCATCTGGAGAAATCACAACTACCTCTTTACGTGTTCATCCCCGGCCAGTTTGAGCGCTGTGAGGGCAGGGAGTGGGCCAGCGCCTGTCACAGTGCCAGGTAGGCACTCACCTGTCATTGCTCAGAACGCACTGTCACAGAGGAGCTAGCAGGTGGCCTCCACCGCATCCCTTTGTTGCCCTGTCCGAGGCACCATCTGACCCAAGCTGACATGTTTTATGGTCCAAAAGCATGGAGTCCACAGCAGTATGACAGGTTTTTCCATCATTTTCACCCGTTTTATGGGCTACACTCTGAAGAAGGTAGCTTTAAGTGTGAGAGAAAACCAGCCACTGCCCACGTAAATGAAATGTCATGTTGGCACAAGCTTTATAGTAGGTAAAGTTACACACAACTGGAGAGAGGGTTTCTTGTGCTTTGAGCAAGGGAAACTGGAGAGAGCTTCATTTCATGTTGAGTAGTAAGTATATAGACATCCAGGGACTCACCAGTGCCCTGCAGGGTCCCCAAACTCATTACAAACCCACACAGTGAAGCTACCAGGAAAAAGTGGATATTCTCTCTCTGTTCAATGACCATCCTCTGACTAAAGGGCACTACAATCCTCAAAGCTCTTGTGTAAGCTGAAGGTAGTCAATGCCTCGTGGACAACAGATCTTTAAACTACTGGGCACCTCTGAATAGAAGTCTCCCTCAGGCCTCTATTTTTTTTTTTCTTTTCATCCCCATCCTTCATTCATGGCCTTGAGAAAGCTCTCCTTAAAGTATCCACAATGATCCTCAAGCACTTGGGATGGACTGGGCCTTTCTGGGTTAAGGGCTCAAGGTTCTAACCCTGCCCCTAGCACGGCTCCTATTCTGCCATAGCACCTCCATGGAACCCCAGGGTAGGGTGAGTACAATATCATATGTTTCTTCAGGGGACAAGGGGTGCTAACTACCCAAAAGTACACTGCCTACTCAGGACATACTGTGCATTCTGAAGACGTGTGAGTGCCCTTCTGGCGTCGTGAAGAAGGTAAAAGCAAGGAAGTGGATTCAATGGACAAACAACGTCCTACTTCAGATTTGGCTACTACATTGTCTTCAGTGAAGTGTTTTTAATGTTCTTGAAGCTTGCAAATAATGAAAAGGGTATTCCCCCATTGAAATCCGAGTAAATATGCTGTAATTGGTTTAGAGTGCCTTTAATACTAGTGTTCTCACATTTTAAAACTCTTTTCTTCCAAGTTTCAATAACATGTTCTTGAAAGATATAGTCTCTAAGTAATTCTTTGTCCTCAAGAAAACACTCAAATCACTTTTCCAAACTGATGGTCTGGCATCCTTCCAGAACTGATTTAGAAGTTATGGCTCACACCCCACGTCTGAGTCTTCTAACCTTGGCATATTCCTTAGTCCCAGGAATAGGGTTGGCAGTTGGGAAGGAAGGCTATAAAAAGAGAGAGCTGCTTGTATCTAGCTCTGTTTAGCAAATTTTGCTTTCATGAAAATCCTAGAGAGTCGAAAAGGCATTGCCAAGATACCTACAAGATTTCACTAACCTGTCAGACCATTCCTTGTGCCATCACACTCAAAACAATTAAAATTTGTATAGCGCTTTATAGTTTGCGAACACTTTCATATTCATTATCTTATTTGATCAATATAATAATCTGGAAAACATGCAGAGTGCATAGTATTACCCCCACTTGATAGGTAAAGATACTGAGGCTTAGAGGAAGTTATGTTCAAGACTACCCAGCTAATTAATGCCTGAGCTGAGGAAGAAACTCGGTCTCTAGGCAGCCTGTTTGGTTCTCTTTCCACTGTACCATGCTGCCTCCTGAGAAGCCTTTGGCTCCAGACCATTGGTTTCCAATCTGCTTCTGATGATGGCTAGATTGCTCATAGCACCAGTCATACCAGACCAAAGAGAAGAGATCATGGTTACTGTGAGGAATACCACCTCCAAGGAGAATTCAAGTAGGCATTGGTGGAGATATCAATAGAGGAAAAAGTCCCTTACCCACAGCATCTTAAAACTCCAGCGCGAGCACTCATCATTTTCACTAATGTACAATTTCTCTCAAAGCTCTTCGGAGTTAGGGGTTTGCTTTGCCTACTGTGAGAAAGGCATCCACCAAGCTAAATTGGGCCCTCAGGCATGCACCCAGCTTTCTCAGAAGCCAATACTGTTTAGATGGAGTCCTTCCATGCACATCTCCCAGGATGCTTTTAGACAGCCTATGAGAATACTTTATTTCCTTTAAAACAAGTAACCTAGAAAATGAAATAACACATATTAGATTAAGCTCGGTCCCATTTGGCTAATTCAGAAGTTAATGGAAGGTCTCTTTTGGTCATCGGTATTGGCAGAGACACATTTAGTGAAACTCTCGTGGGAACCTCACACAGGTACAGTAGCAGCTCTTACCCATAAATTAAGACTGGCACTTAAAAGGCAGCTTTTTCCTCTCTAAGAGGGTGCCATTCAGGTTTCTCTTGATAAAGGGCTTGCTTATCAAACTCCCCCCAAAATACAAAGAATAAGAGAGATGGGGCAGGTGAAAGAGATAAGGAGAGAGGCAGGTGCTGGGGTATGGGGGAAGAGTGATATCTTTGAAATCAGAATGACACAGAGTAGAAAGAGAAGATGGGCCAGATCACTGACAAATACAATGGTGGTGCCCACTGTGCATGAGGCTTATGGCAACTAACAATTAATTTCACGTCTTTGAACCATGTGCAGTGCCTAGCACGTGGACTGTTTATATTGGAGATTTAATACAGAACACCAATTTATAATCATTCCCTGACAAAAATGTTAACTTTAAAAACCGTATAAGCAATAAAAAATCAAGCTTGGCTATTTCATGACTTTAACCCCAGTCCCTATATTCAAGCAAATATATCCAGAATCAAATCGTTCCCGGAAAACACATTCTATCTAATCATTTCTATGATCTTCTGTCCTGCCACAGAATTGATAAAGCTATTCCACCTTCCTGACACTTTTCCAGGAATAAGGCTCCTTCTGATAAAGAATAAAAAATGCAGTGACCTCCTCACCTCCTTCTCAAATGCACACTGAACCAACGCACCATGATGAGAAGGCTATTCATATTAGGAACCACTGAATCATTTTATGTCATATTTTTGTATTTATACTTATAAGTAGAGAAGGTCTAGAGATTTCTTTTGTTGTATTATATTACTATTTTTCTCTATTTTGGGTGTCAGAGTAATCACAAAACTAGGTGATTTTTTTTTTTTTTTGCGGTATGCGAGCCTCTCACTGCTGTGGCCTCTCCCGTTGCAGAGCACAGGTTCCAGACGCGCAGGCCCAGTGGCCATGACTCATGGGCCCAGCCGCTCCGCAGCACGTGGGATCCTCCTGGACCGGGGCACGAACCCGTGTCCCCTGCATTGGCAGGCGGACACTCAACCACTGCGTCACCAGGGAAGCCCAAAACTAGGTAATTTTTAATACTTTTCTATATTTAGGAACCATTTTAAATTAATTGGCCTTTGAAGTTCCTAGGACTTGTTTTAGTACTAATACTTTTAGTACATTAACCACTTTTTAAAATTGTATTTAGTTACTTAGTTTCATCTATTACTTTAATTATTCCTAATTATTCTCAAACAATTTTGGTAATTTATATATTTTTAAAATACTTTCATTTCTCTGAGGTTTTCAAACATATTGGAGCATAACTTTTCACAGTTCTCTTATGATTTATATTGACTCTGAATATATTCAAAAATTCATGCTCCCATTTCTAATTTTGTTTATTAAAACTGACAGGGTTTTATCAATCAGTAAAATAATTTACAAAATAATTTATTGTTACATATGTAAATATACTGAATATTAATATATAAATATAATTTATATGACACTTATAAATATTATATTATTACATAAGTAAAATAAAAGTTTTTCCTAATACCTAGAGATAATCACTTTTACTATCTTAAGGTTTCTGATTCATTGTTTTTATCTTTATTACTCACTTTCTCATGGTTTAGTACTTGTTTAATTTCTAGAGTTTTACTTTCAATTCATTTGTAATTATTTTTTCTTTACTTCCCCCAAGTAAATGAAATATTGAAGGCTATTACTTCACCTCTGAGTATAGCTTTGGCTGACTCTCAGAAGTTTTGATATGTTGCATTCTCGTATTTACTGTTTACTGAATCATACACAGTTTTATTTTTCAAGCTGTTTGGGCCATAAGTTAGGTTCAATTGTCTGAAAATACAAAAGTAATCTTTTCTAAACACTATATAATAGCCAGAAGAGAAAGTAAATGTTCATTCTTAATAATATTAATTCCAATAAAGAGGAGGATCCTTTTTACCCTTATCCATTACTTATTAGCATCTCAGTTTTCAGTCAAGTAGTTTTCAGTTCTGTCGACATGCACGTTGATACGTTATCCTACTTTGATTCCTGGGGAGTTTGGAACTAAGTTCTAGAGTACAGAAATTAAGAAACCAAAGACTTCAAAGAGAATTTGCTATGTATAATATTTTTACTAAAACTCCCAATGAAAATTAAAAAATGGACCAACAATTTTCACATATTCTTACAATAAAGAAGGGTAAGGTTGTTTTAAATAGAGGAATGTAGAGAGGAGCAACAGAAAAAAAGGAAAAATGAAATGAAGGTCTCTTTCCCATGTGGGCATTTATGCCCAAGTGACACAACATAGCTTCAAAATGGGTTCTTAAAATATATGTGAGCTGCTATGTGTTTTTCTTTTTTTCTGCCTTCCTCCATCCTTTCTTTCACTTCCTTTTCTTCCCTCCATCCCTCCCTCCCTTCTTCAATAATGCTCACAAACCACTGTCAGTGAGGAGGGCTGACATCCTTCATTGGATTTGGGGTCTGATTTATGTAAAAGAATCAGCTGTGTCCACCTACTTCCCACTCACAATCTGTCACTATTCTAGTCATTAAAAATAGAGTCTCCATCAATCCCTATATGGAATGGAATCTCTCCTTTTCTCAGCATAAATTCCCTGTCCTAACAGCATAGTCACAATCCAACTAGGAAGCAGGTTATCTCCCTCCCACCCCACTTGACAATGATTGTTATAAAAAATTGAAAGTAGTATAAAACATTGAAACTGCTTAAAAAATCTTGGAAGGAACATTAAACAATAAGTTAGTGAAAGGAAATGGTTTAACTGCAATATGCCATGGAGTCAAACGCCTCTTAGGCACAGAAGTAGCTGTTGAGGAACAGAACTCCAGTAAAAGCAAAGCTGAGGGTTGGCTGACAAGCAGGAAGCTGATCCTACAGCCTCTTCAACCCCAGAACTCTACCACTGGCCAGCACCTCACAGGGCAGCCTTGTAAATAATGAACTCCATTTTACAAATGAAGACTATAAGTATTAAACAGATAAAATGACTTTCCCAAAAGTCAGAGCTGTGATTTGTGTCCAGGTCTTCAGATCACAAACAGCCCTACTACATCTCAGGTATACCTGTTCCACCAGAAAAGATCTATTTCCTGACCCCTTGTGCAAATGCACTTCTCTGTGTCTAGACCTCTGGTCTAAGTGCTGCAGACTCTGGAATGTTCTCTATCCCCACTTTGTGCCAAGTGCCTAAATTCCACGCATTCTTCAGGGAGGGGGCAAGTCTCATCTCTGCCACATGTCTTTCATATGACTTCAGCTTCTCTCTTCCTCTACTCTCCCCTGACTGCGGTGCTGACCCGGCAATGAACCACACTTTGGCTTATGATTGTAAGTGGCTTGAGGGCAGGTGCTGCTGGGTTCCTGCAGAGCGGATAGAGTGGATACAGTGCAGCAGTGATATACCAAAAATCCCAGATTTTAGTTACTGAAAAGCAACGTATGAGGAAAAAGAGAACACTAAAAATGAGAGAAACCAAGAAGAAGCCAGTCAACTACAATCTGTCATCTAAGACAGCCCATCAGGTAGGAACACCTAGGAAACTGTTCAGGGGCAAATATTCCAAGACACTATCTTCCCTTAAGAATTCACTTCCAATAAATCACTCTTTATCTAAAATTCCAATACTTAGCATTGTATCTTTATCCCGCACAAATGCATTGCCTAATGTCAACAAAAACATTCCTAAATGATTATTCTCAGTATCTAGTACTTTCCCACTAGTTAGGTGGATTTTGAGGATTCAACCTGAAAATTTTATTAGGATCTGAAACTTTCAAATGCTTTCTTTTCATTGTACCTCGAATTTTCCAATTTTATGTGCATATTTTAATCAATATTTTAATACTTACATAATGTTTGAGAGGGTGCATCATTTTTTTGATTTTTTCCCAGAGGACAATGACAGTTTTTCTTGTACTTTTAAAGTATCCACAATAACATTAGTTATATGGGTTATGGGGTTTATTTCCTTTCTCACTGAATAAAAGAGAAAATATTTCCCCAATTTTCTAAAATTTATACTTGCCACATAGGCACAACCAAATACGTCCAAAATTTATACAACACTAAGAGATCCTGTCCTGCGTTTACTTGCCCAAACTACCTCAACCATTATTCTATTGTGATATAAAACACATTTATTTTGGGAGATTTCTGACATCTTTGTAATGTGTATTGTCCTTCCTCCATATCTGTGCCTGGTTAGTAGGCAGGGAATCTAAATTCCCTAGGAAGCATATTATCTGAAACTTACTATCTGTATATGCCACAATGTTTAATTTTTTTCTAAGTTTCCCCTCATCCTCTTTGTCGATACCTATTTTTAAAAGTCATTATTGCCTTCCAGCTGTCCAAATTTTCTTCTCGTTTTTCTCTTAAAAACTGACTAAAAGCAGGAGGTCAATATCTCAGCCATCATTAATTTCACGCCCTCCTCTTCTCATTTATTCACTGGCCTTTTTTCTCCTGAAGATCCCTCTTTTTTCCTTGATACATTTATAAAAGACCTCCTTACTCCATCTAACCTCTTTTACTAGCAATATCTCATTTCGCACTTTTGTGCTCCTTATCTTTTCTTTGCTAACTTTAAGTTGTCCTGTCTATTTTTATATAGTTCCTGCCTTCTCCACTCCCAGGGTAATTGTCCTGTTACACACGGATCTTGAGCAGCCATTGGGGATGACAGACTGCATTTTTACTAGGATTCTAGACGCAGAGGGGCCCTGCAGCCCCCACACTCTGCCCAGTTCTTTCACTGCCACAGAGTAACGGAGGCTTTTGCACTTTAATGATATTGTCTTGAGCTACTTCACACCTATCTCCAATTATGAATCTTAATACTCCCATTGTATCATACATATTAGATTTCCTCCCAATGTGTTTTTCAACTAGGGATAGTACCTTGTAGGGTTGTTATCAATGATCACATTTCTAAATAGTCAGCGGAGAGAATGAAAATGATTTACTCTATTAGGGTGAGGTCATTTGCATACTGTTAAGTGATTTGCATGCTGGCAGATCCTACAATTGTGTTTCAGCGGCTTCCCCTCATTTCTCCCTTCCTAACAAGGTGTAGCTTATTTTGCTCACTATAAAATTGTCCTTTATTTTTCTCTCTCACGCCATCCTCTCCCACTGGAGAATAACACCCACTAACACAAGCATGACATTGCAAGGTAGTCTCTATCTTCTGAGCTAATGTTCTCTTTGACATAATTCATCAATACCTCTGATTTTTCAGGGATGTGACAATGGTGACTCCCCTAATATCTGAATGAAGTCCTTCATAAATATTTTGCTGAGTGATTGATATCTCCTCTAGTTATTTTTCTCACACCTCTTCCCCTCAGTATATAACAGATGGGATTCCATCATCAGAAGATCAGAAGCAGATGTTGTGGAAAAAGTACCAGGAGCCCAGAAGCCCTTGTTCCAGCCTCAGCTCCCCCATTAACTACCTCTGCCATCTCCACAAGTCACTTCACCTCTCTGGGCCTCCGTTTCCATGTCTGTAAATCGAAGATGAAAATGCCTTCTTCAGAGGCACACTAAGGTGATCAGAAAAGATACATTTACAAAAATGCTTCCTAATATAAAGTAGTTTGACACTTGGAATTTTGATAACTCTTAGCTAAATCATGTAGGCTTTTCAAAATCAGATGAAATATGAAGTATTTGTTTCACCCATCCCCCTTATTAGCTTTTCATACTAATAAATAAACACACTTCTAGGAAAGTCAGTTACATTTTGAGAAATTCCGAATGACAAATTGTCAGACACTGAACAAAAGGATCATTTTAACCACTCCCACCTCCATCCTCCTCCATGTCTCATTAGCAAACATATTCTCCACCTTAATTTATGTAACTTATGAGGGACCCTGAAGGGAGAGGCAGGGCTCTAGCTTGATTTTTTGACTGAGCCTCATTCATTGAAGTAAGGTGTCAGGGCTGCCTGAGGATCTGGAAAGCATTTTGGAAGTAAGAAGCAGACAAATGTAAATCTTTTAAACCCTTGTGATAAGCAAACTCTCCTCAGTTCAACATATAAATATAAACACTAAATCAAATCAGATGCTTATACATTTTTTAATCCCATCATAAAACATTTTGTTTTGACAGCTTGGTAATGTAAAGTAAAAACACCGACAGCCAAAGGAATCAGCATCTTTGCCTGCCTACTACCTGAAAGTCTTTCCTGTATATAAATAGAAAAAAAAAAAAGAAAGTATGTTTATGTAAAGGAAAACACTGATTTACTAGAACTGATTGCTCCATAGTCTAATTACTTTTCAACTGGCTGTTCCAAATTAAGATGTCATTGATGGCTTTTGGTGATATATTTCATTTTAAGCAAATTTATTCTATAATAGAGTACATCATAATGGAAAGCAGAGTTCCTACTCTTCCCTCCTCTTTGTAGCCTGATATCTTGACAAGTAAATTAAATTTAGCAGTTAAAATGCTTCCATTAGTAATTTTATTAAGTTAATTAAAGAATCTCTCTTTCTGAATTTTAACTACCTTCCTTTCAGAACAATGGTGATTTCTTTTTTTCTTTTCTAATTTCATGTATTTAGGGACTGTGATATATTCTAGGACCAATCAACCACTCTATCAATACTACATTTCTATGGGCAAGATGCTACCAAGCAAATCAAGTAAAAAGAAAAAAAAAGAACTCCAAAGTCTGAAAGAGAGGGTCTGTTTCATATCACAGAAAGGGTTTTAATATCTTTAAAGAAGGAGGAAAGAGGAGGAGGGGGAGAGAAACAGAAAGAGGAAAATATACTTTTTAAGTTATCTATGTTCTTGGGAAAAAAAACAGAACTGCTAACTAATGTCTCCACACATACAGGGTAAATCATAAATGGCTGGGGTAGAATTTAGTTCATAGAAAAATTCCAACCCTTTTATTCTTACTTAGTAAGTGTACAAGTATTACTAAGCAAGATACTGCAATTGGTGAAGCACAAGTTAAATGAAATCTTGGGCCCTCTCCAGGGAGCGGTATTTTGAAAGAACCCAAATACTTCTAAGAGATTTAGGGCAAAAAGAGTTGCCTTATTGACCACTGCCTGCTTCTTGTGGTTGGTGTCCTTGAACTCAAGAATTATAGAAATTATTTTTGGAACTGGAAGGGAGCATAGAGGAAATGTTATCTTACCCTCCTATGTTAAAGATAAGGAAACGGAGGGCCAGGAATTAGTAATACCACCACCACCAATAATAATAATAGCAGCTCTAACAAAGGTGACTAAATATTTATTGAACTCATCACTGTGAAGCATCACATACATTATCTCACTAAAAAGCCCCAGAAGGGGAATTCTTTGAATGTCCCAACATTATAGATATGAGAAATAGTGCATAACAAAGATTAACTTGTGCAAAATCTATGCGACTCCAAAGTCCCGTGCTATAACTAGTACACATCATTACCTGAGATGAATGACTCGGGGTCATGCAACTAGTTAGTGAGTGCTTTCCCCAGGGTCAGAGTTCAGGAAACCTGCTTCCCAGCTCTGCTCTTTACAAACTAGGCCATATAAGGAGGACTGGAAATCCAGTGGTTGTGCTGAGGCATGGGCATTGAGAAGACAGGATGATTTACTTTAAAAGGAATCCCATGGCCAAGGTGCCTGATAGAATATTTGCGTTATGGGTGAAAACTTATCAATGTCTGCATTCATGTGTTCAGACCCAAAGTGACATTTCATCTAAAATTTGGGATCCCGCCTTTTACTCATTCATTGATGATATGGAGATCCAAGAATACAGTCATGGTCATTACCATCAATACCTCCCAACTTCTCTCATTTTCGAACACCCTCCCCATCCCCTTGAACAGCCCACTCTGGGAGTTTCCATGCTCACTGTTCAATCTCCATCATCCCTGTGGGGATTGAAGTCACTCCAAGTGACTTCAAGTCACTCCACCACTCGGCCAAATCCTCGTGATCCATCCTTGCTGAGTACAGTCCTTCACAGTCACACCTCAGATATCACCCCACCAACTTCTGCTCTTTTTCTCCGGGGGGACTGAATGCCTTTCATAGCTATGTTCCAAGCTGACTGCTTTTCTCATGAGAACAGGTCACCATGGCTTTTTTCTTTCTATTCTTTCCCCATTCTTCAGATTCTGCTTCCCAAAAAAAGCCCAAGAAAGGAATATGGCAACTCACAGATGCTTCCTGGCAGAACAGAAAAGATGAAGCCACAAACTATGTGATAGGCCAGAAGAGAGACAAGACTGAGACCGCTTCATTCATATATGTTTTCCTTCCCTCCTTTTTCACACCAGGAAAAGCTAAAATGCAGATGTCTACCCCAGATGATCTTTGTGTATTTGGAGAGCCCAACCCCTCTTCTTCCTGCCTCCCTCCCTCTCTCCCAGTTCCTTCCTTCTTTTCCTTCCTTTCTTTGTTTTCCAACATCTAGATTAAACAGGGATTAAGAGCTTTAGCACCCTTTGCCCCTGATTTGATCCCATGTCATCCCGGATATAGGTTTTCAAGATAGCGCTCCATGGTTTCTGAAGCACAAGAAATTGGCAAATGTTCCTGGAACTGCTTTTATGGAGGATATTTCCTTTATTAAGCATAACCCTCTCCCCGAATGATGTCTTTAGAAAGAATCTAGCATTCTGCAATATTTCTATAATTAATAGCTAGACCGACAGACCCAGAGGAAAAAGAGACTGGGTCATCCATTGTTTTTCTAATTAGAAATGGTACTCCCTGCCCTGACCCTTAGCTGAGGAAGAATACTACCTTTAGCCTGGAAGCATGTTTTCTATTTACCTGACCACACAGCAAACATGTTTTCATTAGAAATTTACCTCTTACCTCCTTCATATCCTGCCAGTCACATTGCATCTATTCTTTGGTGAGGACCCTTTTCGATGATTTTGAGGATCTTCTTCTTTTTTATGTGGAGTTCCAGTCCAGTAGTGAAATCTGTTTCATATGTGTAATCAGTTTTCAGGTCTGGAAGGAGCCCAAATTGGTAAGTTCCTGGGAGTAAAAAAAAACAAAACAAAACAAAACAGAATTTAATTGCAACCTGAGCTTATAGAAGATGAGAGAAGATAACTCAAAGGGGAAAGACCTGAAAAATCAACACTATGTCGTCTCCTCCAACCCGAGTCATTCTGGCCCGCCTTTCAAGCTGGACAGATCAATTCAATGTATAGAACCACAAAAGAGCCGTTGGGATTGTGAAATTATGTGGCAAAATTCCTATTCGTTGTCACGTGAAAAGAAGAATGTGCGATTTTAAAATAAAATACCAGAGAAAGATGTAACAAGTTTGATGTAGTCAATGTAGCTGGCCACAGCTGTGAAAGATTCGATAAGCTTCTTCTTACTTGTCCTTCACCCTGGAGGCTTCTGAAGAGGCCTGAATATCTGGCTTACAATGAGTGATGCTACTTGAAATGAAAAGCAAGGAGATTGCAAATCACTCTTCTGCACAGGCATGGAATAAGCTATGGCATGGCTGATGGACAGATTCAGGTATTTAAGTGAGTGTGATTTCCAAGCAACAATTTCTAAACCCTACATTATCACTGACCTCCATCACACGATTGGACATGTTTACGAAGGTACACACAGCAGAGTGAAATTCGCTGGGAAAAACACTGAAGTCATTTTCCAACACCACAGCAGTATTTCTGCAAAATGAAGCCATGTTAACCCAATCCCCAATATGGTCCACCTTTGCACTCTTCTGCTTAATGGTCTGAGTCCATTCCATCAAAGGAACTTTCTGTTTCAGGAATCCAGCTATGAGTTTGGTTGGAAGAAACCAAATGAGGTAAGTAATCTGATGTATGTGCTCAGTAAAGCTAAGTAAACCAAGAAAGGACTTGAAGACATGTACTTGAATAAACGACTTGAAGAAAAGACTATACTTTTGTCTTTCTATTTCTTCCTCTCTTTTTTCTTACAGGCAAAGACATCAGGATGGTGAAAACTACCCCAAGATAATTTTTTCCCTGTGATTTGATTGGCCAGGAAGCGAAAGCAAAGCACCCAATTAGCAGCCTTTTAAATCAAACACAATTAACTGTACACTGAAATAGATGGTCTACAAGTGCATGTTCAATTAAACAGCTGGAATCAACTGAAAGCCTCAGTAGCACACTACAAGCTACATAGGTCTGTTCAGATGTCCTACTTCTTCATGAAGGTCCAAGACAGACACTTCCTCACAAATTAAAAGCAGAAATTTCTGTTGTCTAGTAAGCACTCCTTAAAACCTTTATTGTAAATTAAATCAAATATTTGCATTAAATCTTTTCTTGAGGAAAGCGGAGGCAGGGGGTGGGGTGGTGGTGGGATGAATTGGGAGATTGGGATTGACATACATACACTAATATGTATAAAACAGATAACAAATAAGAACCTGTTGTATAGCACGGGGAACTCCACTTCGCTGCGGAGTAGAAACTAACACAACATTGTAAAACAACTATACCCCCAATAAATAAATAATAAAATTTTAAAAATAATCTTTTCTTGAACCTTGTCAGAGAGAAAAATCAGAACACTACTGAAAATGGAAAGACTATCTTTCATGATTGCTAGTGCAATGGCTGTCTCTGTTCCAGCCTCACACTGTCTCTAGATTCCATCGAATCATTTCTGGGGACTCCCACTTCATCTAGTCCCAAGTTATATTCTGTGGTGTATTCCATACACATATGCAGTTCTACTTAGGCCAGTTGAGGTTATTTCCATTTGAACCATTGGTGAGAAAATAGTGTTGATAACAGCCATTAGGTAGCACAGCTATCTACAATTATAGCCATCCCAATTGCTAGCGATCTAGTGGTGAAAATTTCCACATTCCATTTAATCGTATAATGATTTATATATACATCTATTGGACTATAAGATACTCCAAGGCAGAGACCATCTTATACATCTTTAAGTCATTACAGCATCTGCCATAATATTGAGTATATTGGTCTTAGATGGTGAAATAACAGCATGAATGAATGAAGCAAGGAATTAATATTTAAATACAGGCAATGATTACTTGTGTTACAGTCACAGTATACAGAGAACTGCCTGGAGGAGTTTTCAGAGAGCAACAGAGAAGCTTGGCTGACTATTCTTGGAGAACACATTGACTGTTGGATGGAGACAGTTCACCAAGAAAGCAGATTTTGACCCTTCAAGAACTACAATGTGATGATGAGTTTATGACAGTTCTAAAAGCCAACATACGGTTGGTGGCCAGATTGTGGTTCTGGACTGAGAGGCTTCCATTTGGAAGGCAGACAAGCATTTGAATTATGGGTCTAATGAAAGTGTCAATAGCAATCCTGTTACTGGAGGAGCTGTAAAACCCTGCTTAATGAACTAGGCAGGGACACAAAAACACAACGGTCTAAAATGTACTGTATGAGAAAATGATAATTAGCCCCGATTTCATGTACAAGATAAAATGCATAGGGATAATATTACCACTGAGCAATATTATTGCCCTTCAGGGGACTGTTTTGTTAACAGGGTTTGGCTCAGCCTTTCCCATCTTCCTTGTGTGAGTGGAGATGTACTATACAATCGTGAGCTGTGAGTCAGGGGAAAGAATGTCAGATGTCAAAATTCCCATCAGAGATACTGACAAATGTTAATGACAGAAAGAAGTGTTCTGGCCTCATCAAGAGTTCATTCTTATTTAGGAGGCTTTATGCCATATAGGATGATAAGCCAAATGGCTTCCCATGCAAGGGGAATGGGGGTGAACTAGAAAGTCATTCTCTAACCTTGAAGTCTACTTTTCTAGACCACCGGACATTAACCAGCAAAGTGAGGCAAGACAAGGCCACACCTGGAGGGGACAATTTGGACCATAGCTATTTACTCCCACGTGACGAATTAGGGAGCTACTGAGGCAGCCCCGAGTATAGAAGGAAACAGTGAACTTGCAGTCAGGGAGCTGAGATTCTGGCCTTAGCTCTGTACGAACTCCGAATCTGAACTTTCTCATCTCTTCCAAAGGTGAATTAGAGTTCAAAAATTTTAGGGGCTTACAAATCACCTGAGGATTCTGTTAAAAAAAATACAGATTTTGATTTAGAAGTCTGCACTCTTCACATAACTTGTAATGCAGGTGGGGTGAGGAGAAGGTGGAACAAGATATTTTTAAAAGCAAGGGGAAAATAATGTATTTTCTAAAATGCTAAATTATGGAGAATATAAGTTGTAAGAAATCAAGAGAAGAAGGAGGTCACCCTGGACTTGGGTCAAGGGTGGATTCATGGAGAAAGGCTGGACGTGGGCCTGAAGTTCATTCATTCACAACCAATCTGTATGGCCGGCCGAGAAAGAAAGTTGGACAGTCAGTAGACAGATGAGGTGAGAAGATGAAGGGTCTTAAAGAATGGTGAAAGTGATCAGTGTTTGGTTTTGAGAATAAAAGGATCAGCAAGAGTATGTAGTGCAGACCAGGAGAAAGCAACATATGGGAAACTATTTTTCATCTTCAGCATATATTGGGCACCCAAAATCCATACTGCCAGCGGGGTGGGGAAAAGGGAGCAAGTGTTGCTAAGATAACCTAAAGGCAAATCATGTAAAAGCTAAACTTCCAGCCAGACAAAAGGCTACTTGTAAATTACTCCAGTTAATTTCCCAGGTCGTGATTGGTGATTGCCTCTCTCTGCAAAGCGGTTTATGACATTCTCAATTAAGAATTTGCTATAAAAATGAATGAATGAAGTATTTCAAAACTGCTATGAGATATTAAAAATGAGTCACTTTTAAAAAGTGGTTTTGTTTCCTGTGTTCTGGATAATGCATTTGAGAATGTAGTTTCCAGCCTCACCCATAACACCATTGTGAAATCAAATTGAATGACTCTCTGCTCTTAGAATGATCCCTCATTCAAATGCATTCAATAAATAAAGCCCAAACACAATGAGGCACTTTTCATAGAGCATCCCTGAGAACTAGGGCCTGGTCTCTCTCACCATATGAAGCTGAGATTGAAGTAAATGAAGCATTCACCCACAATGACTGCATAATACATAGTGACTTATTGTTTACTAAGCTCTTGCATGTACACTATCTCATTTGATCCTCACAACAACCCTACAAAAACAGCACTGTTGGTTTATTATCCCCATTTAACAGATGTAGAATTTAGAGCTCAGAGTGGTCAGTGACTTGCCCGAAGTCACACAGCAATCCAAAAGGTACTTTAAATCTTCTCAGCCCCTTCCTTCTCTCCTCCCCAGAACAGGAAACATATTTTTAAGTACAAAACAATATAATTAGTAGAACTATTACGAAAACTGGGCAGAATATTTAATTCATTCAGATGAATTTTGTAATCCTCCGGTGATTTTGTAAATACCGAGGAATTTATTTTCCACCTCCTGCAATTCTGTGAATTCTATCCTGGACAAAAGGTCATCCAAATATGATCCTTGCTCAGAGTTATGGAAATGTATGCAGTCTAAAAGAATATGGGCCAAATGCAGAGTAAAAATATCAGTGAAACTCCCAGTGCCATTTTCTCTTGCTGCCTCAGATCCTTTTTGAAATTAGGCAGGTTATAAATCATAAAAAAAATAAAAATGCAAACTTTTGCCCTAAATTCAATTATCATATATTAGAGGGGGTCATGAGTGCAGTAGATTGGAGAGTGAGTAAAACAAGACTGAAATAGGTATGGTGGGAAAGCCAGAGACAGGTAGAAAGAATTTTTTTGAAAAAATTTTCAATTTACTTACATCCATAGAACATACTGAAAATTATCTGAAAAGCAATAGAAAATACAATTTTCTCAAAGTCAACATCTTTTCAGGCTCTAGTCCTACTCAGCTGGAATTTGGTTTAGGGAGTGCTACTGAACCAGGTTCCTTCTGCCCAACACACAGCAAGCCAAAACACTGAGATGCCGAGGTTTGCAGCAAAGAGAAGGTTTATTTGCAAGGCAGCTAAGCAAGGACACAGCAGGACGAGTCTCAGACTCCCAAAGGCAAGGGGCCCAGGATATTTATGGGATAAAGAATAAAGAAGCAGTGCAGTCCGAGGCATGGGGAGCGTGGGGAACGTGGGGAGAGGTGATTGGCAAAAGGTGCCATGATCTTCATTCTGTGCAGGTGTAACTAAGCTACAGGCCTTGGCACGTTCAAAAATGGAGGTGCTTGGCACAGTCTGAGGGTGGCACTTTTGAAAGGTCACCATGGGGACAGTTGTACGTCCCCAGTTGGAGGGTCGGTGGTCCTATCCAGTCTTAACCAGCTCAGCTGGAACTAGACTTCAAGTTCCTGGAAAGCAACTCAGGCAAACATCTTGTTTATGCTACGTGCTCCCTGGAGGACATGCAAGTCTTAAAATGACCTTGATTAGTGAAGGCAGGTGAAATGGATTTGACTCATTACCCACAGTTTCAGGAGACAGGAGATTAATGCCTCTTAAAAGTCAAACTGGGTCAAAGCTGTTCGGAGGAGCACCTAGAAGCCTTGTCGTCCTGGAGGAGAGGGGTTAACAGAATTAAGGATAGCTTCATTTTCTAACATTGCCTTGCAAACACCATTTCTACAGTCATCAGGGCCAGCCCTCTCGTTCTTCATTCAGCCCTCTGCTTCCATCTTCATTTTGGCTGTGCGGTCATTTATGCAGCAGGAACCTGTCCAGCACCTAGACACAGACCACACTGTCTGGCCTCCCACATCCACATCCACTGTTGAGGGAACTTATTCGTTCTAAGGGCCCTTTTCCTCAAAATGTCTAGTTCCATCCTCTCCTAAGTTACAATGTATCTATTCACCTGTGTGTAACTGTGAATAGCTACAGAGCTTCTGAAAATCCAAAGTTTCTTATTTTTAATTTTTTGTTATAAGGCACAAGTTTTTGCTTTTTTTCTTTTAACATCTTTATTGGAGTATAATTGCTTTACAATGCTGTGTTAGTTTCTGCTTTATAACAAAGTGAATCAGTTAAACATATACATATGTCTCTATATCTCTTCCCTCTTGCATTTCCCTCCCTCCCACCCTCCCCATCCCACCCCTCTAGGTTGTCACAAAGCACCAAGCTGATCTCTCTGTGCTATGCAGCTGATTCCCACTAGCTATCTATTTTACGTTTGGTAGTGTATATATGTCCATGCCATTCTCTCACTTTGTCCCAGCTTACTCTTCCCCCTGCCCGTATCCTCAAGTCCATTCTCTAGTAGGTCTGCATCTTTATTCCCGTCTTGCCACTAGGTTCTTCATGACCACGGTTTTTTATTTTTTTTTTTTTGATTCCATATATATGTGGTAGCATACGGTATTTTTTTTTTTTTTTTTTTGCGTTACGCGGGCTTCTCAATGTTGTGGCCTCTCCCGTTGCGGAGCACAGGCTCCGGACGCGCAGGCTCAGCGGCCATGGCTCACGGGCCTAGCTGCTCCGCGGCATGTGGGATCTTCCCGGACCGGGGCACGAACCCGTGTCCCCTGCATCGGCAGGCGGACTCTCAACCACTGCGCCACCAGGGAAGCCCAGCATACGGTATTTGTTTTTCACTTTCTGACTTACTTCACTCTGTCTGACAGTCTCTAGGTCCATCCACCTCACTACAAATAACTCAGTTTCGTTCCTTTTTATGGCTGAGTAATATTCCATTGTATATATGTGCCACATCTTCTTTATCCATTCATCAGTTTATGGACACTTAGGTTGTTACCATGTCCTGCCTATTGTAAATAGAGCTGCAATGAACATTTTGGTACATGACTCTTTTTGAATTATGGTTTGCTCAGGGAATATGCCCAGTAGTAGGACTACTGGGTCGTGTGGTAGTTCTATTTTTAGTTTTTTAAGGAACCTCCATACTGTTCTCCATAGTGGCTATATCAACTTACATTCCCACCAACAGTGCAAGAGCGTTCCCTTTTCTCCACACCCTCTCCAGCATTTATTGTTTGTAAATTTTTTGATGATGGCCATTCTGACCAGTGTGAGATGATATTTCATTGTGGTTTTGATCTGCATTTCTCTAATGATTAAGGATGTTGAGCATTCTTTCATGCGTCTTTTGGCAATCTGTATATCTTCTTATAGAGAAATGTCTATTTAGGTCTTCTGCCCATTTTTGGATTCAGTTGTTTGTTTTTTTGATATTGAGCTGCATAAGCTGCTTGCAAATTTTGGAGATAAATCCTTTGTCAGTTGTTTCATTTGCAAATATTTTCTCCCATTCTGAGGGTTGTCTAAACGTCTTAATTATGGATTCCTTCGCTGTACAAAAGCTTTTAAGTTTCATTAGGTCCCATTTGTTTATTTTTGTTTTTATTTCCATTTCTCTAGGAGGTGGGTCAAAAAGGATCTTTCTGTGATTTATGTCATAGAGTGTTCTGCCAATGTTTTCCTCTAACAGTTGATGGTGTCCGGCCTTACACTTAGGTCTTTAATCCATTTTGAGTTTACGTTTGTGTATGGTGTTAGGGAGTGTTCTAATTTCATTCTTTTAAATGTACCTGTCCAGTTTTCCCAGCACCACTTATTGAAAAGGATGTCTTTTCTCCACTGTATATTATTGCCTCCTTTATCAAAGATAAGGTGACCATATGGGCGTGGGTTTATCTCTGGGCCTTCTATCCTGTTCCACTGATATATATTTCGGTTTCTGTGCCAGTACCATATTGTCTTGATTACTGTAGCTTTGTAGTATAGTCTGAAGTCAGAGAGCCTGATTCCTCCAGCTCCATTTTTCTTTCTCAAGATTGCTTTGGCTAATCGAGGTCTTTTGTGTTTCCATACAAATTGTGAAAGTTTTTGTTCTAGTTCTGTGAAAAATGCCATTGGTAGTTTGTTAGGGTTTGCATTGAATCTGTACACTCCTTTGGGTAGTAGAGTCATTATCACAATGTTGATTCTTCCAATCCAAGAACATGGTATATCTCTCCATCTATTTGTATCATCTTTAATTTCTTTCATCAGTGTCTTATAATTTTCTGCATACATGTCTTTTGTCTCCTTAGGTAGGTTTATTCCTAGATATTTTATTCTTTTTGTTGCAATGGTAAATGGGAGTGTTTTCTGAATTTCACTTTCAGATCTTTCATCATTAGTGTATAGGAATGCCAGAGATTTCTGTGCATTAATTTTGTATCCTGCTACTTTACCAAATTCATTGATTAGCTCTAGAGGTTTTCTGGTAGCATCTTTAGGATTCTCTATGTATAGTATCATGTCATCTGCAAACAGTGACAGCTTTACTTCTTCTTTTCCAATTTGAATTCCTTTTATTTCTTTTTCTTCTCTGATTGCTGTGGCTAAAACTTCCAAAACTATGTTGAATAATAGTAGTGAGGGTGGGCAACCTTGTCTTGTTCCTAATCTTACTGGAAATGGTTTCAGTTTTTCACCATTGAGGACGATGTTGGCTGCGGGTTTATTATATATGGCCTTAATTGTGTTGAGAAAAGTTCCCTCTATGCCTACTTTCTGGAGGGTTTTTATCATAAATGGGTGTTGAATTTTCTCAAAAGCTTTCTCTGCATCTACTGGGAAGATCATATGGGTTTTCTCCTTAAATTTGTTAATATGGTGTATCACGTTGATTGATTTGCGTATACTGAAGAATCCTTGCATTCCTGGGATAAACCCCACTTGATCATGGTGTATGATCCTTTTAACGGGCTGTTGGATTCCGTTTGCTAGTATTTTGTTGAGGATTTTTGCATCTATGTTCATCAGTGATATTGGCCTGTAGTTTTCTTTCTTTGTGACATCTTTGTCTGGTTTTGGTATCAGAGTGATGGTGGCCTCGTAGAATGAGTTTGGGAGTCTTCCTCCCTCTGCTGTATTTTGGAAGAGTTTGAGAAGGATAGCTGTTAGCTCTTCTCTAAATGTTTGATAGAATTCGCCTGTGAAGCCATCTGGTCCTGGGTTTTTGTTTGTTGGAAGATTTTTAATCACAGTTTCAGTTTCAGTGCTTGTGATTGGTCTGTTCATATTTTCTATTTCTTCCTGGTTCAGTCTCAGCAGATTGTGCATTTCTAAGAATTTGTCCATTTCTTCCAGGTTGTCCATTTTATTGGCATAGAGTTGCTTGTAGTAATCTCTCATGATCCTTCGTATTTCTGCAGTGTCAGTTGTTACTTCTCCTTTTTCATTTCTAATTCTATTGATTTGAGTCTTCTCCCTTTTTTTCTTGATAAGTCTGGCTAATGGTTTATCAATTTGTTTATCTTCTCAGAGAACAAGCTTTTAGTTTTATTGATCTTTGCTATCATTTCCTTCATTTCTTTTTCATTTATTTCTGATCTGATCTTTATGATTTCTTTCCTTCTGCTAACTTTGGGTATTTTTTGTTCTTCTTTCTCTAATTGCTTTAGGTGAAAGGTTAGGTTGTTTATTTGAGATGTTTCTTAAGGTAGGATTGTATTGCTATAAACTTCCCTCTTAGGACTGCTTTTGCTGCATCCCATAGGTTTTGGGTCGTTGTGTTTTCATTGTCATTTGTTTCTAGGTATTTTTTGATTTCCTCTTTGATTTCTTCAGTGATCTCTTGGTTATTAAGTAATGTGTTGTTTAGCCTCCACGTGTTTGTATTTCTTACAGATTTTTTCCTGTAATTGATACCTAGTCTCATAGCATTGTGGTCAGAAAAGATACTTGATAGGATTTCAATTTTGTTAAATTTACCAAGGCTTGATTTGTGACCCAAGATATGATCTATCCTGGAGAATGTTCCATGAGCACTTGAGAAGAATGTGTATTCTTTTGTTTTTGGATGGAATGTCCTGTAAATATCAATTAAGTCCATCTTCTTTAATGTATCATTTAAAGCTTGTGTTTCCTTATTTATTTTCATTTTGGATGACCTGTCCATTGGTGAAAGTGGGGTGTTAAAAGTCCCCTACTATGATTGTGTTACTGTTGATTTCCCCTTTTATGGCTGTTAGCATTTGCCTTATGTATTGATGTGCTCCTATGTTGGGTGCATAAATATTTACAACTGTTATATCTTCTTGGATTGGTCCTTTGATCATTCTGTAGTGTTCTTCTTTGTCTCTTGTACTAGTCTTTGTTTTAAAGTCTATTTTGTCTGATATGAGAATTGCTACTCCAGCTTTCTTTTGATTTCCATTTGCATGGAATATCTTTTTCCATCCCCTCACTTTCAGTGTGTATGTGTCCCTACGTCTGAATGGGGTCTCTTGTAGACAGCATATATACTGGTCTTGTTTTTGTATCCATTCAGCCAATCTATATCTTTTGTTTGGAGCATTTAATCCATTTACATTTAAGGTAATTATTGATATGTATATTCCTATTACCATTTTCTTAATTGTTTTGGGTTTATTATTGTAGGTCTTTTCCTTCTCTTGTGTTTCCTGCCTAGAGAAGTTCCTTTAGCATTTGTTGTAAAGCTGGTTTGGTGGTGCTGAATTCTCTTAGCTTTTGCTTGTCTGTAAAGGTTTTAATTTCTCCATCAAATCTGAATGAGATCCTTGCTGGGTAGAGTAATCTTGGTTGTAGGTTTTTCCCTTTCATCACTTTAAATATGTCCTGCCACTCCCTTCTGGCTTGCAGAGTTTCTGCTGAAAGATCAGCTGTTAACCTTATGGGGATTCCCTTATGTGTTATTTTTTGTTTTTCCCTTGCTGCTTTTAATGTTTTTTCTTTGTATTTAATTTTTGATAGTTTGATTCATATGTGTCTTGGCGTGTTTCTCCTTGGATTTATCGTGTATGGGACTCACTTTGCTTCCTGGACTTGATTAACTATTTCCTTTCCCATATTAGGGAAGTTTTCAACTATAACCTCTTAAAGTATTTTCTCAGTCCCTTTCTTTTTGTCTTCTTCATCTGGGACCCCTATAATTTGTATGTTGGTGCATTTAATGTTGTCCCAGCGGTCTCTGAGACTGTCCTCAATTCTTTTCTTGTGTGTGGTACGTGGGCCTCTCACTGTTGTGGCCTCTCCCATTGTGGAGCACAGGCTCTGGACGCGCAGGCTCAGCGGCCATGGCTCATGGGCCTAGCCACTCCACAGCATGTGGGATCTTCCCAGACTGGGGCACAAACCCGTGTCCCCTGCATTGGCAGGCAGACTCTCAACCAATGCGCCAACAGGGAAGCCATGTCCTCAATTCTTTACATTCTTTTTTCTTTATCCTGCTCTGCAGTAATTATTTCCACTATTTTATCTTCCAGGTCAATTATCTGTTCTTCTGCCTCAGTTATTCTGCTACACGCCTCTGCGTGTAGGTCACCTGAGGGCATCTGTTCTTCTGCTCAGACAGGACAGGGTTAATGTAGCAGCTGATTCAGGGGCTCTGGCTCACCCTGGCCGGGGGGAGGGAGGGGTACGGATGCGGGGCGAGCCTGCGGCGGCAGAGGCCACTGTGACGTTGCACCAGCCTGAAGCGCGCCGTGCGTTCTCCTGGGGAACTTGTCCCTGGATCCCGGGACCCTGGCAGTGGTGGGCTGCACAGGCTCCCATGAGGGGAGGCGTGGATAGTAACCCGTGCTTGCTCACAGGCTTCTTGGTGGCAGCAGCAGCAGCCTTAGCGTCTCATGCCCATCTCTGGGGTCCGTGTTGATAGCCGCGGCTCGCGCCCGTCTCTGGAGCTCCTTTAAGCAGCGCTCTTAATCCTGTCTCCTCGCACACCAGGAGCAAAGGGGGAAGAAAACGTCTCTTGCCTCTTCGGCAGCTCCAGACATTTTTCTGGACTCCCTCCCGGCTAGCCGTGGTGCACTAGCCCCCTTCAGGCTGTGTTCATGCCGCCAACACCAGTCCTCTCCCTGCGCTCCGACTGAAGCCCGAGCCTCAGCTCGCAGCCCCGCCCGCCCCGGTGGGTGAGCAGACAAGCCTCTTGGGCTGGTGAGTGCCGGTCGGCACCGATCCTCTGTGCGGGAATCTCTCTGCTTTGCCCTCCTCACCCCTGTGACTGCACTCTCCTCCCCGGCTCCGAAGCTTCCCCCCTCCGCCACCTACAGTCTCCGCCCGCGAAGGGCTTCTAGTGTGTGGAAGCCTTTCCTCCTTCACAGCTCCCTCCCACTGGTGCAGGTCCCGTCCCTATTCTTTTTTTTTTTTTTTTTTTTTTTTCCGTCCCTATTCTTTTGTCTCTGTTTATTCTTTTTTCTTTTGCCCTACCCAGGTACGTGGGGAGTTTCTTGCCTTTTGGGAGGTATGAGGTCTTCTGCCAGTGTTCAGTAGGTGTTCTGTAGCAGTTGTTCCACATGTAGCTGTATTTCTGATGTATTTGTGGAGAGGAAGGTGATCTCCGTGTCTTACTCTTCCGCCATCTTGAAGCTCCTCCTCCAAAGTTTCTTTATTGTAGACTCTTCCATTTGTGAGTCATGGAACTGAGGGAGCCATAATTATGTCAGTTCATATTTGAGGCACGGCATTCTTGCCTGTACTTCTAATAACTAATCCATATAATCCAATCATCCAAAGACACCAAAGCATCTTTATTCTTGCCCATTAAAAATAAAAGACATAAGTCACTTTTCCAAGGTTTATCCTTCAAAAGGTAAGATGACTCAGAACCAAGGTTAAATTACCTGGTACTTTTGGGTATTAGGAAATATAATTCTACCAACATTTCTCCACATTTTCATACTTGATTTTAAAAACAAAAAGAAAAATAATATTTGTCATGCTCAGACTTTACAACTCCTCTATATTAAAAGCCAGGTTGAAGTCTTTAAACCATTTTAAGTGTTATGACCGGTGGCTCCAAGAGTGAGGTTTTGTTTAGATCACATAAGACTTTAGTTGTTGATTGAAACCTGGCTTGATGCCTCTATATATCTAAATAATTAGGAAAAAATACATTTAAATGAGAAGCAGATGCTGTTTCCAGATTTCTATTTTCACTGTACAGAATAAATAGAAGCTTTCATCTCTGCATTTACTCTTTGGATATGGTGCATACCACATGAATCATTATTTAAAACATAGGGCATTTCTTTCACAAAGGTAAAGGAAATAGGGGTCTTCTGGAGAACTCATTCCTTCAGAACACTTTCTACTCCAAGAAAACTCAACAGGGTTATTCATTCTCCACCACTCCTTCCTCTGCTTCCACACCTGGTACTAAGCCAGTAGACCCAAACAGAGTAAGTGAAGGCTGGTGCTGAATGCGGCGATGGCAGGTCCTGCGGGTGATCGGTAGCTTGTCATTGGCAACAGACGACAAACATACTGCAAATGCTCAGTGTTCATCTTATCAGATGCAAAACCAATTAAGCAGAAACTATACCCAGGCCAGGGAAAATAAAGGACAAGACATCACAGGGCACCTTTGGAAACAGAGAAGAGTTTTCTCCAGCTTCTTTCTCTGTTGCTATGTCAACACTCTTGCAGGTAGAGTACATTTTCAGTTTCTCTTCTCAGCTGGTAAGTTACACACTCAGTTCTTGAGCCAATTTTAAGTGCTGAGGTGTTTGGATGGAGGAGATATGTAAACATAGGGCAAAGGCCTGCACAACTTCAAAGCAAAGGACGTATATACCCACAGGTTCCAAAGTTTGGTCTTCTGTGCTGATAGCTATGGTGAGACAGGCCAAATCAGCTACCAACCCCCAAAAGAATTGGTGGGCAGTGAAACTATAATGTAATTTACTGAAACCACTTGTTTACTTATTCCCTCTCACCACCCCCCACGCCCACCATTCACTCATTTTTTTTCTTGGTGTATAGTTGACATACAATCTTGTATTAGCTTCAGGTGTACAACATAGTGATTCGATATTTTCAGGGATTGTACTCCATATAGCCCACCATTCATTCTTTAAGGCTTTCTCTGTTGCTTGCCATCCTCCCTGGCCCCAAGTCTAGCACAGTGACTGGCACAGATCAGTTATCAATCAATCAATCAATATTTGTGGACTGACACAGGAGTGGATATAATCTGAATGTTTATTCACTGCCCTGAAATAAATTCCCATAGTTTATGAGCTATATGAATACACAAAATAGTAGCTGCCACTTAAGTATCACTTACCACCTCAAGCATCGTGAAGTTTTTTACTTGTATAATATTAATTTTAACACTCAAAATGATAACAGAAAGTAAGCATGATTCTTTCCATTTTATATATAGGAAACCAGAGGGTCAGGTAGGTGAACTGACTTGCCTAAGATGCAGCCAGTAAGTGGCAACACTCTAGTCTGACTGACTCCATACCCCTTATATATTCTGTAACCACTGGGTTTCAAAAGTTTCGAAAGCTCGTTCTAATACAATGTGCTACAAACTTAGATTGAACCCAGAAAGAAAGAGTAAAAATTCCACCAATTAATTAGCCCTTGGAATATCAGAATCTGGTTGTCCCTACATAGGCGGTGAGTCAGCTGTTCTCAGAATGAACCAAATGAGCAATGTGGTCTTTCAACACAGGAAAGGTTTGAAAGGTTCAGCCAGATGAATTATGTTGCTGTGAAATAAACAAAGGTGAAAAATTCATCCAGAACTTTTGATCTGAACAGACACTGTAGCAATTGTATCCCATATGTGTACACACAGATCCAAAAGAAAGTCACTCAGTGTTAGAAATAGAGAATATATATATTATTACTGTGCTGCTGCTGTCGCTGCTACTATTATGAATGATAATAATTATTATTTGTTTTCATTATTCTAATTCAGACTTATTGAGAGCTTGTTTTACACCAAGCTTTGTGACAGATGCTTTACATACATTTTCTCATTTAATCTTCAAACAACTCCCTGAGGTAGGCATAATTAGAATCCTCATTTTCCACATTAAAAAATGTGAAGTTAAAGAAGATAACTAGCGTGTCTATGGCCAAACAGCTAGTAATGGTGGAACCAGGCAAAAAACCAGGTCTGTCTAGGCCCAAGCTGTAACCTTATCTAATATTACTTTGTGTTTCCCTGATTGCTACACAATTATGATGCCTGCGGCCCTATAATTTTAATTTTGTGAAAGCTTTACGTATATCGTACCTTGGTTTGGCTGCCAACCTGAGGTCAGAGACAATAAGTATACACTATAGGGTCATCATTTTGCTGGTGGAAAGATGAGCAAGTATTAAAATTTAAAAGTATGCCCCCAAAATTTCATGGGTTCCCTTTTCTCAAATTAGGAATATTGAGGTTTTTTTTCTTTTTTTTGCGGTACGCAGGCCCCTCACTGCTGTGGCCTCTTCCGTTGCGGAGCACAGGCTCCAGACGCGCAGGCTCAGCGGCCATGGCTCACGGGCCCAGCCACTCCGCGGCATGTGGGATCTTCCCAGACCGGAGCACGGACCCGTGTCCCCTGCACTGGCAGGCGGACTCCCAACCACTGCGCCACCAGGGAAGCCCCGGTTTTTCTTTTTTTATAAGTATTTTACAAGGACGGGGAGCTTGCTATGAAAATATGTGGTAGTGCCTGCTAATGATGGGCTTGTCCTAGGCTAACTCAGCATGTGGTCCATACTCTCCATTCAGTGGCTGGTATTTGACATGTCTTTGGAGAAATTCTGGTATGTTTTCTAGAGTTCTTCTTTTAAACAGGCTGAATAAAATGGAATATTTTTCTGGCAGCATTTTGAACCCTTAGCTCCTGGCTCTGGATGAAATCTGAAAATACAACGGATTTCCATTCATGGAAAATGAGATGAAGGATAAAGCTAAGTGACCTTTTGAGAACACTTTTAAATTATATTCTGTTTATTGAGTTCATGTCTTGGTCCAAGGTTCAGAATGATATTCATTTTGTATGAATAGGTTTTTTCTTAAATCATCACAAAGAAAATTTTTAGCATATGAAAATACAGTGTAAAAGGAAAAGATTCATTTGGATGTTTAGGAACCACACATGCATTTAGGAACCAGGAGATACAATTCTCCCTTTGGATAGCTGTAAGAATTGGGGTCTTCATTTAAATTCTCTGAGCCTCAGTTTCCTTATTGTAAAATGTAGGGCTGGATCTAGCTTGTCTCAAAATTACTATGGAATTAGAAATCTATGATTCTTTCAGTCTACCTTAGATTCAGCCCTTACCTGTGCATTTACACTGCAAACGATCACATAAGAACTGAAGAGAGCCCCTCTATAAATTCCTAGGAAATAATTTGACAGTGTGACCAAATTATAAATAGCTCTAGTTGTCTAACGCATACAAGAAGGTAACAAGATTTTTCAACTTGGTACAGCAATGATGATTATCTCAGCCTTTTTAGGTTTTTTTCATTGTCCTGAAACATAGGTATCAAGGAAACAGAAAGTAGAAACTCTGCGTATTTACTCCTGATGTGGATAACATCTATATTTGACATTCTGGAATAACAACATCTCCAGCAGCAACTAAGATATGCATGTTTCAGAACTGAGAAACTTTTAAAATCCCCTTTTAAGCAACGCGGCCACAGAAGACTCTTAATAATTGATTATAATTGATTTTAACCTTGTCCTAACCTGGGCAAAATGGCAAAGCCAATCATCTTTGTCCAGATGGGGTATGAGAAAAGAGCCCCAAGTCCAGATCTTTAAAAGCTCCAGACATGAGCAGAAGATAAAATATTTAGTCTGTCAAAGCCTTGACCTCCCAATTCCAGCCAGTTTTGAACTTGAATTGATTTCCGACAAGGCATCTGGGAGATGATTACAACAAAATGCACTAAAGCTGGTCAGTCTTTATTTTAACATCCCAGCAGCTTAACCTGTTAATAACAGCAATTGTTTTAGATACAATACCAATTTCTGTAACTGACGCAAGAAATGGATGACAGCAGCACAGTCTCCCAGGCAGAGTAATAACAAAAAAAAAAAAAAAGAAGAAAAGAAAAGGAAAAAAAAAAAAAAAAAAAGCATAGCCCGTCACAGAAGAGGTGCTGGCAGTGTTTTTCAAAGAAACCTCAGTTTTCAGAGACCCAGACACCATCAGGGACCAAATTCTACAGTCTAAAAACAATTCTTAGCCAAAGAAGGTTGCGTGTTGAGAGAGAAATCACTGTAAGCCACGCAATCTGGAATCACATCTGTGTTCTGCCAATGAAAGCTGAGCTATCTTGGGCAAGTCACTCCACATATCTGTGCCTAATTTGCTTTGTTTGAAAGAGTGCTTCCTGATAAAAACATCATGTGGGCCACAAATGTGAAGCACGCATATGTAATTTAAAATTTTCTAGTAGCCACATTGAAAAGTAGTTTTAAAAAGGCAAGTTAATTTTGATATCTTATTTAATATATTAAAAATTTAACCATTTCAACATGTCATCTGTACAAAATTGTTTATGCACTATTTTAAATTTGTTTTTGTACTACGTCTTCAAAATTCAGTGTATATTTTGTACTTATGGCACATTTCTATTCAGATTAGCCACATTCCAGGTGCTCACATGTGGCTAGGGGCTACCGTATTGGACAGTAGAAGTTTGCAAAATAAGCAGGTTGGACTAAACATCTCTAGGGTTTTCCCTATAACATGCCATGATGATTCTAAATGTTGCTTCTGCTGTTCTTCAATTTAAATCAGCCACAAGTTGAAAGTGCAGATGTGGCCGGTTGGTGGTTGAGATCAGGATGTGAGAGTGATTGCAACTGTGGCTACAAGTTGGAGCTCAGCCATCAGTAAGGTCTGCATTTATCTGTGGACATGGCCTTTAACCCCATCCCTGAGCAGCTGTGTTACATCAGGTGGTCATAAGTGGTGTAGGGTGGGTGGACAGAGTGGGTGGGTGCAGACATTTTCATGACATAGTCCAGCATATTCTATTAAATGAAACGATAAACAGCGTCCCCATCATTTATTGAGCACTACTTATGTACCATTTGTATTACACATACAAAATCATGTAATCGTCTTAACCACCCTTTGAGGTGGGAATAATTAACTTTATTTAGTAAGTGGGGGACTGATCCTGAAAGAGACAAATTATTCTGCCCAATGTCAGACTCCGAGAAGTATGGTATGTGGATTTGAACCCAGTTTTTCCAGACCCTGAGACCTGTCTCTTGACTACCATGATATACTGCTTACAAACAAATAATAACTTTGGTCTTCTACCTCACTCCTATGAAGGTTACCCAAATTGTAGAGAGAATGAAGAATAGGCATACAAGGATTAAAGATGTTGCTTTCACTTTCTAATGACTAAGGAAGTCAGAAACAGTACAGAAGATAATATTCTAATAAACATAAACGTGTCTTCTCTCTCAGTCAAGCATACTTGCTAAAAGAGAAGAAAGAAGTAAGAAGAGAGGGGAGGAAGCGGGGAGAGGGAGGGACTCTGGGGGAGTGAAGGAAGGAAGGAAGGAAGGAAGGAAGGAAGGAAGGAAGGAAGGAAGGAAGGAAGGGAGGGAGGGAGGGAAGGGGAGAGGCACCAAGTATTGAGGCATTTCAACAGAGACTCAAGGCTCTGGCCAAAGAATCATGGCAACATTTTCCCTCTCTTAAACATGGGCTGCACATTCATGATTCACACTCAGACCAAAATACACCTTGTGGCAAATAAATACATCATTCCTGGTGAAATGTTGAGGAAGCCTCCTTTACACACTGAATATGCCTATGCTCAGAGATTCACGCTCAAAGATAGACTCCTGCCATCTGTTTGTAACCAGACTGCCAATATTAAGAGGAAAAAGGTTAAATACCTGGATTTTATTTATTTTTAAGAATTTTACATAACAGACTATTAGTCATTTGATAGTTCTTTCTACACTGGGGAACTGGTCAGGCATGAGAAATAGGACCGTATAGAGGTATTTCTGTTACATTATGTGTTATTTTTCTTTTCTGATGTCCAAGGGAATAGAGATAGGTCCAACTGGTAATTTGGGAGTAAAAGTTTCTTTCGAAAACCTCATGTGAGCTGCATTTGTTAACTTGATTTAAAACTAACTTTCCAGTAGAGACATTTGGGAAGGGCCCAGTGACCAATCTGTGGACAGCTCCCTGCAGCTGGGCCTTGACAAGTCCATCATCACCTGTGAACTAATCTAGAATCACAAAGTCTAATCACCCATGTTTATGGTGTCTTGACTTCATGAGTCACTAATACCATGGCTGTAGGCAGACTTTTCTTCAACTTAACCAATCAAAAGTTAATATTTTATATACACAGGATAATAACTGTTTATATGTATTGCATGTTTACTCTGTACCAAGCCATGTTTGAATGCTTTATATGGATTATTTAGTCCTCATCATGTAGGTACCCTTACTACACCCATTTTACAGACAAGGAACTAAGGTATATAATGCTTATAACAGTAACAAATAATATGGTTCCCATCTTTTCTTATCCTGATCTTCTAGTACATTTCTCATAGTCTCCTTAGCAACTTCCATCCAGCCATCACTTCACCTTAATCTAGGCTTTAGTCTATCCATCATTCTTAATCCTAATAACAAAGTTCTGCGTTTATTGGCAGTAAAGGAGGATTTATGTTTCACGCATTCTATCAGTTATTTATGTATAAAAAACAACCTCATAAAGTTGTGGATTAAAATTAAAAACAATTTTATGTGTATTTTACTACAATTTCAAAAATTGAAAAACTTAATTCAAAAATAAAAAAGTAAAAACAATTTTATTTCTTTATGATTCTGCAGGTCAACAATTTAGACTAAACTCAACTAGACAGTTCTTCCGCTCGTCTTACCAGGGGTCACTCACATAACTATAGTTGTCTGGTGGCTCAGCAAAGGCTGGATGATCTGGGATGGCCTCAGTCACTTCTCTAGAGGTTGGTGTTGCCTGTCAGCTGGGTCACCTGTCTCCAATAGGCTAGCCACTGCTTCTAATCATGGCAACTGCATTCCAAGTTCCAATCTGAAAACACTTTTAAAACCTCTGTTCGTATCATATTGATTGATGTCCTCTTGGCCAAAGCAAGTCTCATGCTCAAGTCCAGGATCAAAGTTGGAGGAAAGGGGTCCATAACAGTATAACACACAATAAACACCTTCCATGTTCTTCTTCTCTTTCAAAACGATCAAAACAATTTAAGCCCAAGCAGAAGACTGAATAAGAGAAGGAAATCCAAATGTCCTACTAAGCCAAGAATATATCAAATTCTAAATTTGGTGTTAAGTTTGAGCCTCAGATGTAAATGAATACCAAGTCCCATATCTCCACTGAAATATATTTCTTTTCATAATATGTTTTGGAAAGATGGCCACCAGTTTTGTGTTTAAATGAAAAACAATATTTCATTTGAGGGCAAAACAACATTGAATATTTTTTACAAGACTCCACTGGATGATGACAATAGCTAATGCTGTATTTTTGCCATGGGAACTTTTGTTTTACTGAACCACTAAAATTACAATCAGATGTGCTCATCTTCTGTTGAAGTAATGAACAATGGTATGTCTGAGAGAGAAATTCAAAGTGCATCATTTATCTTATCCTATTTTCAATTAGGCCAAATAAAGTTGGTTCCAAACTACATCACAGAAACAGGGTGAGAAAATTTATTATACCACTAGAGTGCTAATCTTAGCAGATGGTAGAAAAAATATTTTTAGCATGAAATATGCTAAAGCAATAAATCTGAACAAGGTGGATCTTATCAACTAATATCTCCCCAGTGTGAGGTAAAACTCCTGCATGACAACTCAGCATTCTTATGAAGCCTGGTGGATGTGGTTAGATATGGCCCTCAGTGAGAGAGGAGAAAAACAACAAAAATGAGTCTCACATAAGAAAACAAACCATATACCTAGGGCACTGCACTGAATTAAAAACAAAAAAGAATAAAGTGACTGTGTTACGTTTTCAATGCTCTTAAATTTTATTTCTGAAATCATGCCTACCCAAGTCTTGTCAGTTCTCCATTTGGGAATTTTCCAAATTGGAAAATGTACAAGAAGACTATTAGGTCAGTTTTAGAGTAGAGATGAGCACATTGCTACAGTCACACGTTGCTATGGATTACCATTAGCCAAGGCACACATCCAATGAGAGAGCTCAGGGAGCGGTCTCTTACACACTGTACTCTGACTCATGACACCTGAATGAGAGCTCCCAGTCCCAGGGATACATTTGGTTCATGGTTTATCCGTATCCAGCTGCTAAGCCCAAGCAGATGGAGTAGGTTGCTCCTTCAGAACAGACAGAACGTGATACTAAAGAGTTCTACTTCCAAAGGAATATGTACAAAATGGAAGAGTATGAAACAACAAAGTTAAAGCTATCATGTGTTTGCAAAGTTTGTCTGAGAGGTAGTTGATCTGGATATTTTTTCAGGGTGACCATAAACTATGTGTTTTGTAGCCACCTTATAACTGATTAATGTTCATGCAAAGAAGTAATGTGCTAGAGTTGGTTAGAGTAGTGGTGGGTCTGGGGTCAGAAAACAAGGAATTCATGCCTAAATGTGTCACTGATCTCCCATGTGATGTTCAACTCATGACATGATTTTGGGGGGCTTTAATCATCTACAAAATAAAGGACTTGACCTCTAGCGTCACTAAAGAATGAGTGTGAGGAAGAAGGAATGAGTCAGAATCATTAGGAAAAGTTGCATCTAGGTGAGCAGCATTAGATAGGATCCAGTGACTCAGGGGTCCAGGCATTCCTCTTAATTAATCCTGGTAATACGTCAAATAATTTGAATTATGCTTTGTTCATTCACTTGAACTGAAAACAGAGCTAAGACCATTAAGATGTTGAAGAAATTTCGTCTGGACAAATTATGAGATACCATCTTAAGTTTATTATACTTTCCATGGTCTATACTTTCCATGGTAATAGAGGGAGATGTTAGAAATTAGTTATGGGTTGAAAGAGTTCAGGAAAGAAACTACTCTGGTTGGTGAAGTATGGGTGAGGGGCAGGGAGAGTGGGTACAGAGCTATGTAGGCCAACCCTGACTTTTCCTCCATTGTTCTCCCCTTCCAGATTCTCTCTCTTGATCTCTGTGACCTCAGGGTTAGGGCAACATTTATAGACAAAAACAAAGCTCTTGTGGGAATGTGGGATTAGGGTGGGAATGAAGCATTGTGTTGCTGTCCATGGTCCTGATCATCCTCTTGCTGTTTTGGCTGCTTCTCCTGACTCTGGGACACCACAGATGACCTTTATCCAGTTTATCTAAAATGGTACAAGGGTTGCTGAATTAGTTGTGAAAGAGACTGGATGAAAAGGAGTGGATAGAGACTGAGGGAGAGACATAGGCACTGAAAGATTACAAGGGAGAAACAAACAAAAATATGTTGATATTTTTCAAATAATCACAGATACCATAAATAAAACCACAAATTACCACGGCCACAATTTGGAACTACTGAAAGAGAATACAACATTTGTGCCCAAAGCTACATAATCATGGGATATTCTGATTAAAAAAACAAACACGTTTAGGGTAGGGGTTCAGAACATCAATCTGGTACAATAAAATTCATTGGTTAAGCACCAAAGAGCTTATGGCCTTCTTTGACTTAGTATCTTCCCTCTTGATGACATTTACAATTTTACATTGTCACAGGACAAATAGAATGGTTATTTATTTTGCATTTCTTGTAGCTAATTACATGTATGTTCGGCAGTTTTACCATGTTTTCCTAAGTATTCCTTGAAGAAGAAAGGAGTGGGACGTTGCTACACTCCCTCAGCTATGCTTTTGTGTCTCAATCAGGGAAATGGCTTGTGAAAGAGAATGCTATTTGTACCCCAATACCTGTTCTCCCATTTTTCCATAGTAGTAGAATATTCTGCCAGGACTCCACAAAATTAAGATTACCTTTCACAATCTCTGAGCAGTAATGAGTGGGCAAGTGATTAAGTACCAGTCATTGGAATGAAAGTGGAAATACCCCTCTGCCATCTTAAAGAATCCTGGCGAGGGAGAGAGAGAGACAGAGAGAGAGAGAGAGAGAAAGGATGTCTTCTTCGTTCTATTCTTTATCCCCTACCTTGCTGCCAGCACTGCCAATGCCACAGGAGAGCATGAGGTTGAGTATTCTAGTCTAGGAGTAGTGAAGTGGGGAGCTGGAAGGACCAGGGAAGAACAGAATTGTCATACAGCCCTAGACTTCATTCCTCTAGAATATTATGTCAAAGAGAAATAAGCATGTATTTCTCCCCTAAGCCACTACCATTTTTTTCCTGTTCCTAGCAGCTGAACCTAATCCTAATTAATACACTATTCATCAACATTTGATGAATGCACAGCAAACAGTGGTTCATGTACACTCAATCAAAAAAAGGAATCTAAAGAAAAATCACAAACCATCAAGAGAAAGCCTTCTATGAGGTCCTTTTATATGTACATGAAGCAGGAATCCTCAAATATCTCCAAGTATTGAAACTAGAGTTGCTTTTATCAAAATAAATTAATTAGTCTTTCCAAAATAATTTATTTAAAACATGGTATTTCCTAAGAAACACTTTTCTCCCTCCAATCATTTTCCTCACTCTTACTCCTTACCCAGGAGAAATACTGTGACCTTCACAATAAACCTTTTAATGAGAAGCTTGAAGCTACCGTCCACTAAAAATGAGTTAGCCATCCTAGATTTCTAGTCTCCCCAAAGAGTTTGGGGCTCTCCTTTCCTGGTGATATAGGTGTGCACCTTAAACTGATTTTTGCACAATACTTACTATTTTCATACAGCATTAGGAGTGGCCAGAATCCCATTACCTCTGCCCCTTATGGAAATTGCTGTGACCCTTAGTTCCTGCATTTGGACCAACCATCAATTGTCTTTGAATGCAAAAGATGGTGGTGGGGCTTCCCTGTGGCGCAGTGGTTGAGAGTCCGCCTGCCGATGCAGGGGACACGGGTTCGTGCCCCGGTCCGCGAAGACCCCACATGCAGCGGAGTGGCTTGGCCCGTGAGCCATGGCCGCTGAGCCTGCGCGTCCAGAGCCTGCGCTCCACAACAGGAGAGGCCACAAGAGTGAGAGGCCCGCGTACCGCAAAAAAAAAAAAAAAAACGATGGTGGTGATCTCTTTTTATGCAGGCAGGCTGCATTCAAAAGGGACAACCAGTTGAGAACACTTTGCAAAAAGGACCAGAATTCCCCTTCAGTGGCCCCTCCCTTTCCTGTTCTTATTGCCTGGAAAACACCAGGAAAGTTTAAAATTAACGGCGACCAATTGAAAAAGGAAAGGAAATCAAAGAAAATTTATTCCCTGAGATACAGCCCTATTTCTCTCACTTTTACATGAGAGCAGAGATGGTTTCTGTCAGCCCTGGATTTTGTGGAGGGGATGGGGTAGAGAAAAGCCCATGCACGAGATACAAAACATGTTTTTAAGCGTCAGCAAAAACATTTTATGGTTTTAAATATAATCAAAGCAGGGCCATATACTTTTCTCAGATTCTGTTATTGTTATTGACTTTAAAACACGAGACCTTTGGGATTAAAATCAAATACAAAAGACATACATGGCACTATTTTATGCATGAACAATAAAGGATTCATAATTCTCTCCTATGAGGCTATACATACTTCAGTTCCAATCTACCTGTACACACAAATAATATGAGTAGCCATAGGGACTGCAGTCTCTGAAACAGCCATCCACAGGAAGATCAAGGTGCTTGGCAAGTCCACTTTGGGACACTAGCCTAAGCAGGCAAAGGCATTTATGCTTCAGTCCCCACAAAGACCCCCTTCATTGATCTATAGCTACTGCTTTCCACCAATTGCTTAATTTCAGCTGAGATTTGATATTAGCTACAATGGGGAATGATATGAGAATGTGTGGGTGATTCATGACAAAGGCATTCCCATTGTTAGAGAAAGATAAGGCACTGCATCTGCCCTGCCAATCAGAGTAACTAATACCATCTTTACTTGCAGAGCAGAGAGAACTGTTACTAGCCATATGACTTTGCTATATGAGCATTTTGGTCCTGAGTTAACTCTAAAAGAAGACATGAGAACTCTTCCATTGGAAACATTATCTTTTTCCAAAGGAGACTTTTTTCTTCATGGGTTAGAAACAGGAACGTGATGGGAGAAGACAGAGGGAAAATGACTCTTTGACACGGCCTGTGGGGCAGACATGTGCAGTAGAGCTCAAGACTGAACCGCTGCTTTGTCCAGGCTGCTTTGCCACCTCTGGTGTGTCTCACTTCTCTCCCTCTTAACAATGTTGGATATGAATCTCACTTAGGATCTCCAAACAGAAACAGGGTGAAACACAGATTTAATGAGAAATTTGAGAAATGGCTGTGTGACATCTCTTTCCTTCTCCTTTTCCCTGGCCCCCTAATGGGGCTAGAAACTTTGCTGAAAAATGTGTGGAGATGGCAAGAATTGTGTCACTACCACTACCACTGTCCCTGAATAATGAGAAAATCCCCATTGCTACCCAATCTGCATAGAGAAAAATGTCAACGTTCTCATAATTAAAACTCCACTTGAAATCCCAGGTCATGTTATACTATATCATCCATTTAACTGTATTGTGATTGATCTGTGTCAACTTTAACTATACTCACAAGGAAGTCAATAAATAAAGATCAATAGTTTTTTATTTCTTCAGCTTTTTTATTAGAAAGAATAGATGGGTTAAATAACACCAGCAACAGCAGTGGCACAGAGCCTCCCTCAGTGCTTTCCTTGGTAAAAACTACATTAAAACAAATCAGATTTAAATTCACAAATGGGATTCCATCGTCATCTGATCAGTCATTAAGTTGCCTTCAGCGCTTTTAAATGCAAATATTGAAACAAACACACTTGCGTGTATCTGTCCTCTCTGAGATGAATTCTCTTCATGATATGCCCAATGAACCTCTTCTTCTCCAAAACCCCAGTTTTTGCAGTTCTGGTTTAATGCATTAATGACCTGTCAAGACTGAACGATGCTCTGTGGATGAAGAAGGTTCAAATGGACAAATGAGTAATTCCTTGTTCAGATAAGGGAGGAGGAGCCTGAACCACGCTTTGTGTGGATTCAAAGGTGTTATGGAGAAGCTTCTGAGGCTGACCCAGTTGTGCACAGATGACACCAGCCCAAGCTACAATAGAGTCCTGGAGGGCTCTACCTTGTTAGGTGTTAACACTTTAGTTGCCAGGTCTTGAGAAAATCGGGGGTTGGGGTAGAGGGGACGGTAGGAGGGAAAGAGTAGTTCGAAGAGAAGGGGTAGGACCACCAGAGTGATGACAAGAGGGCACTTATGGGATGAGAAGCAGAAATGATTTACTATCCAATAGGGGATGATTTCAACATTTTGCTAACTAGAATGACTGTACAGGTATGGGTCAGTTGCTAAATGTCATCTCTGGACAGAACTAAGAGTAATATTTATATATATACACACACAAAAATAGACCAGAAGTGTGACCATCACCAACTTGCCTTACGTGAGAAAATAACGCTTCTAAAATCCGTGATCCCTATAACGAAGAGGTTGAAATCTTTTGGCCAATTTTTTACCAGTCGATTCCATTTTAGATAGTGTTCCCACACGGAAAAAGATTATTTCTCCTATTTATTATCCATGTGTTACTTCATTTCAGCCTCAAAATAAAAGCATATGAAATAAATTGAGAGAAGTCTACATCTGTATTCCCAGTTCCAACTTTCTCTAAAGTCAGAATTGCATGCAGCCACCTCATTTTAAACTGTCACACAGATGTACCAATCATACCTAAAAATGAATCCTACTCAACTACATTATCTTCTTCTCCAAGCTATGTTCTCCCCTTGTTCCTGGTTTTTAGAGAAAGGAACACCCTTACTCCCAGTAACTCAAGTATGAAACATACGCGTTATTTTTGAATGCTTCCTCTGCCTTGTTCCCTACATTCACCAAGTACACTGCGATATCTCTTTCATTAATCCCCTTAATTCAATTTGTTGAAAAGTTTAAGCATCACTATGAAAAATACTAATGAAGAGACAGATCCTCTGTCTTCAAAATCTTACTATTTAGTACAAGCAACAAGCAAGTATATAAAGAACTGTATATGATACAATGCATTATACAGAAGTGCCATAAGACAGACATAAATGAAACATGATGTCTGCTCAGGAATGGAGAGGCTAGTGAAGGCTCAGGGAGACTGAGGAAGAATGTAGAGCTTGAAGAACAGGGAGAAATTTAACAGAAAGAGAGAGGTGGTGGAATGGAAGGAAAATCCAAATAGAGATGGAAGAGTAGCCTTCAGCAAAGGGGAAGGAATAAGAAAAGACACATTTGGTTTCAGTAACTATGCAACCACTTTGGCTAAAGAGAAGGGTTTCTGCAGGACAGAACAGTAATGAGGAATAATATCCCAACGTTAAACTGAATTCGTATTATGGAGGGTCTTGAATGTCAGGCAGAGGTATCTGTGCACCTGATTGAGAGGGCAAAAGGGTGCCTGAAAGTTCATCCTAGTTCAGTGCATTGTGCTGCTATGGATAGAGTGCCCTCTCATACATTGCTTGTGAAATATGGATTGCTAGGCTTTGGGGGAAAATACTCTGTCAATATTTATTAAAAATAAACAGACTCTTTATCTCAATTGTTCTTCTGGGAATCTGTTCTATAGAAACATCAGGCTACAAGGATACATACAGTTCGAGCACATTTTTTCGAAAATTGTTTTAAAGTCATTAAAAAAAAGCAGATATAATCTGAATGCCCATGGAGGGTTGGGGAGGTGGGGGCGACTGAATAAACTTGTATCCCCACATCATGACATAGTATGTGATTAATAATACTTAGGTCCTATTGACCTGAAGGGTGTCCATAATATAATGTTTAAAAAGCACACTTCATATATATATGAAGTTATACATATATCACACACAAACATACATGATATGCATTGTATATAACATACATACATATATATCCTATTTATGTAAGATAAAAATAAAAGAGCTAAATGACTAACGAAAATGTGCACAGATAGATATGTGAAATGTGACCCGCGAAACTGTAGAGGGTAGGGAAAGAAAGGGATGTTTATCACTGATTCTGCTATTCTCCTCACTATAGGAAATTTTTGGAAACCCTAAAATGTTTAACTTACAAGAAAGTATTAAATAATGTTAGTGTTAAATAATGTTTAGTATGTACGTTATTAGGAGGAAAAAATCATATTGTAAAATAGTGTGCATAGTATAAGTCCATCTATATATATATGCTTCTATGTACACAGAAAATAGTCTGAATGGATATACACCAACATAAAAGATGTACATATGTGTGCATTCTTATTTTTTGTTTTCTTTTATTCACTAGATATATTTATTGGAGGATTTACTGGATGCCAGATGCTGTTCTAAGCTCTTTCTTCCTGTTTTGGGTTCCTGTTAAGTTCAAGTCTGCTAAATGGTAAGTTATTTGAGGGCAAGTGGTTTTGCTTTCTCATCTTCATATAGACCATTGTGGCAGACAGAGTGTTTTAAATTTGATAGGAAATCAATAAATATCTACTGATTAAATGAATAAATGAATGACCAACATAAACAACTTGCTCAAGGCCACTCGGTTAGTGGGCAGCAAAGCTTGGGTTAGGCATCTTCACTTATCACTTCACCTCCCTCTTGATGGATATAATTTGACTTCCTAGTGGGCCTAAATTTGAAATTTAACAGATAAACTTGTCCACTATTTTATGGAGAAGGCCTCCCGTCAGGACATACAACCCAAAAACTTCTGAGGGGATTATTGGTAGGCCCTGTCCCCTCAAAAGTGAGCACAGGTGCGGAGGAAATGAAAATCAAATGTCTAAATAATGAGGATAATCATTTACTGTGGTATCATGTGTTCTGAGTAACGTGAAACTTCTTTTTGGTTGTTGACCCTCTCTCTTATCCTGAATTTTTAGTTCGCACATATAAACAAAACATATTCCTGAAAGAGCCTGGATCTATTTGCCAACAGGTTTATGATTCATGTTTATATAGGTTGTAAATCCTTTTCAGGAATTACAAAGATACCTTGCTTTGCTTTTCCTAAGCTGTTTATTCTTGCTATTACTTTACATATTGTTCTGTGTGTCCAAGATACCAGAGACCTGTGAATTCAGCTCAGCAAATGTCCCCTCAACATTTTCTATATTAATGTTGAATACCAGTGTTCATAAACTGTAACAAAACCAACATTCCATTCCATGTGGATTTTCTAGCCAACCAGGAGTCAGGTATTTAACCCTTAACAATATCCAAGGCACTACCTGTACACAGTAATGTATATACTCTTGAAAGATGGGATGTCTGGGTACCTAAATTTGGAGAAAAATAAAATGTCCATAATTTGCTACCTATTTCACTGAGTGATTGGGAGAGTCAACTGAATAACAGAAGTGAAAGTGTTTTGTAAAGTTTCAAGCACTGTGCACACAGAAGGGAGTATTAATTTGACTAGTGTTCTTTGCTTTGGTCTGGATCTCCATAATTGACAGAGATAAAAGTAACACATACCGCCATCTTTGGGATCTTCAACACATGTTCTTTTAAATGGAGTTTGATTGACAACAGCCATATAATCTGATTGTCCCAAGCCCTCCTATCTTCTAGGGCCACATTCTCCTTTACATTTCCTGAAGAAACGGTTCAAGCCCAATCCCACGCACAGCAGTCCCCAATATATTTGAAAGTTTCCAGGAAGAGAAAGATATCTTTCCTCGTCACTCCCACTGGTTTCTTCCCACTTAGGAACCTGTCTCCTAAATCAACTCTGCTTCCCTCAGTCCCTTTATCCAGTTGCAACATCTCCTCCACCCTCTTTGCCTCCCCAAAGCGCTGCCAGGACAAAGCTATTGCATGCAACTAACTTTAATTTATAGTTTGGGTGGAATATAACAGACCATGGCACAGCACAAAATAGGAACAGCCTAAAATTAAAAACTAAAGATCATTAATCTTAAAGTCCCTTGGCCATCCGTGTCCCAGCAAATCTCTCACCAGTCATTTCTTTCCTTAGACATCCAGGCAAAAGTCCCCTGCCCCTCTCATTTATTGGCTGCCACTGTAAAACTCAAATGTTATGTGTTTTTAATTATGCAGAACTATGTGATTATTTTCTCTTAAGTCTTTTCAATAATAGATACAAAGGAGTTTGTCATTTCAAGAAATAGGGCTCCTCAAAGTGTTTTCCTGCACAAAAGCATCATCTACCCCTAAATCTCACCATTCTTAGCAACACAAAGATTTTTTTTTCTTGGTAAACTTCTCAAAGTTCAAATTCTTAAGGCAGGGTGGTAGTGGTTGTGCAGGTATAGAGGGACTTCCATTAAATGTACTTTTTCTTTCCTCAAAGAGGAGTTTGGAAAGCTTTCAGAGCTGTAGGAATTCTTGTCCTCCAGAAAAGAAATTAAGCAAAAAGATAAGGGGTGGGGGAGAGGTATGAGGCTGGGGTGCGGGCACCTAAAACTTCCCATAGTCCCTGAAATTATACCAAGAAATCACAATACCTGAGGCTGCTCTTAGAATCAACCTCTTTAAAACACTGTCCATTCATCAAGATTTCATGGGTAATGGTCTTCTAAAACTATGCAGCTCTATAGATGGAATATCCAGTGATGTAATGAAGTCACCTGCCCAGCACAAGGGACTGTGCTTAGAAAGTAGCAAAGTGCGTCATTTTAATTTCCATTGACTTACTTATAATATTAATACTTGCAATTTTTGAGTGCATACCATGTATTAGACTTGGGATACATTTTACATACAGTTTTTCTGGTCCTCAAAGTTGTGCAAGGTACATAGTACATATTATCCATTCTGTTTTCAGACACTTTTCCCAAGGCCACTAGCTGGAGAGTGGTGTGTCTCCAAGGCCAATGCTCTCCCCTTAGACCATTCTGTGTGTTTCTGAGCTGGGAATAAACTGACCACCCATGTCTGTGTTCCCTTCAACTCTGGGTATTATTGCCCAAAGAAGCTCTAAGGGGCAGTGCCCAAGAAGGCATGACTATCCTCTCTGACATCTACCTTAAAGGTTGACTGCATCCCACTTTTTAGAACCATTTATGAATCTATCATTCATACATTTGTCCAAACCCTTTTAAAATTCATTTATATTTCCTGCAGTATCACCTTTTAGGGTAATGAGGTCCCTCGTTTTATTACCCACTATGTGAATTAGTGTTATCTTTTATTTGTCCTTAACTGACCTCCATCAAGTTCCAGAGAGCACCTCCTCATTTGCCCCAGGCTAATGGACCCAGAACTATCCTTAGATCATCCATCTACGATGACAGGACATTTAGAACAAGACCAAGATCATACCCACGAACAACAGCATTCCTCGGCAACCAATTGGTAAGTGTTGGGTGGTGTTGGGATTGTCAAAGAGGCCTCCTTCCTCTTGAAATAAGGTACATAGTGTCTTGGGGGGCTGCTGACCAAGCAACAATGGACTCAGTGGTCCTGCTCCAGCACATTCCTTGAACCAATTAGCTTGAGGGGCTTTCCACATGAACCTCAAGGAACTTTGTTGTTGGCGTCAGATTAAATAAAACTCAGGTAAGAGATGGAGGCTCAGACAACTATTGGGTAAACTAGGATCATGGTTGTAAAGTCCTTAACTTGTAGAAAAACATATCAGACACAGGAAAAGGTGAGAGTCCATCCCTGGAAACTGGGCACACAGCAGGCCCAAGACTAGGAGAAGCCTCTTTGCTGGAAAGAGAACAGAAAGTCGAGCAAAACTGATTTCCAGGCAAGTACCTTTTCTTAGACACTTGAGAAAATCAATATGTATTTTGACCTGAAAGAAAACATTCTCAGACTGCAGGGAAGGAGAGCGGTAATCTTTTCATTTTATATGTACCGAGTTTATTGAGGAGTTGCAAATCATTGCAGTGTAAACATAAAACAGTTTAATTTTTTTCTCCAGCTGCTCCCTAACTCTACCCTGTTCAACTCCCCTTCCCCTGCTTCTCTTGATTAACATCTCACTCTCTCCTAAGTCTCCAGTCTCGTTTGGTAGTTAGAATTGTCTCATTTAAAACTCATTCCTATTTATTGTAAAGTTTTCATCTCAAATATGATTCAAAGTCGTTCTCTCCCCAGCCCAGACTAGAGCCATCTGTGGCCCCTAAGAGTCTGAAGCGAGGGTGAAGAGGTTGAGGTAGGACCCTCTTCTCATTTCTTAGCTTCTCCTCTCCAGGACCACCACACGCTGCCCAGTTGGCTGAAGACTGCATGATTCCACTGGTGCCGCTCACAAAGACAACAAGGCAGACAGCACCCCTCCACCAAACAGAGTTACTCCAACAAAAAGCCCTGTTACTTTAGCGACATCCCTAAAAATGAAGCAGTGTACAACATGTGCATCTGCTCATGGCCAACTTGCCAGCTCCTCCTGTTTGTTGGAAAAGGGGAAGAAAGAGAAGCTAATGGGTCGATGTCTTCTTGGTTGACTGGGAAAGGTTGAAGTTGGTTGCCCCACTCTTCTGACTGGCCCTCTCTGTCTTTTGAGTGAGGAGTGACCAAACGTGCTTCTCCCTCTCTCTCTCTCACAGGATACTCATGCGGGCCCTGTGGGGACTGGAGTCAGGATACATATGCATGGCTCTCTGCCAGAGACTTCATTCTGGCTCCACTGTTCCAAACCTCCCACCATCGTCTTCAGCTTCCTCCAAAAGGTGTTTCAATCAAAACCCAGGTCACTATAACCACATTCCTATTACTTATATCTTTACAGCATCCTCCCACCCTTCTCCCCACCACTACCAAAAAGAAAAAACGGTTTTGAGTATTGATATTCATATTCTCAACAGATTAAAAATATCACTTTCAATTTTCCTAGCAAATCCTCAAAGATCCATCTTTATTCAGTGTTAGACATGGTGCAGTTTATCAACGTAAGATTGAAAAAAAGCGAAGATGAAGGCGCATGCACTGATGTAGTCGGGTGGAAACGCATATTTTGCGAGCACCTGATCAGGATGCTTGGTTTCTTTCTCTTGCGGTCTGTAATGACATCCATAGAGCTATGCTCAAGGTTATAAATCTTTTTCACACAGACTTACCAGAAGTGACTCAAAACTAACTTAACCTGTATTAGATATAGTTACGGATCTGCGGACACGTTTAAGCTCTTTAAGCAACAAACTGAAGCCATCACTCTAGCTAGAAGTTGAAGCTGTTCCTTGTCCTTAGTGATTAAAATTTAGAAAAATCTGCCTAAAATAAATCAGTCATGTAAATGAACCCTCAAGGGGCACTTTCTTGGAGTCGGGGCATTATTTGTATAGAGAACAGTCTGCCAGAGCCACTGGTGATATCGAGGAACATTTGGGATGAACAAGTGCTGAGTCACTTTAAAACTAACCAAGTAATAGAGGCAGTTATCACCCAAATACATTACTTATCACCGGGGCCTCCTGATGCCTGTGCTTACCCAGGAACCCTCCTGTGATATTGAAGGCCAAGGCATCTCCTCTCCCTAACAACACTGTTGTATCTTTGGCAACTTGAGCAGGAACTCAGAAAATCAATACCACTTCATGAGCCAGGTCTTGGTCCTCTCCCTTTACGAGGATTCTGTCAATGCAAGGGGCCATTACTGTACTTTAAAGGCATGATATAAAATTGCTTCGACAAGATATAAGACACACCGTTTGCAAGAACCTGGTGAGAGTATTTCAGTCAAAGTTAAATAGTTTCATCATGTAATTACTTCAATTGGCAAAGCTCCAGCCGAACGCACTCTCGGAGGGGCTACACCTTCTATTACGGGTGGGGGATTGTGAGTGAGGCCTGTCGATCAGCTTCAGTTGTTCTAAACAAGGTCAAGCTGTTAAAATCGAGGCAGAGCCCAGCATCGATGCCATTGGCAATGACACTGCAACTGAGTTGACAAGTTGCTTTCCCTTTTTTTTCCCCTCCAACTAAGTGGTCTGAAAGTAGCTTTAGTTTTATGGCTATAAAATATTTCATCCTGATCTGCAGTCTGGTAATTCATTTTCTAAGGACTGTTTAGAATTTATTCAAGGGGAAAAGGAAACTCTGTTGGTTTCTCTAACCGATTTCCATTATATGACACAATTTAACTTTTGTATTTTATGAGGTTTTATGTGTTCCACTAAAACCATTAGCTGGTTGTCTCCTCATGATAAAATTTAATCACTTATATAATACCTTAAAAGCCAATGACAGTTTTGCATATATTTATGTTTTCTTTCATTTAAAATATGGGCGTGTCATAAAGTTAGCTCTTATTGGCGGGGGTGGGGGAGGAAAAGGCTGGCACTAAAAACAGAAAATCTGTAAGTATTGAGCCTTTATGTATGACACAACAAGAATGAAGCACTGTTGCCTACAAACTGCCTGAAATTTGAGAAAAAGTGAATGCTAATTCATGACGACCATTCATATTTCAGTGATTACCTGAGTGCACCCAAGCGCCACATTTAGCTTTATCCCATATAAAGCTACTTGACAACTATGAGATTTTGGCAATTTAACAAAAATTTTAATAATAACAATGAGAAATAGACTCAAAGGACAGGGACGTATACCTTGCAAAAATGTCTCACAGAAGCTAATCACATTAGCCTGCCCTTTGCAATCAGAGACGCTCTCACAATTCCACTTCCAAGTAACATTTCCCAAATCTGGGTGGTTAATAAAGACTAGAAGAAAAGTGATTTTCTCTCCCTCTCATCCCACTTCCACCTACAGAGTTCCAATTATGGCATCACTTAATCACCACACATATTTATTTTAGAGTTATTCAAATGCATTATGAATTTATATGTCTATTATTAGATTTACTGGTGCTAATGATTTGGATTTAAATAGCACTTTTCTTCCTGAGGCTATAACAATTTTTCGTCAATGACCGAATTCACTTTCTCTGCATGCCTCAAATGGGAGGTAGGAAAGGGGCAAAGGTCATTCAACCCATTTAGCTTAGGACAATCTTATCCCAAAGATCAGAAAGAATTAACTGAGGCTCCATATATTCTGACAGTAATGGATCAAGGAACTGGCTAGATTTTTAACTGTAAAGAGTGCAGTTACCACATATATATCGTTCATCATGATATCCCCAGCAAACAGAATAGTATCCAAAACAAATATTTGTTTAAAAAAAGAATTAATAAATAGATACATCAGTTGATCAATCAGTCAATCATAGAGAATTTCAGCTAGAAATTTGCAAATTCTCAAAGCTAGTGGAAGTAAAGCTGGGGTGTTTGGTAGGCTACCCCTCCAATTGCAAAAGTGTATATGCTCATTTTCAAAGGGGCAAAGTGTGTTATTGGGCTGATACATAGGTAGGGATGTGTGTAGGTTACGATAGTGATGATTTCAGGGGAATAGGAATATTCACCAGTCCTCCTCCAAAACCTCCCCTACCTTTACAGGGCTTAATAAATTTCTCTATCAGGGAACAAAGCTTTTCCTTCCATGATGAAACATAAAGGCTGGGTGGAATTGTTTCTAGGAAAGTAGATCAGAGGAGGCTGTGCTGTGGGGAGAAGCTGATTTACTGTGAAGCTAATGAGACTTAAGTTTCAGGGCCGCTCAGCTATCCAGATCTCTGCCAAGGTCCTGGGAGGACCCTAGCAATGAGTTTTCATTGGTTTTGTTGAATTTGCAACAGTAAGATATTTTTGTGTTCTGTTTTTGTAAAAACATCCACCCTTCAAATTGTAAAAGTTTCAGGGCCCACAAATCCTGGATTCCCACCAGTTGTGAGGTCACATTTATTTTAAAATCTCATTGCTGTAACACAGCAAAGGTTTATTCCTGGTTCTTGCTTCAGCAAGAAGCAGATCACTTTGTTCCACATAGTCACTCAGGGATCCAGCTGAGGAAGGTTCTCGCCATCTTTTGACACTGCCATATTAACATGGGTCTACCAGTGTTGTGTCAGGAAGGGGAGAAACATGGACAACTTATACCAGTTTAAAATACTTTACTCAGAATTTATACATAGTCATTTATCTTCATAACCCATTGACCAGAACTAGTATGTGGATCAAACTTAGTGCCAAGGGAAGCTGTGAAAACTTTCTGTGTTCCCAGGACAAAGAGGATAACTGAAGGCAGTGAGCACTATTAATCTATACCCCCAAATACCCTCTGATTTTGTTTCACACCAAAGTGTACTTAAAGTGAATAGGTAAAGTGCAAGGGCATTAAGGTATTCATCTCCTAAAGAGGAGAATGGCAAGAACTCATCTTAACAATGCGAACCTCAGGAAAAAAGTCAGATATCACGCACTAAAACTCATCTGGAGAGATTTGGCAATAAGAAGAAAGATTAAGAGACCAGTTCCCAGTGTTACTAGGACTAGTCTATGCCCAGAAGGATTCCAAGGTATTTGGATGCACTAGTCCCACACGAAATACACATATTTTTTGTAATGAAGAAGCTCAAAATTTCTCAATGTTTTTCCCTTGTCTAAAGAACAACAGCCATGTAGCTGTCCAGTTTTTCCAGCACCAGTTATTAAAGAGGCTTTCTTTGTTCCATTGTGTATTCTAGCTTCCTTTGTCATAGGTTAGGTGACAATAGGTGCGTGGGTTTATCTCTGGGCTTTCTATCCTGTTCCATTGATCCATATTTCTGTTTTTGTGCCAGTACCACACTGTCTTGATTACTGTAGCTTTGTAGTATAGTCTGAAGTCAGGGAGCCTGATTCCTCCAGCTCTGTTTTTTTTTTTTTTTTTGAAAAATGCCATTGGTAATTTGATAGGGATTGCATTTGGGTAGTATAGTCATTTTCACAATATTGATTCTTCCAGTCCAAGAACATGGTATATCTCTCCATCTGTTTGTGTCATCTTTGATTTCTTTCATCAGTGTTTTATAGTTTTCTGAGAACAGGTCTTTTGCCTCCTTAGGTAGGTTTATTCCTAGGTATTTTACTCTTTTTGTTTCAGTGGTAAATGGGATTGTTTCCTTAATTTCCCTTTCTGATCTTTTGTTGTTAGTGTATAGGAATGCAAGAGATTTCTGTGTATTAATTTTGTATCTGGTGACTTTACCAAATTCATTGATTAGGTCTAGTAATTTCCTGGTGGCATCTTTAGGATTCTCTATGCATCGTATCATGTCATCTGCAAACAGTGACGGTTTTACTTCTTCTTTTCCAACTTGGATTCCTGTTATTTCTTTTTCTTCTCTGATTTCCATGGCTAGGACTTCCAAAACTGTGTTGAATAACAGTGGCAAGAGTGGGCACCCTGGTCTTGTTCCTGATTTTAGAGGAAATGCTTTCAGTTTTTCATCATTGAGAATAATGTTTGCTGTGGGTTTGTCATATATGGCCTTTATTATATTGAGATAGGTTCCCTCTATGCACACTTTCTAGAGAGTGTTTATCATAAATGAGTGTTGAATTTTGTCGAAAGCTTTTTCTGCAACTCTTGACATGACCGTATGGTTTTCATCCTTCAATTTGTTAATATGGTGTAAAAGAATGAAATTAGAACACTCCCTAACACCATACACAATAATAAACTCAGAATGGATTAAAGACCTAAATGTAAGGCAGACACTATAAATCTCTTAGAGGAAAACATAGGCAGAACACTCTTTGACATAAATTGCAGCAAGATTTTTTTTGATCCACCTTCTAGAGTAATGAGAATAAAACCAAAAATAAACGGGACCTAATGAAACGTAAAAGCTTTTGCACAGCAAAGGAAACCAGAAACAAGATGAAGAGACAACCCTCAGAATGGGAGAAAATATTTGCAAATGAAGCAACTGACAAAGGATTAATCTCTGAAATACACAAACAGCTCATGCAGCTCAATATCAAAAAAACAAAGAGCCCAATCCAAAAATGGGCAGAAGACCTAAATAGACATTTCTCCAAAGAAGACATACAGATGGCCAACAAACACATTAAAAAATGCTCAACATCACTAATCATTAGAGAAATGCAAACCAAAACTACAATTAGATTATCATCTCACACTGGTCAGAATGGCCATCATCACAAAATCTACAAACAATAAATGCTGGAGAGAGCGTGGAGAAAAGGGAACGCTCTTGCACTGTTGGTGGGAATGTAAATTGATACAGCCACTATGGAGAACAGTATGGAGGTTCCTTAAAAAACTAAATACAGAACTACCATGTAACCCAGCAACCCCACTACTGGGCATATATCCAGAGAAAACCATAATTCAAAAAGACACATGCACCCCAATGTTCACTGCAGTGCTATTTACAATAGCCAGGACATGGAAGCAACCTAAATGCCCACTGACAAAGGAATGGATAAAGAACATGTGGTACATATATACAATGGACTATTACTCAGCCATAAAAAGGAACTAAATTGGATCATTTGTAGAGACGTAGATGGACCTATAGTCGGTCATACAGAATGAAGTACGTCAGAAAGAGAAAAACAAATATCGTATGTTAATACATACATGCGGAATCTGAAAAAATTGGTATAGACGATCTTATTTACAAAGCAGAAATAGAGACACAGACGTAAAGAACAAATGTATGGATACCAAAGGGGAAAGTGGAGGTGGGATGAAGTGGGAGATTGGGATTGACATATATACACTGTTGACACTATGTATAAAATAGATAACTAGAGAACCTACTGTATAGCACAGGGAACTCTACTCAATGCTCTGTGGTGACCTAAATGGGAAGGAAGTCCAAAAAAGAGGGTATAGCTGATTGACTTTGCTATACAGTAGAAACTAACACAACATTGTAAAGCAACTGTACTCCAATAAAAATTTTTTAAAATAAAATAAAATAAAATAACGAACAACAGCCAAACTCATTAGCATTCAAGGTCCTCCAAATTCCAACTTCTGTTTAGTTTTTCTGCCTCTTGTTCTTTCCACTCTACTTCCCAAAACCCCAGCCACATTGAACGACTCATCCTTCCTTGAGTAGATACACTATCTGCCTTTTTTTTTTTTGCGGTACGTGGGCCTCTCACTGTTGTGGCCTCTCCCGTTGCGGAGCACAGGCTCCGGACGCGCAGGCCCAGCGGCCGTGGCTCACGGGCCCAGCCGCTCCACGGCATGTGGGATCTTCCCGGACCGGGGCACGAACCCACGTCCCCTGCGTCGGCAGGCGGACTCTCAAACACTGCCCCACCAGGGAAGCCCCACTATCTGCCTTTTGACTGCACAGTCTATCCTCGACATTAAATGCTCTCTCTTCTTTCTCTTATGCAACCAATGAACTCATTCTTCAAGTTGAAGTTCAAAAATCATACCCTATAGGAAGCAAGCCTCCCTTACAGGTCTTAGCTAAAAAACAGGTTCTGCCATTTTGTTCCATTTCCCTTTGTGTTTATTTCAATTATATCATATTTCTCCTTGTTTATAGGCACAATCTCTTCCCTGTTAGACCGTCAACCTCATCCATGAGGGAGAACAGAGTTTTATCCCCAGCACTTGGTTCAGCCCCTGGCAGATCGTCAGAATTTAATAAATTATTGTTGCATGAATGAGTAAATGAATGACTAAGGAGGGAGCACAGGGACTAAAGGGAATCAGGATTTTCTAATGAGGCTAAGATACAGGCGGCCCCTAAGTTAGAAAGGGGGCAAGAATGACTCCTATTTTGTGAGAGCAGATACTGCTTATTTAGGGACATGTGCCCACATGTCTATACAGGACCAAGTGCTATAATTTTCAAAGTGCTACTTAGTGCAGGTGTTTCCATAATTGGGATGAAGTGAGAAAATTCCGCTCACTGGATGTAAAAGTCACCCTTCCACCTGGGTAATGCAATGGTCCAAGCTTTAAAAGATGTATGAATTGCCTCTCCCCAGAGGGACTAGGCAGAGAAGGATGTACTTTCTAACACAGCACAGTTATTGACCTTCCACTGTAGCAAATCTGCAAATGTCAAAGCAATGAATGTTTCTAAGAAGAAAGCTACTGTTTAAAAACAGATGTTTAAAATACAGGGCCTTGAGAGCTGTCCTCTCTCCACACACACTTGCTAACAATTCTGAGAAGCACAGAACACAAACATGTATCATTCCCCCTCTTTCCTTTCCAAGACCAAACAAAGGAAGTTGAATGAATCTTCACCTCTGTTTATGCAATTTAAGAACTGAAGAATGCGTTCCTAAGGTTAAGATGAATCCCAGGACAAGAGAAAGTTAAAAGGCACCATTACAGCATGTGTGTCTAATAATGCCACAGGTTTGCACAGTGCTTATGACCCTCCAAATCTTCTCATCATTCTCATGGGATCCTTAACTAATCTTGGGATGATCCAAGAATAGGTTGGATTAGACCCATTTGACAGATGGGGAAACCCATCACCAGCAAAGATATGACATTCCTAAATATTGGTAAAACAGAGAGAGTTCTGTCAAGGCCAAGGAGAAGAAGAAATAACTAGATTGTTAATTCTACTTCGAGGGCATCACAGCAACACATTTATTATCAAGGTACTTCTCTGGGTACATGGACAATGTGAGTGTGTCTCTGAATGATTCATTCAACGCACAACTTCGAATACCACCCACATTTTAGCATTGTGCTGGGGATGAAGCATAGAGAAATAAGTAATGACCTAGGTATGAGCGTGTTCACAGAAACAAATGAGAGATGATAGAACAATGGGGGAGCTGGATGATGCTGAGGTGATGGGGAATCATGGGAATACAAGTAAGGTCAAGTGGACATCCGTAAGGGAAGCAGGGAAGGCCTCCTGGTGGAACAAATGCTTAAACGAAGGATGCAGAGAAATTAATCACGTGAATAGAGGAAGGTCAGATGAGGGGAAAGAGACCCGTGTACAAAGGCACAGCACAAGAAGTAAAACATCTGAGCAAATTCAATCATCTGGGTGGGTAGACCACAAAGCAAGAAATGTAGAGAAATGTTGGATGGCAAGAAACCCTGCAGTCCAGTTATCCACCTCAAGAAATAAAAGCTTCCTCCAGGGCCTATGGCAGGACTGATGACTGGTTTGGTTGAGAAGAAACATTTAGACATCTGTGAAATTGACCTTTCTCCTTCAACCCTGTAGCAGTGTCAAAAACAGATTTTATGCATTGGGGCAAAGGCCTCAGGCCCAGCATCAGGCCACAGTGAGAAATCGCTGCTACTAATCAAGAAAAGTTCTCTTTTCTTGTCTAAGTGCACTTTGGCAGAGGAAGCCGTCCATGCAAGGGGCCTGCCTCACAGTGGGACAAAGAAGGGGGCATTTCTCCCGGCTCTGGAGCCCCCTGCCCCCACGGCAAAATGAACTCTCCCTTTGCTTGTGATATGGCTAATGTATTCCACTGGGGAGAAGGTCTTTTAATCCTGTAAGGAGAGAGAATCATAAAGAGGCAAGTACCCTCTGGGGAGGAAACAAGTGAATAAGGGGTAAGTAGCTAATAGCAGAGCCATTTCTGAGAGCCATCTTTGCAAACGAAGAAGGGGTGGGAGCAGGAAGGCCAGTAACAGGGAGGGAATGGGGGGCTGGCCCCATCCACACTTGATAACAGAATCGGTCACACCTGACAGCAGAATCGGGAGAGATACCTCAGGGCAGGAGTCAGCCAACTTCTTCTGTAAAGGGCTGGGTAATAAAGCTTTTAGGCTTTGCAGACCACCGGGTCTCTGTTAGAACCACTCAACGCTGCTATAGTAACTCAAAAGCAACCACAGACAAAATGTAAACGATGAACATAGCTGTGTTCCAATAAAACCCTTATTTACAAAAATAGGTAGGCAGCCAGGTACCCATAGGCCATCGTTTGCTGACCTCTGTCTTAGAACGACGGCTCTCAAAGTGTGGTCCCTGGACCACAGCAGCATCAGCATAGCATCACCAGGGAACTTATTAAAAATTTACTTGTTAAAAATGTAAATTCTCAGCCTCACCCCAGACCTTCTGAACCAGAAACTCAAGGTCAAGGGCACTGCAGTCAGTGTTTTACTGGCAGTGAAAGAATCAACCTCACTCCAAGTGGTGACTCTGGAGTTAGTAATTTGTTAAAGACAGGGTTTCAAACCACATGGTGTGCATTTATGATCAAAAAGAAATCTTTACTGTTACAGAGTGTTCTTTTGTCTAAATAGAAGGTAGGTTGTGAGAGCATGTCTTGAAACACTCACAAGACCCTCTGCAAGTTTCCTCATTCATCTGATAGCCAATTTTTATGACTTATCAGCTAAAATCAATATGGCAGTGATACATCCTGCCTGGGTTTGAATTGATCATAGAAAGAATTCCAGAAAACACTAAAAGCAGCTCTGGTTACTGAGAAACTTGTAGATCACAGGCTTGGTTTCTTTCATGGAAAACCAGCATGGTTTTCTTCAGCAAATGTTGAACTGAGTATTAAAAAGGCATTAAGCTGCCTCCTTTGCCATGTCAAGTATGCATTCAAATTCAAGACAGCATTTAAAATATTAAAACACCTAGCAATTTTATTACTAGCTCATTTAAAATGGCGACCATGAAAAATTTAGTTTAAGCTACCCAATGATGGCTCGTGAGACACTTAAAAATACACACACAGATAACTGAACTTTTAAAGTAAGTTCCTTATTAACTTCTTTCCCCTCATCTATTACCATTGCTATTTTCCAGCTGTATAAACAGTCTGGAGAGTATGCCCTGAATGAATTCACCGTTCAGAAAACAACATAATTACAGCCATTCCAGCAAATCGAGTGCCAAAAAAGTTACAAATTAATTGAAGGTTAGCATTGAAAATTAAATCCTAGTCAGCTTGAAGTCATCTTTTAGGCTACTTTCTATAGAATTAAATAGAGAACTCTCTCCACATCAGTTTGGCTGACAGAGTTTTAAAGTTCAGGTGGACAAATGGCCTTCCCCCCGGCTATCACTTTCCTGTGATCTGATATTAATCCCAGGTGATGCCTGCCAATAGTACCTTAGAACCTGCTTATGATTTATGCGTGATGCAGGACCACTTCCTATTCTCCTATAAATACAATGGCATTAGAAAAATCACAATTTATCTTGCCCTATTCTATATTGTTAATGACCACTGAGGACATTATCAAAAAAACATTTTTCTCTTTTATTTTTATTATTTCATTTTTTCAAACATACAAACCATTTGCGAAAACAATACAAAGAATCCCCTGTACCTTTCATCCAGATCCCCCAAATATTAATAGATTTACAATATTAATTAATGCTAACTGACAAAGTTCAACTATCAAAATCAGATAATTAACATTAAAATTCAAAACCCCTATCTAATGGACAAACCTTCTTCAGATTTCACCAGTTGTCCCTCTAATGCTCTTTTATTGGCCCAGGATCCAATCCAGCATCACTTGTGGTATTTATTTGTCATGTTTCCTTAATGTCCTTTGATCTGATCATCAGTAAATGTTTAAATCCAACACACATTCATTGAGCACCTAAGCTGTGCCAAAATTGTGGCAAAGCTCTGAGGATTCAAAGATGCTTCTGGCCTTTGAAACACTTATACTTAATCATCAAAGTCAAAATAAAATCAAAGGCCAGACATGGAAGAATGTACTGAAGTATTGCTTCTTTAGGAAAAAATAAATAAAACAACACTGTTTAGATTTGAAAAAAAAAAAAGATATCATTAATGAAGATGACCTCAACCCAAAAGGTTCTTGCTTACAAAAAACATTATTGTTCATGGCTGAAAGCAACATTCAGAGACATTGCATGTAACAGAGCTACTGGATTGTCTTCATGGTCAATGTTTGTATTCCTCACGCCTAAACAAGGCTTGGCAAACAGAAGGGGCTCAGTAAAGGTCAAATGAAGTGGGGAGTTGGGGTCATCTCTGAAGCCTACCAGAGGATTTGGAACATGCAGGATAGCTCCAGGTGTCAGCCTGAAATCCCCTCTTGACAGTGAAGAAACTCATTCAAACTCCAAATTAAAGTTCAGAGGCTAATTACCATCCGAGGACCTTTTTCTTTTTGTACTGCCTTGAAACAGGATGTGTTGAAAGGCACTGTTAAACACTTGGCAGAGAACCAGAGATTTGGGCTCAAGGATTTTTGGCATGCCTACCGATCTCTCCATTTACTTCATTTCTTTAATATCAAATTGTTCCTCCATGGCTCATTCAATGCTGTGTTTTGTGAGATTTCTAGAATCTTGAAGTTGAGAGAACATCAGCGGTTGCTAGTCCAGCACCTGAACAGATTCATATTCGTAAGTTCTTTACAACATTTCTGACAAGAGGTGTGGCCCCTCTCCACTATTCTAGCCCTATCCAGCTTCAGGAGAGTCTTCCTGATAGTACTGCAAAACTCCATCAGGCTACACCTCTCACCTCCCACTCTATATTTAACAAGTACTGTCCTATGTTCTGCCTTCTATAGTCCCACACAGTAATTCTGGATATATATCAGTTCATCAATGCCTTTTAAAAATATGGGTTCTAAAATGAACCATTCAAAAGGCTCCGAGTCTGGCCTGACCAGCACGGGGCACAGAGAATCTGTCATCTCACTGGTACTGACACTACTTAAATGTCCATGAATCACACAGCTTTTCTAGTAGTTGCATCACAGTGTTGACACACGGTGGGTTTTCAGAATCAGTTGAGTGTTGAGTTTTTACAAAGGGTGCTACTACTGTCTGGCTTCATTGTGTGTATCATGTACTAAAGCAGAGAGACCTGGAGGTCCTACATGTATAAGTTTATATTTATCTATTTTGGGTTCTACTTCATTATATTTGACCCATGGTTGCAACCGTTCGAGACCTTTTTGATCAGGAGGCAAATAAATGAGTTACCCTGCCTTTTCCTGTCATCCACCAATCAAACAAGAAGCCACCTATGCCATTACCAAAGTCATTATTCAAAATATGGAATAAAATAAGACCACTGGCAGAAGCACAAGCCTAGTTAATTCCCTAAAGACAACTTTGCCTCATCAGGTAGCACTCTTTGGCATGTGACTAAATGATTGTAAATATATTCATCTATTATCCTACCCACATTTTACCACTCTTGTTCACAAAGATGACCATAGATTCTACCAAAAGTGTTGCTGAAACCCATGTTCACTAGGTCTTTCCCTGGTCTATCCCAAAATGAAAATGGCTTAACGTGGCAAGGCTTGGCAACAAGGCATGAAATGAAATGTAGGGTAAGTTGAGAATGTTTCACACGCTCTACTCAGAGATGAGTGAGAGCTGCATGATAGGAGCCGACTTCCACCATCACCAAAGACAACTTGTTTCTGACCCAGTTGCATTACCTATACCTGGAATGCAGCATCCACATTCTCCCACTGATACTATTTTTATTCCTCTCTTTTTAAACTTTTAACAGAATACAGTTTCACTGATTTCTTAGAACCTTCTCTTGGCATTGTGCCTCCCTGTTTCATGCAATGTGTCTCTTCAAACATCGGTATAGCTTTCCCTAACCAGAAACCAGTATCATGAAGTTTCACTCCACTAAGTCTGAGGAGTTATGTATGCCACCTTGGGTTAAAATATCAAATTTGATTTAAAATTTTTTTTACACTCAACATAATCAATAACATCCTGGCATCTATATGATGCCACATGCAGTATTTCTCATTTCCTGCCCAGGTTATTTTTTTCTTCAGCATATTGAATATCTATTTTATGTTTCTTTTTTCTTTCTACCTTGCAACTTTTGTCTACTTTTATATTTCCTGGTGAAACCGAAGTTCGAATACAAACTGGTTACGGTGCAAATGCACAGACTCTTTGGAAACAAAGGGTAACCATTTTTACAAGCCACCCAAAGGACAAGAATAAGAAATGCTTTTGTTAATTAGCATCACGAGGCTGAACTGAACCAAGGATCTTAGGTTAATTCTAATGAGCTATGAGCTAATATTGGTAAGATGCTTTTAGATTTTTAATTTAAAAGCACTTTGCCAATGAAAGTATAAGGGTTACAAATTTCCTGAGCCATCTGATCCCCTACATAAAGTAATGATTTCAAAAAGTTTAGATGGATGAATGGAAAGATAGATAAATAGGGAATTTATTCCTCTGTCTACTATTCATAAAGAAAAGTTTCCATCTTCACAAAAGCCCGTTTAATAAATAGATGTTATTCCACTCACAGTTCAGACTGTGGCAAGTGAAAAGTAAAAACAAATAGCATAAAAAAAAACAAAAACAAAAAACAAATAGCATATACAAATATATAACCTACGCTGTTAAAATATTCACAATAATAAGTTCTGAGGATCTAATATACAGCATAATGATTATAGTTAATAATATGGTATTATACACTTGCAAGTTGCTAAAAGAGTAGACCTTAAATGTTCTTACCACAAAAAAAAGGTAATTATGTGATGTGATGGAGGTGTTAGCTATGGTGGTGATCGTTTTGCAATAAATAAGTGTATCAAATCAACATGTTGTGCATCTTTAACACAATGTCATATGTCAATCATATCTCAATAAAGCTGGAAGAAATATATATATTCACAAGGAGAGCTGAACTGGTCCCTTCATCACTAAGAGGCTACCTCCTAAAAAAAATCCAAGAGCAAGAGTCATTGTAATAATGCCTTCTGTTTATTTATTACTTATTATAGCCAATTCCTTTACATTCATTAACATATTTAATTTTCGGAGTAGTCAGATGAGGCAATTACTAATGTCAACTCCATTTTACAAAAGTGGAAACTGAGATTTACAGAGGTTAAACCTTCCCTGATGTTTCAAATATCACGCCTGTGATCCAGGATTGGTACCCAGCAGCTCTGTTCCACATGTTTCCCTCTCTAGACCTGTTCCACAGCATAGAAGTTGGTGGGAATTGTGGTAAAACTTGGGCAATCAACATAAAAGGTATGCAAAATATATTCATTGTTTGTGCTACATCACCCTAGTTAACCCTCTCAACCTTCCTATGTGATAATATTATCACCCTCACTTTGCAGACAAGGGGGAGAACAATCAGTAAGAGATGGGTACACGTTCTGAGACCGAGGACACTACATATTGTCAGGGTGATTGCCATCATCGCAGTACGTAATATTTTTACTTGCTTGCTATATTTAAGTGAAAAAATTACGAACCCTGGTTCTCTGTGAAAGAAGTGATTAAACATTAATCACATAATATCCAATCCCTCTACTCTCTGTGTTCCTCTTTGCACAGGAAAGAATGTTAGAGCATGCGGTTTTCCAGCTACTCTCAAGTAAATTATTTTAAAGGTAATAATAATAAGAGATTACCCCAATCTCTTATGATAGCCAAAAAGTCCATGGAGATCACTGAAAGAAAATCCATCCCTAAGGGTATTTTACAGCAAAAAGAAAAGGAGACAAAGGATATCCCCCATCTTTAAGCAAATTCTCTGATTTGACATAATTACTTCAGTTTTCTCTAAAGGAGTATTTTCTGACCTCCTTTGTCATCTTTTGAGACCCTACTAGCTAAGAAATTCTCTGAAAGATCTGTGAGGTATCACTCTCCCTAACCAGCACCCCTTCCCTTGTTTAGGAAAGAAATATCAGTGAAGTGACAGTAATTCAGCTCCCCAAATGACTTTGCTTCCTACTGACTGACCTCATTGGTGGGGGAGAGAAACATCACCTCTCACCTCAGATGCTTTCTTTAATGTAGCATCGGCTCTGCCTTTGGCCTTTGGTAGTTTGAGCATAGAGCCTTAGAGGCTGAGGCTTGAGGTGGTAAAAACATACTCCACAAAGGACTGGCCCTTTCTGAATCATCACTCATCCTTCCCCAGCATGGTCCCTGTTTTTTTCTAAAACATGAAGGATGTGTAAAGGACACATAAAACTTTAGTCAATAGGTCCATTATTATGATTGGCTGAAAACCATAAAATGCATCCATCAAGCCATTGTGTTGCATCTTGTGTTAAATTATGGTGATAAATAGTCCTTTATCTGTGACGTCACCTGTTAATCTATTCCAAAAACTATTCACCACCGGCATTATGCATCATTCATGTCCCTGCCAGCTTGCTGAAAAAAAATCCTCTACATGATAAAGCCACATACAAGATTGCGCTTGACTCTGCCGACACAAATATTGTCTGTTATTTTCATGTCATACTGTGAAACAATTGCTTCTTCAGTTCCCAAATTTATCTCAAGTGTGCAGTAATGTCCTCAGCTCTCAGCTCTGGGCATTATAACTCATGTACTTTTAATTGTTTATAATTTACATCATAACTGGATGGAGTCCATTTGCACTCATGCTGCTTTATAACTACTAGATGACATATTTTTGCCACCTTGCTCTGAGTCGAATTTAATCCTATTGAAAAGCCTCTAACATAGAATTTGGTGTGGAATGCCTTAATATTCTCAGGAGCTATGTAAAAGGCTGTGTGCAGTTACTAGCAGTAGGACTGGGGCTTGGATCTGATTTTATACAAAATGTTCTCATAAAATTAGACATTGTTTTTAGTTCTCAGAAAGTACTATTTATTAAAATGAAATCAAAAGAGGAAAGTGGGGCTTCCCTGGTGGCGCAGTGGTTGAGAGTGCACCTGCCGATGCAGGGGACACGGGTTCGTGCCGCAGTCCGGGAAGATCCCACATGCCGCGGAGCGGCTGGGCCCGTGAGCCATGGCCGTTGAGCCTGCGCGTCCGGAGCCTGTGCTCCGCAACGGGAGAGACCACAACAGTGAGAGGCCCGCGTACCGCAAAAAAAAAAAGAGGAAAGTGAGTATATTTTAAATTCCAATTTCAAGTGCAATAATCTGTTTAAAAACACACACATAATAGTGTTATGTAACTTTCTCTATATCACCTTGATGGTGTAATATTAGATGGTCTTCTTCTTAAAAGAAGAAAAAAAAAAACCTACCTAATTTTCTCAACCTACTCAAATAAGAGGAGATGGAATACAGAATGAAACAAACCACTCACTGGACTTTCATTCAAAAGATGGATCCTAATATGTTTAATTTACTTTGAGCTTTAACTCAGAGAATCTGGGGCATTGTTTCTTGCTGAACAACGCAATGGAGGTGTCATAGCTTCTCTTTATATTTTAAATCACATATGAGATGATTGGATCGCAAAGAAGAAATAAACAAATATAAATGGGTTACACCCCATATCCATCTGCTATGCTTATTTATGTATTTTTAAAATTGCTTTCTTGACGGATGCACAGAAAAGATTCACTAATATGCTAACTGGGGAGAGAAATACAACCAGATTTTCTTCCCTTCACTAGTCTTAAATGCCCAATAGAACTGGTAGCAAAATATCGTTTCCCTGAAAGTTGCTATGTAGTGCAAATTCCATCCAGTTAGTCATGGAAAACAATAAAACGTCAGATCACTTGAAAAACAGTGGCCCCCTTCCCTGGCCTCCTTCTCAATTATCATCACTTGGAGACACATATTGCATGAAAAAGAGACGTTCTAAACACCGAACAATCTTCAGCCAGTCTTGATGGAAGTTTGGCTTCAACTCAATGTTCAAAGTAAAACACGTTCCGTCTTCTCCACTCTGATGTTTGCACTCACGTGTGGTGTCTGCAGAAAGAGGAGTGGCTCTTGCCTTCTAACTGTAGTAGAACGGGCCTCATTCAGGGCCACTGTTCCAGTTCTCTTTCTTTCTTTATAAATTTTCTCCCTTCTAGCTCTTTCTCCTATTCCTAAAACAATTCTTATTATTGAGAAGAATCATATGTTAAGCACATCTAAACATCAAAGTTAGCCTATCCTCACTGCTGAAACCACACACACATGTGCGCGCGCGCACACACACACACCCTGTTTTTTCTCACTCTCACCTCACACCCATATTCTGACAAATCCCTGAATCCTCACCATTGTATAGAATGGTGTTCTTACCACCTTTTTGCTTCCTGGTAGGTCTGTAATTGTCATCTCATCCCTGGAGCCACATCAGGATCACTCAATAAACTGATTGTCAGGGGATATCTGAAGAACAGAACAGCTTGAGTTCTAGAAGCCAAGTGCCTTATGGCCTCCAGCCCAGAAAAAGGAAGCAATGAGGATGAACAAACCTCATCCCATTCCACTCCTCTAACACATTAATGTGAATTAAGCAAATGAATTTCATTCCCCATTTCTACTCAGAGAGAGCAAACAACAACGTGAAGAAGATTAAAGAATTAAATAAAACCATCCCTGCCATGTCTTTTTATGCAGAAGGAAACTGGGAAAAAGATATCCAACCCCTGGTTTTGAAAAAGTTCATTTCAGCCCTTCCTCAAGTACATACAATTTGCCTTTTTTTGTTGTTATATCATGACTTCCCCATACAGAAATAATGCTATAACAGGGATTCTTCTGTTATGGGCTCCTTATTTGAAATAATGTTTAAGTGTTGTATTCTCAAGCTTCCGACTCTTAAGATTCCAACATGCATTATCTTTTAGAATCCTGTTGGCAGTATGTTATCTCTTTCACTAGGAAAAAGCCTAAGTGGGGACTAATCTACATGTCAAGATAGCCTCAGAACAGCCACCTCTGATTATGCTTGTGGGCACTAAACAAGATCATAGGGAATTTCTGAACTCATACAAAGTGTATTTCTGTTAGAATATCATTACATCAATCAACACAAGAAGATTGGGGAGGGGACGCAAGATCAAGAAGTATTGGTTCAGTGCCTACTCAGTGATTAGCCATTAAAAGTTGTCAAACTGTGCAAAATGTATCTTGCTAGCCCCATTTTGCAGACAAGAAAATAGATATTCATAGAAGTTAAGAAAATGAACAAAGTCACACAATTTGACTGCAAAATCCATGTTTTTTCTCAATCTTGTCAAGCTGCTTTTCAGATAGGATAAATCCTTACATTAAGGCAGTATTGCTGGGAATGGAGAGAAGGGAATGAAAGTAACAGTGCAGTGAAAATGAAAAGAAAAAACTGAACATGTTAATCTATGTATGATCTGTCAATGCAAATACACAATTGCACCTTTACTTCAGTGATAAATCAACAAGCATTTATTAAAGATGGTTTTGTACCAGGCACCAGACCTGCGCTGGAGTCACAAAAATGTCGAATATCTTGGCCTTGGAGGGGCTTATAACCTAATGAGGAAGACACCTAACAGGATCATTTCTGGGTTATGAATGAAGTTTGCAATGCAAGTTTCCTAAAAAAAGAGGGCACCAAAGCTGAGTCTTAAAAGATAATTAGGTCACAAAGAGACAGGGGAAGCAAAGGCATGTCACATAGAGGGAAGAGCAGCTAAGGTGGAATTGTAAGACCCCATAGCCACGCACTGGCCATTCTCTCCACTATTAAAAGGTAGCAATAAATAAATAACTGAATACAAATGTGAATAGACAAAATCCAAAAGGCATAGCCACTCTCAAATACAAATTAGATATTTCTGTGGCCTAAAAGCAAACAAGTAATATCAATCTTTCAGGCCTCATCCAGAAGCTGTGGGTCTGGGTGTTCTTGGGCTATGGATGCCAGCAGAGGAGTCCAGGAATTCCTACTTCTGTGAGTAAACAGAGATTAAGAATGCCTCATACAAGACTGATGATTAGAGCCAGGCTTAAAACCAGGGGCCTGCCAGTGAAAAAGGCTACAACCAGCTGCTGGATTGCATGAAAGCTCAGTAGACAGCATCGCTTTTCCTCTTCAAGTTCAGAACCAACTGAGAGACAGAGAGAGAAAGACAGGAAGAAGAGTCAGGAAGGTAAAGATCAAAATGTAGGCTTGGGCTTCCCTGGTGGCGCAGTGGTTGAGAGTCCACCTGCCGATGCAGGGGACACGGGTTCGTGCCCCGGTCCGGGAAGATCCCATATGCGGCGGAGCGGCTGGGCCCGTGAGCCATGGCCGCTGAGCCTGCGCGTCCGGAGCCTGTTGCTCCGCAACAGGAGAGCCACAACAGTGAGAGGCCCGCGTACCGAAAAAAAAAAAAAAGTATGCTTTATTACAGATAAAAGCTAAACTGGTGTAGCTTAGCCACATAGCCAGTTGGACTTGGTAACAGTCCCCTGAATTAGACAAATTTACCCACCCAATAACAGACAGTAATGCAAAACCGCTGGCTCCTCTGCAAAGGCAGAGTAGAGATTATATCTTGGCACAAAGGGCAGGTGAAAATTCTCTCATCCCTGTCTGCAGGCAGTTCTCCCAAAATGCCCAGAAGAGCCTAAAGTACATATACTCATTCCATCTCAAAAACTCTCTAAGCAAATAAGTTACCCCTCTCCTGGGGAGGGGAGTGAATGATAGAATGGGGAAGCAGCCAGCAGTATTACTTGAGTGGAATTCCCTGTCACAGTCCTCTTTTCCCAATGGTATGCTCTATCTAGGGCTATTATTTACATAAAATTTGGTACCTAAGAGGCTGGAAGTGGCAGACACAGCCTCACAACCTAACTGACTCAGTGGCAGCATCTGTTTTCATCCTCAGGTGCCAGATCACCCACCAAACATCTAGTTGTGAACATATAGTTGTGACAGAGGCAACCTCAAAGGCCTAACTAAGGAGAGATGAGTACAGAGGGACAGAAAGAAAATATAACAAATCCTTCTCAAGACCAGCCTGGAAACTCCAATTCCAGAATGTATGAGAGAAAACAACCTACAAGAGCAAACCAGTAAATTCAATAATTGGAATAACACACACCTGGAGACAGTGAAAATAACAATTGGTAAGTAGGTTTAAAATAATTACATTTAATATCCTCAAAGTAATGAAGATATAAATAACAATCAAAACAACTAACAAGGGACTAGGACATTTTAAAAGACAGATTAAATAGAAATGAGAATGGGTAGTCTCTTTGAAAAGAGCCTTAACTAGAATTTTAGAAATGTGAAACACAGTATTTGAAATAAATGAAAAACAACCAATTGGATAAGCTCTAGACAAATACTAGCTGCAGAAAGAATTGGTGAAATGGAAAATATAATTGAGACATCAACCAGTAAAGAAGCACATAAAGATAAAAACTGGAAAGGGCAGCTCTGAGACATAGAGGATTGAGGTTCTTCACTACATAGTCATGGGCATCCAAACAGCACAGCACTGAGGGAGTGGTAGGCAAGCAATACTGGGAAAGATGATAGCTGAGGATTTTCCCAAATTGAATAAAGACCGCGTCTTCTCGAATTGAAATTGCACATCAAGTGCCAAGCGAAAAACAGAAAACTAAATCTGTACTGAGGAACATCACAATGTCCCCAAGGAGAGAGCCAGCATGATGATATGGTGAACTCAGGATTACAGTGGTCATGGAGCATAAAAAGTAAGGCACTGATCGACAAGATATGAAACCAGGACCAGGGATCGTATCAATGGAGAGTCATAATAAGTAGTATGTGCTCTATCCCATGTATAAGGGGAAGCCAAGAAAACCATGCTGAGGGAGGCAACTCTGGAAGAAATGACATGAATTGTGCTGGAAAATGGATGCTAAGGCCTGAACCAGCACAATAAGAGGGAGAATAGAGAGGACAGCATGATTTGGATTTTACAACAGGATTTCACAAGTTATTGCATGTGGGGAGAGAGGGAGGGAAGTGGATAACTTAAGAATTACCCTCAGGCTTCCAGCCAGGATGATACCATTGGAGAGAGTGAATACAGAAGACAGAACAGGCTTAGGGGAGATGACTAGTTCAATGCTATATTTGTGTAATGTGGGAAAGCTGGCGAGAAATTATTGACAAAAATTAGCCGGCTATTTTATTTTGAAAAGTAGAGGAGAGTTCTAGACTAGAATAAAGACTTGGCCATGATCAACATAAAGATCTCTTCATCAGTTTCTACAAAGGACATCAATATCCTAAATTTACCGAGAGCATCTCCTTATCAGTGGCAGCTCAGTGGCTAGACAAAGAGCTATTTCCAGGAGAGGCAGGGGTAATGCACTGACAAAGTAGACGGTGTAAGTGACAGGAAATGTAGACAATACAAGAAAGGAGAATTGATGACAGTGGAAAGCAGCAACAGAACAGCTAGGCAACGAGCAGAGCAATTCTGGTATCAAAGAGCACATAGGCAAAAGGCTAGGAAACCAAGGTATCACGCTGCAAAAAGGCATCGGGGCTGAAGTGAAAATGGCAATAGAGAAACAGACGGTGTGAAGAAAGCTGAAAGGATACGGCTATAAAAATTAGAAAAGCAGGAAAACACAACTGCCTGCACAGGAGGAAGGCAATTGGAAACACTTGGTCAAGGTGAACTTTGCTTTAGCAGGAGAACAGCAATAGTTTTTGATAAAAAAAAATTATTGAAGATAGGTTCCTAGGTTACTTTCAACCATGACCTAAACCCCTTACTGAGTGAGCACCAGATACTCTATACAGTCTTGCAAATAAGAACTACACTTGCCCACAAAATGGAAGTGTATTGCTATGGATTTTGCTCCACTATGACAATATGTGAATGAATTATGAAATGAAAGTTAGGATTTTTGAAAGCTAACCAGAATGAGTCTTTACTTTCCCAGGATGAATGGCTAAGTGGCTCTTTTCAAGACTTGGATAATGGTTTCTAAATGAAAGAATAAATATCAAGAGCTTAGAGTGTTAACTCAAGCTAAGACTTTGAGGAGGCCTTTGAAAATATTTAAAAAGATAGATGAGTGAAACAGTGAGGCAGAGATTAAGTGAACATGTTTTCAGATCTGTCATGTGGCATTACATCTGCCAGGTTATTTATTTTTCAGTGCCTACCTATGATGAATCAAAATCACCTTTAGAATCCTTACTGAATAACATTGAAAAAAGTCAGAGATATTGGTCACCAATGTGATTTAATGCTTTAGGCAATAAAGATAGTTTTAATATTTCTTCAGAATTATAATTGCATAATTACTACCTAAGATATTTTTATGCAGATTACTTACTAATATTTTTTAGTAAATGAGATTCTTAGTGAATACAGCAAGTTATGTTCCCTTTTGTGCTTATTTCAGAATTTAAAGCTAAGATACAGACATAGAACTCTCAGAATATATCTTTTGCCTAAAATAATCCCTGAGGTGGAGAGGAGAAACGTACTATCTTCATTTAGATTGGAGAAAAAGCGAACTGTTTCAAATAAGGCACAGATTTCAGAGTGTCATGAATGTTGTACAGTTGTACAGATTGTGCACTGCACACCTCTAGGGGCACAATTCACATGGAGGTCTTTCAAATGGTGCCTCCTGAGTAGTACATGCACATCCTGTACAAGTGTATCCAGTGGCCCTAGGTTTTCCCCTCTTCTGTTATACCATCTTTTAGATGGCTAAGGATTTATATGAGGAAAGTTTGGTACAACCCTAAGTTTGGGAGTAAACATAGAGGGATTGGAAAAAATCCATTTTAATGGCATGAATGCTTTAATTGAAAAGTCAGATGGACCCGGGGTTGTCTTAATTTTGTTACTTATTAGCTCTGTGAATTTCGGCATATTATTTTAATTCTTTGAGGCTATTTCCTCATCTGTAAAGTAGGGATAATAATCTCTTCTTAACAGGATTCTTGGGAGGGTAAAATGTGATTATGTAGCAGTTTTCACAGTTCTTTTCTCAGAGTAGAATATTAGTCCGTCATCATCCTCATCAACATCATTATCTACAGAGCACTATATGAGCAACCTTCAGCAACCTTCCTATCTCCATTTCCATTCCTTTCATTCATTCATTCAACAAATTTGTTGTGATATTCTGTTAGAAGCAAGCCACTTGCAATAGAAGGTATAAAGATTAATTAGACAGACCCATACCTATATAGATAGTCCCTCTAATAGGAGCAATCAGACATCATAACTCTATATAGAGTTGAAAGTCCCCATTGTAACTGAATGCCCGGAGCTGGGAAGGAATAAATCGCTTTTGACTGGGATTGACTTAATACAAGGAGTTAACTTAAACTGGACTTTGAAAGATGGATAAAGTTTTAACATTGAAGACTAGAAAAAGAAGCAAGCATTCTATGCATAGGAAAGAGATACAAGATATAAAAAGAGTTCACTAACAGTTCTCCAGGCTTTAGAATAATAACATTCTGTCATATATTCAGACCCTAAAATGTCTAACCCAAAGGTTTTTTAAATATCTCCTGCTTCCATGTGTACTATCAGTGAGTCCTTTATGGCTGACACAGATTTCATGGGACCATGGTTTGGTAGGCTTCATTACATAGCTGTTGAGGGATTTAGAGGGTACCATGGCACCACACAGCCCAGATACCTCCCAGCTCTGCCACGTAATAGCAGTGCAATCTCAGCAGAGTCTCTTGTCATATCTGAAACTTAGCGTCTTCATCTACAGAATGAAGATGATGACATCATCTAACTACAAAATGAGATATCTAGAGAGCTTTAGTACAATGCTGGCTCTCACTAAGCTATGTGTTCAGTAAAAGGTAGCCATTGCTATTTTATTTCTTCAAAACTTGAACTATAGGAACCGCATATAAAATCCCTAAATGTCAATGCTTGTAGTCTTGACATTTATATTGTAGACATTTTCAATTATTTTTTTAAAAACTCTGTTTTCTTTTTCCTTTGAGTCTCCCTCTACACAGCAGATAAGGTACTATGTTTTCATAGTTATCACATCATATGGCCTGTGTTGAATTAACTATTCAATGCATTGTTTTTCTAGAACTGTATTCACTCTCCCTCTTGTGTGACCTGCTAGATACCAGGATAGTTTGTGACGAAGATAATTTTGACCTCTCTCTCGTGCTCAGGTCCTTACCTTGGTCACGCCCTCACTCTGCCAGCCTTCTTTGTACAGACTCGAATGTAAAGGCATGTTAAGAAGCGAGAGAGAATGGAGTGTGAGAGTCAAAAATCATTTTTGCTCTAATAAATACAATGCCTTAATAATATTCAATTTTGAGTACAAACACAGAAATATATCTGAAAGGTAAATGGATTTTTTATTTTTCATTACCTCTTTTGACTAAGCATGAAATTCTGTCTTCGGGAAAAAAAGAAAAGCCTCTAATAGAAAGAACAGGCGCAGCTGAGTTCTGTGAAAGGTAACATGGAAACAAATGGGCTGACACCAATGACTGGCATTTGAGTGGGTGGAAAACTAAGCCCCCCAAAAGTTGATGTATGATACAGTCCAATTGGGTAAAGCAGAGCTTGGTGAGGGGTGAAGAGTTGAATGGAATTGCATAAAATGAAGCAGAACATCACAGAGAAAGTTAATTTCCCTTCAAATCTGCTGCTCCAGGTTTGATACCCCCAAAGCATTTCCACATCACCCCAAATAGTGATATCCACTCTTCACTTGGCAGTACCTAATATTCATATCTTAAATGACTCTATAAAATGAGATATTTTTCTTCAACTGCAGAAAAGGATTTCCTACCTTCATAATATTTTGAATTATAGCACTTGAAAGAAAAAAAAAAAGACAAAAAAGAAAGGAAGTTAAATCTATTTTTAATTAATGTAGCCCAACAAAAAGGAAAATTTAGAAATCAAAAATGATAATTTGTTATCTGTATCCATAACAACCAAATACTATTTTCTTATTGTTACTATGATAAAAAAATAGCATTTATATTTCTTCTAATAGTTGTGCTCTAGATAGCACAGAACTAGAAGTCAGGAATCTTGGGGATGAGTTCTTACTTAAGTTACTATCTGTGCTACTAGGAATAAATCACATAATCTCACTGGATCATCTTTCTGTCAAAATGAGGTAGCTGAATTGGACAACTGCTACATGTTCTAGAAATCTAACATCTAATGATGATCTCTTCTGTGTGGATTTATTTCATCTGCCCCTACCCCCTCTGCTTCTCCATAGAGATAACAGCACATAGTTAAACCAACAGGAACAAGAAATTGTTATTATCAATAATTCTTTTTTCCTTTTAGGAGGGGTCATAGAAAATAGGTCTTGGAGAGGGTTTTTTTTAAATATATTTTGTTATATTATATATTATAATTATATAAATATATATACATTTATTGAGATACCTTTTACATATTAACATTATATGTTTCAGGTATAAAACATAATGGTTAGATATATTGTGAAATTATCATCAATATAAGTGTAGCCATCATCTGTCACCACAGAGTTACAATTATTTTTTGTGAAAAAATATAATTTTTATAATTTTTATATTTATATAATTATATACATAATATAATCAAACCAAAAACATATCTGAAGTGTTGAAATAATTAAAATAAGATCCCATATTTTTATTTTTTAATTTAAAAAATTTTTATTGAAGTATAGTGGATTTACAATATTATTGGTTTCAGGTGTACAGTCTAGTGATTCAGTATTTTTACAAATTATACTGCATTAAAAGTTATTACAAGATAAGGGTTATAATTCCCTATGCTATACAATACATACGTGTTGCCTGTCTATTTTATACATAGTAGTTTGTATCTCTTAATCCCATACTCCTATTTTGCCCCTCCCTCTCGCCATTTACCTCCCTTACCTCTTGTCACTGGTAACCACTAGGTTTTTTTCTATATCCATGAGTCTATTTCTGTTTTGCTGTATACATTTGTCTATTTTATTTATTTTTATTTATTTTTAAACTTTTATTGGGGTACAGTTGATTTAAAACATTGTATTACTTTCTGCTGTACAGCAAATTGAATCAGTAATACATATACACATATATGTATATATACATATATCCACTCTTTTTTTAGATTCTTTTCCCATATGGGTCATTACAGAATATTGAGCCGAGTTCCCTGTGCTATACAGTAGGTCCTTATTAGTTATCTCTTATATATAGTGGTGTGTATATGTCAATCCCAATCTCCCAATTTATCCCTCTCCCACCCCACCTTTACACCCTGGTAACCAGATGTTTTTTACATCTGTGACTCCATTTCCGATTTGTAAATAAATTCATTTGTATCATTTCTTTAGATTCCACATATAAGTGATATCATATGATATTTGTCTTTGTCTGATTTACTTAACTCAGTGTGACAATCCCCAAGTCCATCAATGTTGCTGGCATTATTTCATATTTCATTCTTTTTTATGGCTGAGTAATATTCCGTGTGTGTGTGTGTGTGTGTGTGTGTGTGTGTGTATATATATATATATATATATATATATATATATATATATATACACTACATCTTTATCCCCTTATCTGTTTATGGACATTTGTGTTGCTTCCATATCTTGGCTATTGTAAATAGTGCTGCTGTGAATACTGGTTGCATGTATCTTTTTGAATTACTGTTTTTATTTTTTTCAGATACATGCCCAGGAGTGGAATTGCTGGATTATGGGATAGTTCTATTTTTAGTTTTTTTTGAGGAACCTTCATACTGTTTTCCACAGTGGCTGCACCAATTTACATTCCCACAAACAGTGTACAAGGGTTCCCTTTTCTCCACATCCTCACCAACACTTGATAGTTGTTCTCTTTTTGATGACAGCTATTTTGACAAGTGTGAAGTGCTATCTCACTGTTGTTTTGATTTGCATTTTTCTAATAATTAGCGATGTTGAGTATCTATTCTTGTGCCTTGTAGCCATCTGTATGTCTTCATTGGAAAAATGTCTATTCAGACCTTCTACCCATTTTTTGATTGGATTGTTTGGTTTTTTAATACTGAGCAGTATGAGCTGTTTATATATTTTGGATATTAACCCATTCCCAGTCATACCATTTGCAAATATTTTCTCCCATTCCGTAGCTTGTTTTTTCATTTTGTCAATGGTTTCCTTTGCTGTACAACAAGTTTTAAGTCCTATTTGTTTCTTTTTGCTTTTATTTATTTTGCCTTAGGGAAAAGATCCAAAAAACTATAGTTATGGTTTATGTCAAAGAGTGCTCTGCCTATGTTTTTTTCTAGGAGTTTTATGAATTCAGGTCTTACATTTAGGTATTTAATCCATTTTGAGTTGATTTTTGTGTATGGTGTAAGGAAATGTTCTAATATCATTCTTTTACATGTAGCTGTCCAGTTTTCCTCAGCCAATGAGGCTCATTTTCCCCACCCAGGACCCCAGGACTGGGGTGCCCAATCTCAACACTGGGGTGGCTCTCAACACTCACTCCCCAGGGAGGGTCTCCAGCTGTGTATTCTCCCTTCTCCTCTGAGTCTCCTCCCAGGGGAACAGATCTCAATCCCACCACTCTTCTCCCCTTCCTATCTGATTACATGTGTATCTTTCTTACAGCCTTGGTTGTAAGACCAAGACTGTTTCTTACATTCCTTCTCCCAGTTTCCAATTAGTTTTCAGTGAGAATTGTTCCACATGTAGATGTATTTTTGATGTGTTCATGGGGGAAGGTGAGCTCCACATCCTCTTACTCTGCCGTCTTGATCGACCCTTCCTGAAAACCCACATTAAAAGAAAACCTTCTTAGAGACCTACCATTTAGGGGATATGTGTGTGTGTGTGTCACACAATATAGACTGTTAAGTTTACAGATAAATACCATTTATTATTATTATTTTAACCATTATGTAGTCAAGTACAGCCACTGAATTTGTGTTTTTGCTACACCATTGGGAAAAAGTTACTACCTAGAGGTTCGGCATATTCTTTCAATTTTATTGGTACGTATGAATTGCTGCCCCATAACTTAAAATGTCCTAAATGTAAAAATGACAACAATTGCCCTATATGCCTTCATGTGGATTCTCTTAAACAGTTACATAAACCAAACTTGTAAAAATTTACATTTGAAAGCTGTTGTCATAAACTATACTTTAGTTTCTAAAGTTAGTGTTTCTAAACTTGGAGGTCACATTCTTGTGTTTGACAAACACTGGTCTATAATATTTTATATATCATCTGAACAATAAAACTATAATATAAATTAATATTTCTTCCTGAGCAGATTTTTTAAAGTATTCCTATTTAAGTAATTCATATTCAATCAAAATATAGTTTCTGTCCTAAACCAATGTACAAGATTCAAGAACTCTCAGAACCAGAATACATCTTTAACATGAGCCAAAAACAAAAAAGTAAACAGAACATTAGAAAGGAAAGGAACATGCTGTTTCTGGAAAGAGGGGAAAACTGCGAATTTTTCCCTCAGTTATGAAGGCCATGGTACTTTCCCTGAAATAAACACTAATTCTATCTTCTTTTTTGAGTAACTCCATATTGGCTTTGGGAGTCATATTAACAATGTAACTCCCTACTCTCTACGATAACAACTACTCTCATCCGTAATACCATATTCATTTCTGGAATACCCACTGAACAATCAAATATTTCTTCCTATAGTTCTTTGACTTCTCTGTTACTTTCAGGTGTTCCAAAATCTGAATTGCATTGCACAAATTATCTAATAAACCTGATTCTCTTCCAAATATTCCAGGAGGCTGCCCTTTTCCCATAATGCCATCCAGATGGCCTTCAACCCACATGAAGCTATTAGAAACACAATAATATTCCATAAAGTCCTTGTCACATCAGCTCCCTCTTTTTATGTCCTGTTTATTTCCTCCAGTCTCAGTTGCTGAATTCATATAAGATGCAGGAAAAACTCTGTAAAAAACCCAGGCTTAAAGAGGGCCTTGACTATCTTTATGCTTGTGTGTTTCTACAAGCTTCTCTAACATGAAAATAATGAAGAAAGAAGAAAAAGGTGAGCTGGATTATAAGATATTACCAACCAATGAGGAAAAACGAAAGGCAATTTACATAATGTAAACCAGTCAAATAGCATTTAAGTCCACCAATCAAATGCCCAGTATCATGGAATTTTTAAGTGAGTGCCTAGGAAGGAGGTCGCCCCAATGTATTTTCCCCCTATATAAAAAAATTATTCTTCAAAGGCCTGTAGTGGTTTTTCATCCTGAAAAGACAGATAAGAAGAAATAAGCCATAGCAGAGTGAAGGTTCAGCATGATAGCTGTCTGCCACTGGAATGAGAACCAAGTGCTTGGGCCAACATATCTGAGGCTCAGGTTAGGCCTGACCAAAATGAGTATAGGTGAATTTCATGACAGCTCAAAATCCCTTCTAGAACTCTTTTATCTAAGTAAAAGAATGTGTCTGAACAGGCAGATTTATTGAAGGTCAGTACTTAGTGAGTCACACTTACTAGTAGCTAGAAGTCTCTAGAGCTCAAAAAGGAAGAAGTTCACCTTGAGTTCCCCAGACATCACCCCGTCCTTCTTCCTCTTACCCTGCATTCACACCCATCAGGGACAACTGTGGGTAAATTCTAGGCAGGAAAGTGTAACTGTCTAAACATACACGGCTATGTAGTAGTGCAGTTGGAGTCGGTGGAGTCAGGTAAAAATGCAGGCTCAGGGGCTTTCCTGGTGGTGCAGTGGTTGGGAGTCCACCTGCCGATGCAGGGGACACGGGTTTGTGCCCTGGTCCGGGAAGATCCCACAGAGCGGCCTCTCCTGTGAGCCATGGCCGCTGAGCCTGCGCATCCGGAGCCTGTGCTCCGCAACGGGAGAGGCCACAACAGTGAGAGGCCCACATACCGCAAAAAAAAAAAAAAAAAAAATGCAGGCTCAGGAACTTCCTTACAAGCCTGACAACTAAAAATGACACTGAGTCCAAAACCATAAGCATGCAGATGGGCTGGCTTTTGTCACTTGTTTTTAAAAATGTTCCTGAGCTTAAAAACCAGCCATCAACAATTTCTTACTTTGGCCTAAGTACTGTGGTGTTCTTCCAGTCCATTTGTTGACATAGAGTTTCCATGTTAATAATAGCTAATTATTTGGCAAAAACAACCAACAACCTATTTTCTCTCGATCTCACATAATTCAAGTGGCTTAGAAAAAATGTTTCTCACACTGCAGTGGTTACTTTTTTTTTTTAAACGTCTTTATTGGAGTGTAATTGCTTTACAATGGTGTGTTAGTTTCTGCTGTATAACAAAGTGAATCTGCTATACATATACATATATCCCCATACCCCCTCCCTCTTGCATCTCCCTCCCACCCTCCCTATCCCACTCCTCTAGGTGATCACAAAGCACAGAGCTGATCTCCCTGTGCTATGCGGCTGCTTCACACTAGCTATCTATTTTACATTTGGTAGTGTATATATGTCCATGCCATTCTCTCACTTCGTCCCAGCTTACCCTTCCCCCTCCACATGTCCTCAAGTCCATTCTCTGCAGTAGTTACTTCTTTCTCCAATGGATTGCATAAATTCAGAACTAGACTATTTGATCAAAATCTGAAGACATTTTTAGAGCATTTTAGTCTTCAAATGTATTAAGTGAGATATACAGCCTGTTTTCTTTAAAAATAAAAAAAGCTTTTCCTTTAAAAAATCAAAACAGATACAAACTTATAAATCGACACTTTAGAAGGATATTTTATTTTATTTTTGGTGTGTCAAAAATATACCATTTAGGGCTTCCCTGATGGCGCAGTGGTTGAGAGTCCGCCTGCCGATGCAGGGGACACGGGTTCTTGCCCCGGTCCGGGAAGATCCCACATGTCGCGGAGTGGCCGGGCCCGTGAGCCACGGCCGCTGACCCTGTGGGTCCGGAGCCTGTGCTCCGCAACGGGAGAGGCCACAACAGTGAGATGCCCGCGTACCGCAAAAAAAAAAAAATATATATATATATATATACCATTTAGGATTTATTTGCAATTTGCCCTTGTAAGCAGCTTCGGTTTCATTTTCTTGCAGCACTTTTACTTTTTTGAGGGTAGGTGGCTGCAAAAAGAAAGATGTCTGTAAGATATTTGACTGACTGAATTATTCTCATCTTTTCCTTATGCTGTAGGAATTTCAAGTCTCTCTCCACTCCATATCAGTCATGAAATAGAGCTTTAAATATAAAACAAGGTCTGAAACTAGTTGACAGAGGTTACATAGAAGTGATGCTAAGCCCTGAAGCAATGAGCACCTTATGACCCAGCACTAGTCTTTTGATTCTGCTCTACCAATAGCTCTCAGTGTCCACTCTGCCCTTTTTCTGATCAGGGTTATGACCTTTTGCCCTTCCAGGATGACCGGCTTTCCAAGAAAATTATGAGCTTAGGCAAAGGCTAGTAGATGGATGTGTTTTTAGTATATGGATGGCAGAGGAATGCTGCCATCCTTCTTATCATCCAATATTCTCTGCTGGGGTGTATGAATTTAATTAATTCTTGTCTCACTATCCTGGGTTGTGACATATCTGTGTTCCTATCTATACTATTATTTACTCTATGTTAACTGTTCTAATGATTTTATTCTTAAAGGAAACTTTATATTACATTAAAAATGGAAAACCATTATTTCTCTAATACAGTGGTCTCTAAGTTTTTTAGTTTACATATGCCATAATAAAAATGTTGAGTATGTACATTCAGCCATGTATTGTTCTATTTATAACAATGTACGTGTATCACTGTACAAATATCATTCATGTTATGACAAAGAGAAAAATGTCAAGGATAAGTTAAGAAAGGAATATAAATAGAAGTTCATATTTTGTACTGAAGTAGATCATCTTGCATAATTCCTAGAGTATGTGTGTCAAACTCTGGTGACTATTTTTCTAATATACATTAAAATAAAAACATAACTATTAAATTTTTAAAAAGCTATATACTACCTACAATCACCTAGAGTACCACCAGTGATATGAATATTACACTTTTCTACTTGCAGAGCAAAGAGTTAGCATAACAAAGAGAAAGACTTTCCCTGTTCTCAAATAATACAGTAGTCTTTTCCCTTTGAAACCCTTGGCTTATTGTATGACTCTTTCCAACCAAAAGTTCTGATTCAAAAATCAGAAGATGAGAAGAGTGGTCCTCACAAAGTCAGAACGTTCATCCTATTCTTACATCTTCCGTATAGCTCATGCTGGCAGCCACAAACATAGATGATGTGATTACTATAATGCTGGGGACAGAAATGAGTCTATTTTCAATACTTGGATAAAGCAAATGCTCCACTCCCTCAAAGGATATAATTTCTAGTGCTTCAAAAACCAAAAAAGAGGATACTGATGCCGAGATCTGAAGAAGAGCCTACCAAATGAAGTCTTTTTCAATTGATAGAATTGACAGGCTTTGGGGTTTTTTGTTTGTTTGGTTTTTATTTGCTTTTTGCATTTTGAAAATCATAGTAGGGAGCACCTCAGAAACAACTAAATATTACTACTAATCTAAGCATGTGGGGTTTTGTTTTGTTTTTCCGATGAGAAAACTAAGGGTCAGATTGGCTGTGATTGATCTAAAACCACATGCTGGAACCAGGATTCAGAAAACAAGTTTGTTTGTATTCAAAGCCCCAGGCTTTCCCCAGTACATAATGGTGCCTTTTTGCTTATTCCAAACTAATGCTACAGAGCGTTTACAAACCTTCCTTGTAGCTCATCTAGCTCAATGGTTTACTTCTGAATTTCACATATTACATGAACAATGTTATAACAACAACAAAGGAAAGAATGCTATTTAATAAAGAAACTCCCAATATAAAAATTAACACAGTAACTGTTTTCATTTTCTATGTCCTCTCTCAGTTCTATAAGTATAAAATTAACTATAGACATAATAACTAAAGATAAAATTTATATTCAGATCTCTTGACTTAACATTGCATCAGACACATCTTCTGTATTTCTATAACATCTTCAAAATGGATATTAATGCTTGGGTAATCTACAGATTTCATGAATTATGATGTTATTCTATCACTAGGCATTTAGATTATCTGAAATATCATTTTGGCACACGAAGCTTTTTCTTTTAATAATTTTCTCATGCTAAAATCTCAGAAAGAGACTCTATAAGTCTTTTTTTTTTTTTTTTTTTTTTTTTTGCAGTACACGGGCCTCTCACTGTTGTGGCCTCTCCCGTTGCGGAGCACAGGCTCTGGACGCGCAGGCTCAGCGGCCATGGCTCACGGGCCCAGCCGCTCCGCAGCATGTGGAATCTTCCCGGACCAGGGCTCGAACCCGTGTCCCCTGCATTGGCAGGCGGACTCTCAACCACTGCGCCACCAGGGAAGCCCAAGACTCTATAAGTCTGGATCTATCATTTTCGCATTTTCCACACACTGCTGCCAGAGAGCCTGCTAATCTCACCACAACCTTGCCGATATCAAGAGCTCACTTCTTTCTCTTTCTCTCCTTCTCATTTTCTCTCTCTCTCTCCCCACCCCCTCACTCTTTCCCTCCCTGTCTTTCTTTCTTTCTCTCTTAATTTACATAATAGTTGACTATACTTCCCACTCTGTATATTTTATACCCATGACTCATTTATTTTGTAACTGCAAGTTTGTACCTTTTAATATCCCTCACCTATTTTTCTCCTTCCCCCACCCCCCTCTCTTAGGCAACCATCAAGTTTGTTTGTTGAATCTATGACTCGTTTCTGTTTAGTTATGTTTGTTCATTTGTTTTTTAGATTTCACATATAAGTGAAATCATATAGCATTTGTCTTTGCTTGTCTGACTTATTTCACTTAGCATAATACCCTCTAGGTCCATCCATGGTGTCACAAATGGTAAGATTTCATTCTTTTTCATGGTTGAGTAATATTTCATTACATATAAATACAAACACATACCACATCTTCTCTATCCATTCATCTGTTGATGAACACTTGTGTTGCTTCCATATCTTGCCTATCATAAATAGTGTTGCTATGAATACTGGGGTGCATGTATCTTTTTGAACTAGGGTTTTCATTTTTTCCAGATATATACCCAGGAGTGGAATTGTTAGTTTATATGATAGTTTTATTTTCAGTTTTTTGGGGAACTTCCATACTGTTTTCCATAGTGGCTGTGCCAATTTACATTCCCACCAACAATGCACAAGGATTCCCTTTTCCCCATATCATTGTCAACACTTGTTATTTGTTGTCCTTTTTGTAATAGCCATTCTGACAGGTGTAAGGTGATATCTCATTGTGGTTTTGATTTGCACTTCCCTGGTGATTAGTGATGTTGAGCATCTTTTCATGTGCCTGTTGGCCTCTTTGGAAAAATGTCTACTCAGTTCCTTTATCCATTTTTAAATTATGTTGTTTTTCTGATGTTGAGTTGTATGACTTCTTTGTGTATTTTGGATACTAACCCCTTATTAGTTACATGGCTTGCAAATATCTTCTTCATTTTGTTGATAGTTTCTTTTCCTATGCAAAAGCTTTTTAGTTTAAGGAGTCTCACTTGTTTATTTTTGCTTTTGTTTCCCTTGCCTGAGGAGACATATCCAAAAAAATAAGGCTAAGACTGATGTCAAAGAGTGTACTGCCTATGTTTCTTCTAAAAGTTTTATGGTTTCAGGTCATACATTTAAGTCTTTAATCCATTTTGAAGTCCAGTTTGATTCTTTTGTAGGTAGCTGTACAGTTTTTCAAAAACCATTTATTGAAGTGGTAGGCTTTCCCCCATTGTATACATTTGCTTCCTTTGTCATAGATTAATTGCCCATATAAGTGTGGGTTCACTTCTGGGCTCTCTATTCTGTTCCATTGATCTATGTGTCTATTTTTGTGCCAGTACCTTACTGTTTCGGTTACCTTAGCTTTGTAGTATACTTTTAAATCAGGGAGCCTGATACCTTCAGCTCTCTCTCTCTCTCTCTCACACACACACCACCACCACCCCCTTTTTCTTTTAATTTAAGAGAAGTAAAAGTGTTGTTTTATTATATGGTATTTCTTCTTTACTAAGATGAACAATGTTACATATATTTACTTACTAATGTGTTTCCTCTTTGTGAATTGTGGCCTTAAGTCTCTTTCCCAATTTATCATTTGATTGGATCAAGCCTTCCTTACTGAGCTGATCTGCAATATGTTTGTTAAGCTTTATCACTCACAGATGTATGACCTTGGGCAAGTTATTTCAGCTCCCTGTTACTGGATTCCTAATCTATAAAATGAGAATAATCATCTCATAAAGTTGTTGGGAGCATTAAATGAATCAATTTGCATACTAAATTCATAGAACATTTTCTGGCACAAAATAAATCCTCAATAAATATAGTATGTTTTCTTTAAAATATTCAATGTATTACTTGCTTATAAAGGCATCTTCCCAGTCTCTGTTTTGCTATTTCTTAGACTCCTTTGTCTTTCTATTCATTTATCAATTCATTAACTTACCAGACTGGATAATTTTGCTTGTGCTTAATTCTTGGTAGAACTAATTTTATTTGATGGACTACTTTACAGATTGATGGGACACTTTGGGACTGCTGAATTTCAGGCCCAGTAACAAGCTGTCAGCATTGTACAGAGAGACCTCAGAGCTCCACAGGGCTGGTCATCCACCCATGAATGTCACCGAGGGTACTGAGGGTTATGGACCAAGTTCAAGATGTGGGCTTTTATGTAAGGGTCATCCTAATGGGCCCACATACAGACCACAGAAAGAATGATTATATGCTATTTAACAAAACATTTCTTCAACCCTTCCCATGTATACGTTACTGAACTATGAAGAAAAAAAAAAAGGTGAGTTCTCCACCCTTAATGTTTCTTGAACTCATTCAATAAGATTTCCTGAGTGATGTGCTCCATATACTTCACCCTCACAATGTGGAATATAGAAGTTGTGAAGGTTTAGAGTATGGGAAAAAAAAGTTGAATTCAATTTTGGCAATCTGAGATTGAGGGCCAGAAAAACATGCTGAGTAAGCAGGTGGAAAGGGCTGGCCTGGAAATCAGGAGAGGAGTATGGATCAGAGCCACAGACAGCAGCAAAGTCACAGGGATGTTTGAGATGAGGCAGGGAGGTGTACAGAGAAAGAAAAGAAGAGGACCCGGAATGGAGCCAGGGAAGACAGACACAAAGGAGAGGTGCCCACCAAAGAGGCTGAGAAGGAACAGAGGGGAAAGGAAAAGTCACAACTATGGTGGCACAGATTTCAAGAGAAAAGAGAGTATTTTAAGAAAGAAGAAATGGCTAACAGCATCAAATCATTGTGAGAGGTCAAAGAACACTGGGATTATAAATGGCCTTTAGATTTACAAAAATGAAGAGAACATGCGGCCATGACAAGAACATTTTTAGCAGAGTGAAGAAAAACTGGAGTAGGTTGAGCAGCAAGTGGTAGTTAAGGAAATAGTTGGGTTACAGAGAGACAACTGGTTTTAGAATTTTTGTTCTGAAGTGTGGCAGATATGTTGAACAGGAGCTGAAGAAGATATGGGATGGAAGGAGGAATTTTTGGTTTGGGGTGTGTGTGTGTGTGTGTGTGTGTGTGTGTGTGTGTGTGTGTGTGTGTGTGTGTAAGATGGGAGAGATGAGCATACTGAAATGCTGACGGGACTCAGTTTAGCTGAGACAAAAATGTGTGTGTATGTGTGTGTATTTATAAAATCTCTCAATATGTAGCAAACATCTATATTTATAAAGACATTAACAACTTATGTTTTTGGAAAGCTCAAAGAGCTGGAACGCAGTAAAAAATGTTAGATAAAAACATATAGGACTCTGATAATCAAAATGGATTTTACAAATTCATGCACTAGTTTCTGGGCACCAATATGTGAAAAAGAAGGGATTTGTTGTTAAATATGCCTGCAGTCCAATCCTAAGTTACTAGCTATGTGATTTTGGATGATTTGCTTAAATCTAGTCAGACTCAATTTATTCATCTCTATAAAAGAGATAATACAATTTTCCTAGTAGATGTTTGTGCTGACAAATAACAAGACTAACCACTTGCTGTCCACAAACCATGAGTCAAGCCTGTGTATCTCAGTGACATTAGTTATTGGAAGCACTACAGATGTTGTTGGAGAGGTAACTATTTATGCTATAGGAATGGAGTTTGAATGGGTATTGATCCTAGTAGTAGCCCTGGAACTCACTCTTTGAAATAGCCCAAAATGCCATCTTTCCTTTTGACCATGACCCACTGTGTCTAGGTTGGAAGACATCAAGGGGAGCCAAGTGAGTCCCATCAAAATTTGCCTGGGCTAGTCCTTACAAGTTATATGAAGATACTCATTTTATCTTTCATGGTTTGTACACATTCTTATAATCCTTATGTCTTTTTCTTTTTACTAAAGGAAAATAGGAATCTATCATATATAATAGCTTATGATATAGACCTAGATATTATATGCTTTTATACAAATTATCATCTAGAAATATTCCTGCTTAATATCACATAATGACATCTTATGCCTTGAAAGATCATAGTAGAAAAGTGCAAAGAGTTGTGTACCAGGCCTTGCACAAATGTGCACACCAGAGGTGCCCTGTGCTTTCTTCTACGGTTTCCTGTGGATGAATTCTGCTTACCCTGATAATATAGTATTGTTCTCATCTTTGGTATCTTCATCCCTGTGTCACTTCTGTGTTATTTTCCTCATCATTGACTTTAATAAACACTGCTGACAGCCATTAAATTTTCATGCTTTTATTCTGTTCTCCTTTCTCTCCCTCTATCCTTTCTACTATCTACTTTTAACTCCATCACATTTGTCAATTGTTTTCAGAAATGGCTGACCTTCTATAAGCACCTCTCTGCTCATATGGAGTATCTTTGGAGTCACTAGTATTTCAAAAATTGTCTGGGAGAGCTCGATTTTAATATAATAACAAAGATAATAGCTCTAATTTATTGAGCATTTACCATATGCTCAGCAGTGTCCCAAGAGCTTTATATACATATTAATCTGCACCATAACCCTATGAGTTAGGTGCCATGATTATCTCATTTTATCAGTGAAGCCATTGAAGTATAGACTGGTTAGTTTGATTAGTTAATTTTCTCTGAGTCATCCAGCTAATAAGTGGTTGAGTAGAGTTAAGCAGTTATCATGTTCTTTATGATTTTTCTGCTTCTGATGTGTCACCATTTATTTGAAGTCTGCAATAGTGTCTCTCCCAGCTAAGCAGTCCTCATTATTATCATCTTAACTATTGTTCTTGTTAAGTTGGGTGGATTTCGGTAAATGCACATGTCATGAGTTCAGAAAGCCACCAATGAACCTGCCCCTGATGGCACCCAGATCTATAGTTTTAGTTATCCTCTTGAAGTTCACCACTCTCTACTCCTAGCAGATCGTCTTGCATATGGTGGATGATTCCAAAGATATTTGATGGTTCTAATGCTGGTTTTGAAATAATAAAGCCTGGTACATGCAAATAACATCTCTGAACTCATTTGACAGCACATATAACGAACCAATAAAAAACCACTAAACCTTTTTAAACCACACAAAACAAACAGGCTTGATAGAAAAACTCAGAAGTGTTCAGGCAAATAATGTAGTACAACTGGGTGGCAAGATGGTTAAGAACATCTTAAAAAGATCTAGATCTGTTTAAATATTTGCTACTTCTCTACTGAAAATACGAAAGAAAAATAGTGATTTTAGGACATTTGGAAAAGAAAAGGAACAAAAAACTAAAGATTTCCTTAAATCATACGTGTACTATGTCATGGGATTATGTTTGAGGATTAAACAATGCACATAAAGTACTTGTCACAGTAGCTAACATATTGTTAAGTATCAGTGAAGTTTCATTATTGTCATTGCTTTCATTTGTATTTCTTGGTCAGTGATATTCAAATTTCTTTGTTTCAAATTGTTGTCCTTTGCCTATTTTCTATTTGCTTGTTTAATTATTTATCTATTTTGAAATACATAAATATAATTACACGATTCGCATATCAAGATTTATAAAAATGTACCCAATGAAGGATCTCCTTCCCATCTCTATCCTGCATTAGATGAGTTACCATATCCCCAATTAGGTTATCACTCTTCTTTGTTTCTTATTTATATTGTCAGAGGACAACAATATGGGCATGCAATCCAAACACACTCATACATACACCCCCACACACACACTTGTGTGTGTGTCTTATATATACATATAATTTTTCTTTATCTTCTATACAAATCATATCATACTATACACATTTTTTTATGTCTGCCTAATTCCTCCTCATTGGTCTTCTTTTTCAGAAATTTCCTGTATATTCTTGTTGATTTTCATATGAATTATACAATCAACTTGTCTAGTTTTGGGGAAAGAAAGATTTGATATTTTTATCAGGATCATGTTAAATTTATAAGTAAACCCAGGAAGGATTAGCATCTTAATGATGTTCAGTGTTTCTATCCAAGACATGCTATGCCTTTCCATTTGTTTATACAATCTTTTGTGGCCTTCAAAAGTATTTAAAAATTTTCTTCATATAAGTCTTACATTTATTCTTAAGCTCATACCTATGAATTTTATTTTTATCATCATTGTAAAACAGCTATTTTTCCCATTATACTTTGTATTTTATTAATGTGAAAACTATTGACATTTGTATATTAATTTTATATCCTGACACCTGAATGATTATTTTGTTGTATTAATTATAGTTGACTTTCTTGGTTTTCAAAGTATTTAATTATACATTTGCTTAATAATACTTTTACCTTCTCATTTTCAATTTTTTAAAAAATTTCTTTCTCATCTATTTGCATTGGCCAATTCACCAAGTACAGTAATAAACATGGATGGTGGAGATCCTTTCCTTATTTCTAATAAAAGTAGGAATGCTTCTAATGTGTTCCCGGAAAACATGATGATGAGTTTTGGTTTGAGATGGATATATTTTCTATTGAGTTTTAAAAATTTAGAATGAATATTAAATTTTGTAATGTGACTTTTAATGTCTGTGAAAATGGTTGTATAATTTTTCTTCTCTTAATATATTATTAGATATCCTAATATTGAATATCCCAGTCATATGGTATAATTCTTTGAATATGTTGCTGTATTCCAAATGCTAATATTTATTTAGAATTTTTGTATTGATATTCTAGAGACACATTGATCTAGAACAGTGAATACTCAATCTGACTACATATTACAATAAATAGGGAGCTTTAAAAATATCAAAAAACCAATACTGACCCACTCCCGCCATGCTCCAACCAATTATATCAGACTCTACGAAGGGGCAGTCTGGGTACCCAGGGAAGCTAATGTAACTAAGTCTGAAAACATTGGTATATCATTTCCTTTTTGTGTAAATTCAAATGTTGTTATTGTTGCTATTTTTAAATCAGTATTAGGCTCACTTCTTAAAATACTTTGGAATTCTTTTCTTTTCACCTACGATCTGAAAAATTTAAACAGCATTGGAACTATTGCTTTTTAGAGGTTTAGTGGTAATTCCCATGTAAAAACATCAGAACTGGGTTGGTTGGGTTTTTTTTTGGTGGGGGGGATGTGGAGAGGGAGGGGTGTATAACTGAAAACGTGTTCTATTTCTTCTATGGAAAAATATCTGTTTATGCTTTATACTTCTTTTAGAGTCAATTTAAGTAAATTATTGCACCTAAATTTTAAAATTTATTTGCAAAATATTGAGAAGTCATATAGTCTCTGATATTTTATTTTCCTCAATTTTGTGGTTATTCTACTTTATTTTGTGAATTGTATTTTAGGCTTTTATCTTTAATAATTCAGCTACTAGCTTAACCATATATTTTTTGTTCCTTGTCGCTCAATTTTTTAACTTATTAATTTCTGTGGTTTCTTCTTATTTCTTACATTCATTTTGTTGTCCCTTTTTACATCAGATAACTGATTTTTGAGGTCTTTATTATTTACTTACATAAGAACTTAAGGCTATGAATTTTCTTTGAACATTGCTTTAGCTATATCCTATCAGCTGTCATAGGTACTGTAGTGTAGTTACCAGTTTTTTACATATTCTGAAATTTGGTTTCATTTCCACTTTGACCCCAGAATTGAGATATTTGCCTTCAGGAGGTAGGGAATTTTATTTACTGATTTTGTTCACAATTTTAGTTTTCTTGCTTTGTGATCAGACAATGTTTGCTTTGCTATTTATACATCTGGAGACCACTGTGGTTTCTTTGGTTGCACAGGATGTGATCAGGGTAGGGGTTCATGGTTATTGGAAAATCACATTTTCTCTCTATTTTTATGAAACAGAACTTAATATACAGTACATAAATCTACATTATTATTTCATTCTTCTGTATATCTCCTTTTTTTCACTTCATCTAATCATAGACTCTAAGAAGTGAAATATTATTGTTTCCATCTTTCTTTGCATGTCCTATATTTTTTATATGTTGATGCTATAGTATTAGTGTATAGAGAATTATAACAATTATACATTCATTGCAAATTTCATCCTTCAGCATTAAAAAGGACCTTTGTTCGTCTTATTTACATAATTATTTTGGCCTGAATATTTTCTCGTTTGATATTAATACCATGTTTTCATCTAACTTTTCTGTTTACATTGGCATGGCATGTCTTTGCCTATCCTTTCAATTTTTCTAAATCATTTGGATATATGCATTCTTTCCTTATTTCTAACATAAGCAGGAATCCTTCTAATGTTTTCCCAGAAAGCATGATTATGGGCTATATACAATAGTGGCTCCCAATCAGGGATGATTTTGTCCCCCCCCTCCCCCACCAGGGGGTTATTTGGCAATGTCTATGGACATTTTTGGTTGTTATAACTGAGGGTGGGTGATGAGGTACTATAGGTATCTAGTGGGAATAATCCAGGGATGTTGCTAAACATCCTGCCATGCACAGGACAGCCCCCCACCTACATACCTGGCCAAAGAATTATCCAGCTCAAAATGTCAATAGTGATGAGGCTGAGAAACCCTGATATACAGACTGAACAGTTTTGTTCTGTGATCCAAATGGAAATCATTAGCCTTTTAATAGTTGATTTTAGATGACACATTATTGCTATGATAAATATATTTTGTCTTGATTCTGTCATATGTTTCTTTGCAGTTACTGTTTTTTCAGTCTTTCACTGTGTGGTCTATTTTCTTTTACATGTTTGTAGTTCTTATAATATTTATGAATATGGTTCTTAATTTGTTTTAATGATTACCTTTATAGCTATATCTGTATAAAATATCTTTGGTCCTCTGATTTTGGGAGCTGTATCAAATAGTTTCCTACTACGAGCAATGAAAAAAGTATCATGTTTTCTCTTCCTCAGCATTCCATCCTATTCTTCCCCAACTTGATTTTGATCAATGGTATTGTATTTCTTAATCTTTTCCTTTGTACTACTAAGTGGTTATATTTCTACAAGTTGATTTATCAGTGGTAGGTAATATTCATTAATTCACAGCTACTATAGATGAACAGATAATCACATATTTTATTTCCCTTCAACTTTCCCCTCCTAATTTGTTGGTTGTATTATTGTATTATTTTTACCACGACATACTTGCTACGCAAAGTATGGTCCAGAGACCAGCAGCATCAACATCAGCTGGGAATAATTAGAAAGATAGAAACTCAGTTCTCACCCAGACCTAATGTTTCTGAATTTGTATTTAAACCAGATTCCTAGGTGATTTTTATGTACCTTAAAGTTTGAGAATCAGTAACCTATAAAATTTACATTCTGGCTGTCACTCTACTTTCCATGTTAGTTTTAGTCTTAGTTCTATTAAATATATGGGATGTTCACTGCCAGTCCCTTGGCTGTGCTCCTCCAAGTTATCTCTTGCTATCTCAAAGTTCATTTTCTAGTAATTTCCTCTAGAAGCGTTCATTGTAAGAATATACCTAGACTTCTTGTATTTTCAAAACAGTTGATTTATAGTCTAAATACCATAAGGAGAGTGTGACAAGCTATAAAATGCCTCACCCGTATTTTCTTTCTTCAAGTATCTTGCAGATTTAATTGTATTATCTTTGGGGATTGATGATTGCCGTGTAGAAATTTGAGGCCAGACTGATTTTTTAATCCCTGAAAAACGACAGTCTTTTTTTTTGTCTGACTGCTCAAGCCCTATAACTTTGCTAGAATGCTTTTGGTGTTGACCGAAATGAGTCAATTTTCCTGGCCCTGGTACCCGTTCAATAGGTAAATTCATCCTTTCTGGAAAATTTTCTCAAATTGTTATCTCTAAATAGTTGTTTCATTTCATTAGTACTGTGTTTCCTTTCATAAGGAATCCAAATAAACACAAGGTAGGTGTCCTTTTCGTGTCTTCCATGTCTACCATCTTCTTTCTGACCCTTTTTATCTCTTTCTTTATATCCAGTTCATTTGCTTATCTTATTTCTACCCTCTGTGTCCTTATCACGGCCTCCACAGTGTCTCTTGGCTTTATGATGCTTTTCCACTTTCACCTTCTTGTCTGTATTTCATTATTTTACTTTTACTACTTGCCTCAGCTCTTCCAGCTCACTTTACATTCTTTCTGCCCCCTCACCAATTCTTTCTGGAATTCTTGCATTTCTGCATTGTGGTTTTTCTCTAAAGAGATGATTTTTTTTCTTTAATGAATGACATCACATTTATTCACACTTTTCATCTCTCCCAGCAACATTGTTCTAGTGATTTCTCTTTGGTCACTAAAGGATGATGTTCTTTTCCTCCTTTTAAAATTTTACTTTTTATGTATGCTGTATCCGTTTTGTGTTTTTACATTTGCATCTGTGTATTGTATGAGTTGGGGGTTTCTGGAAGAGCTGTTTGTAAGAAGTTGCTGTCTATGTGAAGAAATCAGATGCCCCAGGCTGGTTAGTTTTCACAGAATCTCTTGTCAGATAAGGCCAGGCAACCTCCTGCTAACGTGGCTTGTGGGTATGATCCATGGCGGCCCCGTATCCTCAAGCATAATCAGCTTTCAGGGGAGGAGGACTCTGTCACATCCCCATTCAATGCCCCCAACCCCATCTTTGAACCCTCTTTGCAGGGAAGAATCCAACCATTTTCCCTCAGGGTGTGTCCCTGACCACAGGAAGTATATTTGTATTGGAGAATTACGGCACCTGGTACTGTTGGTTCTCTCTCCTCCATATTCAAACAGTTCCTCCAAACAGTTCCTGTGCAAACACATTTCCTATTGGCCACTCTTGCACACATTCTAGAGTCTGTATTCCCGTTCATCTAAAAATACCAGCTAGGTTTTTGCTTTCCTTTCTCCATGTTGCTTTTTTTTTAAGGTTTCTAAGAAGACAAAGGAAAAACGTTGAGTTCATAGGCATATATTTCTAGCAAAATTCTTCTCTTATTGATTTTTTTTTTTTTTTTTTTTTTTGCGGTACGCGTGCCTCTCACTGCTGTGGCCTCTCCCGTTGTGGAGCACAGGATCCAGATGTGCAAGCCCAGCGGCCATGGCTCACGGGCCCAGCCACTCCGCGGCATGCGGGATCCTCCCGGACCGGGGCACGAACCCGCGTCCCCTGCATCGGCAGGCGGACCCCCAACCACTGCGCCACCAGGGAAGCCCCTCTCTTATTGATTTTTAAGAACACTTTTAACATTAAGAGTAACACTGTCTTTTATAAGCTTTCCAAATTTTACCTTTGTTCGCCTTTTCAGTTTTTTGCATAAATAAAATTTTAATTTCCATGTCATCAGAGCTATTTAATCTTTCTCAATGTCTCCTTTCTTTGCTTTTATGCTAAAATGGCTTTCTCTGTACTGAGATTATAAATTGGTACCATATCTTGCATCTAGATATTTCTTCTGGATTTAATTTTTACATTTAACTTTTTGATTGATCATAAATGTATGTTCACATATTGTGTGAGGTAGAGTTCTAAATTATTTTTTCATTTTAATTATTGCAGTTTTGTAATGTGTTTAGTACAACTTCTCCGTATCACTTTGTCAAAATTAATTATGTTTGTATGTTTAAGTTTTTTTCTGAAAAATAATTTCCAGTTTGGAGATATTTACCCTCTATATTTATAGATATAGATATAGACATAGGTAGTCCTTTCTAATTAATTCTTCATATGACAAATAATCATTACTTCCAAGAAAATACAGGTAAGAGGAAAAAAATCAGGTTCCATTAAAAAAAAAACATACACACACAATGAGGTTTAATGATTCATGTGTATGGAAATTAAAAATAAAACCAAGATGGTGAATGGTTTAAAACTATTCCTTCCTCTACCTTCCTTTCCCCATTGACCTTCATTCAAATCCCATAACTTTATTCCTCTTTCTATTAATAATCATAACTTGGGGAAAAAATAATCCTTTATTATTTCTCAAACAAGTGTAATTTTGAATCTCAGTATATTCTCCTAAACTCATTACTTAAGTTTTTTAAAAAATAAATCCTTCTAATAATTTAAATCCTTGAAAAAAATAGGAGAAAAAGTAACTTAAAGAAGTGAGTAGAAAATAAAGCAAGAGAACTGTGTGAAACACAGATCATATCAGATAATATTTAATGCAGTATAATGGATTGCTGCCAAAATAAATAATAACAGCAATAATCATAAAGTAATAATAATTAGTCATGGCAGGATTTCACTGGCTACCATTGATTGAGCTCTGGCTTGCCAGCCTTGTGCAAAGCTCATATAGCATGTTATTTAATTTCTCATAAATACCCAGGAGGCAGGCAGTTGAGTTCCATAAAAAAGAAAGTGGAGCTTAGGGAGGCTAAGAATGTGCCTTGGGTTAGGAGGTGGGGAGAAAGGATCAAACCCAGGTCTGCCTCATTCCACAGCCTCTTCAGTTAACCACTATGTTTGCTTAAGGGAATTGTTCAGAGCAGTATCTCAGGAAAAAGCCTGTCTGGAGAAACTGGCTTCAATGGGCAAAGAGACCAGTAGGCCATAAACTGGAGTTTTCAGCCATTCCCAGAAGCTTACTGGGGGTGTACAGTTGTCATGCATCACAGAGCCAGCACTGGAATCCTCCTCCCTTCTCCTTCCCCAGCATCATGGACTGGCTACAGGAAGCATGGCCACAATGGCCCCTAAGTGTGCTGTTCTAAGGATATACAAGATGGGAGTGGCTAAGGCATGAGATCAGGAAACAGCAGCAGGCAGGCAAGTTAGAGAGCCATCAATCATTCATCAGACATTTAAGAAATATTTATTAAGAGCCTACGCTGTGCCAAACACACTTAAAGCACTTGGGATTTAGCAACAAACAAAACAGACAAAGATCCCTGTCCTCCTGGAGCTTGCATTCAAGTGCGGGGGGAGATAGACCAAAAAAACAGTCAACAGCCAATTAGGTAGTAGATCAGACTGTAGTAAACGCTACACAGAGAGAAAATGATTAGGGGAGATGGGACAGTGGGGGTGAGAGGTAGGGAGCAAGTGTTAGGGAAGGTCCCATCAAAGCAGCATAGACTGTGCAAAGCTCATTCAAATGCCGAGGGCTTTGGAAGTGGTGGCAACACTTGCTCTATTCTAATCTCTTTCCCTGTGACAATCACTGAAGTCCTTATTGGCACCAATGTTATCATAATAATCATCATCGAGATGATATTATTATTATTATCATTATTATTGGCTATCATTTATAAAGCTATTATGACGTGTCAGACACTACGATGCAAACCATTTTACAAATATGATTTCATTTACTTAGCATCCATTTCACGTTGTCTTTTATTTCTCTGCATTTGGCACTTTGGTACAATCCTATTTGGCCCATGACAGCGGCCTCACAATCACATCCTTCGTATTCCTCACGGGGCTCTGCACACCCCAGGCCCTCAAGCACAGCTCACACAGAGCAGAGGCACTCAGAACATACTTGCTGATGACTGAAAAATACAGTTTCATAGACAACCAGTATGAGCACCAAAACTATGGATGGAGAAATCAAACGGCAGGGACCTGTGTGCACAATACCAGGAAGCTGTGGGAAGGAGGGCAACCTGTCCTCAGCAGCGAAACAAAAGCAGAAGCATCACTGACCACCCCTTCTTCACACTCCCCCTTTTCGCCTGTTGCCATTCTCTTTTCTTTTCCTCCTTCTTCCCCTCCCACCCCTTTCAACGTTTCACTTTCCAGGGATGCTGCTTGAACTGCTCCCGAGCAGTCTGTGCTCTCTCATAATTGATAAATGGAGGTGTTTTCCAATAACCTTATAAATCACAGCATGCAAATGGTTACACTCGGGATGGGGAAGACAGACTCTGCTGGGTTACAGAAGCCATAAGTACCTTGAAAATAAAGAATAAACCTTGCAAAATGACAAAGATAATTTCTTTTAGCATAATTGCCTGGCTAGGTATTAGCCATGAAATTACAGAAGGAGAAAAAAAAAACCAGACACCAACAACAGATACTCTTATTTTAAGAGAACAAAAATGCACGGTGTATTCCAAAACAGTTTGTGATCATCAAATTACATAACCTGTTATGTTTTATACCGAAATGGCTTATTTTTCACTGTGTTTTATCCTGTTTGCTGCCTTGAGTTCTCTCAGAAATAGGTAGAATATGAATCTTCAATTAAATTTTTTATCACGTAAGAAAAAAATTCACAAGCCAAAGCCAAAGAGGTCAAAGTATAAAATTGCTTGGGTATTTATCATTCTGAGATACAAAGAGTTAACTTTTTAAAATATATGACCTCTATCATTGTGGAATCATTATTTTTGATTCAGTACTTAACATTCATAAGCGGGGCTTCTTTAATTTTGTGGGAAGCTTTGCTAACTATTAAATATTTCCAAGATGGTTTACAGCCAAGAATTGTGGATTTTTGTATACAGGATGCTATTGTTATGATTTAACCTAAAGAAAGCCAAATTAAAACTGATTTTACTAAATAGGTTACGGAGAGCATACTTATTCACGATTTCAACCCTATTTCATGCTTAGACAGGCAGATCTTAATTATACACAAAAGAATACAAATGTTATTAGCATGATAATAATTATTTAGAAGGTGTCCTCTTTAAAAAAAAAAAATTAAACCAGTATTGTCATTCGTGCAGCTACATTTTTCAACAGAATGACAGCTTTACTAGTCATAGATATGTTCAAAGTACATATACAATATTCAAAGCTGTATAGCAGACATGTTATCTGCACGAGCTGGGATATGCAGTGCCAGCAACGCACTGCACACTAATCATTATGTCTTACCCACGGTACTACATGCAAATACAATCCTTTGTGACATTTTGTCAAATATTTTGAGGATTCTATACTCCTTATCACACCTCCATCCCCATATCCTCATCAACAATCAGGCACCCAGAAATCAGTTCCACGGCTGGCACGGACTCTAGCTAGTCACACACATAACATCGTACCAAATTAATGAAAAGAAAATTAAAGATTTACATATAAGTGGCAAACAGGCAGGGTACAGGCGAGGCAAATTCAAGTTCACATTTACCGCCTTCCTGAGCTGTGTACGGAAGAGGCAGCCCTGGGAAAAGCAACTTCACCCTGGATTTGTTTAGTAAGAGATGTAAACATTACATATAGTATCCAGCATATGACATGATGGATAAATCAATTTAAAGGTCCTGCATTTGGAAAACCTACAGCAAGGGTCAATACCCACGGTCCATGAGTACATATATGATCTGATGGAGAAAATGTAGAAACATTTCAGGACTCAAGAGTTGGCTACAGTACAAGCAATGCATTTTTGAACATTGATTTGCCAGAAGTGGATCTGTTGTCTGTTGTTCCAGGCTGGCATTTTTAATTATTTCTGGGACAAATGGATCCGTGATACACAGAAAATCTGTAGGGCTTCTTGTCAAATTAATAAAATAATAATGAAAGTGGTCATCTCAGATTGCAAACTGTCAAAAATCCTTGAGAGATCTATAGTCATCTTCATGGCTAAGCAAACTTACACGCTCCTTCATGCTATTTTAAATCCTAAGTGCAGTGACATAAACTAGATTGCGGAGTGTCCATTGTATACAATGACACCTACTGTGACAAAACCCGACTACGTTTAATGACCTTTTTAAATCTTACACCTAGAGTCCATAAAAGCATTGTAATTCAGTTGTAAAACACACTTTAATAATCAAAATGCAGCTGTTAAAATAACATTGCTCATAATTCTAACTTGAGGCAAATTTTTTTTGTTTTTAATGCAGAAGAGCAGACCAGAGTTTAAAATTCCTATGAGGTCACTATTGTCCATTACAGTGTTTTTTTGCAACTTAATAATAGATGTTTTAAAGTTTAAGTGCAGCCTCAGGCACTCATAAGCATTTATTACAAATCGCTGGTTGCCTCCGTATGCAGAGAGGAATAACATTTACATACAGTAGCACGGATTAATAAGATAAAAAATTTGAGAAAGCCGTCAGTCAGGGAGCGAAACTGGTGCTAATAAAGCCCACTATATTCTTCGGAAATATCAAGCCGTCTGTTCCAATATTTTGCCATTCCCCATGAGGTATATAAATCCAAATCAGATAAGTCTCAAGCAATGCCAAAGACATGCTGCTCTGCTCTCCAGTGGCACCCGGCTGAATCTTTTATATCTTCAGAGCAACTGTACATTCTAGTAGACTAAAGACTGAAATAAACTGAACATCACTCATCAGAAAGTTTCATAAAACAGGCCCTCTCCTTCCTTGTTTGCTAAACCATGATTAGTGAGAAAAATGCACTGCAAAGTATGTATCATGGTAAGGAAATATAATAGTAGGCATGGGACCTCTGTAAGCAAGGGCTAGTTAAACAGAACCACATCTTGCCGGAGTTTAAAATGATGCTCACGTGAAATCAGACCTTGAGGAGATAAAATTGCTTTAGGAAAGGAGACCACCACAAACCTTGCCGGTCCTCCCTTTTTGGAGTGGCTCAAACCCAAAGGTGCAGGGGAAAGCGAAAACAAAATAGCACACGTAATTTCACGCGATGATTAAATTGCAAAGATCGTTGTTATAGCAAATCACTGTGTCACTCTCCCAAACTGCAGCATAACGAAACTGCACGTAAAATCATTTCTGCCCCTCGGAACACTGCTAATTAAAAAGTACAGCCGTTAGTGTTCTGATTGGGGGTGAGGCTGCCCGTTATTTCCAGCCCAAGTGAACATTGATAAAGGAAATTTATTTATTTATACATAATTATTATTGTTACCCTACTGAACAGTGCTGGGGATTTAGAGAAATGAGACGCCACGGTTCTAATTTTTCTTCAAGAAGTCTGCCATATTAACTCCATTGAATAATTACTGAAAAGTAATACACTCGTGTAATATTACCTTATGCAAAATTGCATTAATCAAAAAGTGAGCCTGCTGCAATCAAGTAATTTGGGGGTGGGGAAGGCATACATGCATAGCATATTTTCCTCAGGACTTATTTCCTTACAGCAGGGTATTAACTAATAGTTTTGTAGCAATGATCCCATGAAAAAAGGGAAGTAAATCAGAGGGGGGGGGAAAATACAGCCCTGGTTTTACATAGAAAGGGCCACATAAATGGCAAAGGAATGACCAGTTACTATCTTGACAGCCACTTCAATGGCTCAGATTCTGTACACAATAAAATAAATCCTGCCTGACCTCTCCAAGGAGCCAGACCATTGTTCCCCACACGAAGAAGTAAATGTAGATGCTTAATTACACCCAGGCAGCTTCAGAGAACATGGGGCTTAGGATACTAAATGAACAGTTTCCTGTTGCAGTAGGCTTTCTTTGGAAACTAAGGAAAAGGAAAGAAATGTATATGTGGGGTAGATCATTCCAGGTGTGCGTGAAACGTGGGAAATTAGTAAGGGTTCTTGTGCATACATAATGTCTCATAAATACCAGAATCCTAACAGCACTAATGCAAGTGCAATCATTTTTACAGCCTTTTGTCTAGTAAGTTTGGCTGGGAAGAGTGGAAGGTGCCTCTCGGATTAGAATGTAGCCCTGTGCCATCACCAGGGGCGAACAGCATTCATTAGAAATGTGTATTTCACTTCTTTATTTTTAAAAGGCCTGGTGGCAGGGTGGCCGGCTGGGCTGCAGGTTATTTTGTTGTTGTTGTTTGGGTTGTTGTTTTTGTTGTATTCTTCTTAGTGGCCGTGGCCGTGAAGTGTGGTTTCTTCCACCAGCCTCTCCCAGGCTAGCTGTGAATAGTGCCCATTTTGAGATTAGGAGATTAGGTTATTCATCACTTGAGATGCTCCCCGCTGTGCCGCTACTATCAGAGCGCAGCCAAATCAAAACATCTCTGGAAGGCATTTCAGAATAATTGAATGCATCATAATTTCCCTATTAATACATATCTCATATTACAGATTATGCATGAAATGTTCACATTATCTGTTACTTTTTGTTAACGTCGTGCTCCTTGCCAGTAAATTTAATACACAGAGTGAATCAGCATGCTATGATGAAGGGATAGGTTACTGATAGCCATTTTTTTTTCAGGATTCAGTAGAAAATTAAAGTAAATCGATCATTTTATAGCCCCGCTGGAATGGCTACAAGGGCATGTTGCTAAGCAAATGGTAATTTAAATGTACTGTGTAATTTTTCTACGCAATTTACTGAAGGCAGATTTTATTTCTCAGTTAATATCAGATGCTCTTTATCTGTTAATGCATGATGTATCTGTGATAGACAAATTATTAATCTATGTTTTAATCAAATGCTGCAGCTTGACAACTGGTCATGTAGGCACTATAGGAGTTAAATCCTGTACCTGGAAGAATATGACTATTATTAATATCTAGAAAAAGACAGATGATTAATTCTGTATTCACTTGTATAAAAAGCGTGAACTAAATTCTAACAAAAAGTAATCAAAGTAAATCCTAATGAAGTTTAATAAAAATGTCCACATCTCATAACAAAAAGTTCTATTTGGTATTTTCAAATGGATTATACATTTGCATTCCATGAAAGTTCTGGCCAGAGGAAAATAAAAGATGTCCTTCTTTTTTTAACATTTTGGCAATATTTCAGATGTAATATGGAAGTATAAAACTAAGCACTGAAATATAATAAACATTTTAAGACAATTACATGTAGCTCATGGTGGAAACCTGCCTTCTTTGACAAATGCAAATAGCGAACAATTCTTTTTCTTTTTTTAAAAAAATCACCTACCCTGTATATTAGGGTACTTTCAATTTTATAATAAAAGTTCCATATTTTAAGACAAATAAAAATACATGAAAGAATCTGTGTTGATGACACCCAACATTTTTGTGAAATTATAAAAGCAAAGGAAGGAGGGCCCCATTTACCCTTCAAGTTGCTGAAGTAAAGGCAAGATTTTCCTGCTGCTGGTGTACAAAATGTATTATTGTTATTAATGAAAAAGTTAATGGACCATTTTCTTATATATCAATTTACATTTTACAATTTGAGTATACAAATGATATGTACAGCAGAGAGCTGATTATTTTTGCTCAAGGAAATAGTTTTAATGTGTTTTTATGGACATCAAATGTTGTGAATAATGATGCATCCGCAGAATGCAAATAGGATGACAGCTCTTAGGCTGTGATCAACAGTCCTTGGATAAAAGGTCTGCTGGGACAATGATGCTCTGTGGAGGGCCTAAACAGTAAAAAATGGGAAAGAAGGGGGGACATCGGAATATTCAAAAGGTAGATCAGCAGATGGGATTTGGAGTATGTCACTCACATACAGACAGCAGATAATACTCCCAGTATTAAGAGAAAAATGTATTTAAAAGAGAATGTGTCTGTGTAGCAGTGGACTGCAGATGGAAAGATACTGCTGATTCTCACTGATAAAATCAATCTCTGAAATTAGATATGGCCCATGGTATAAGAAATGAATTTTAATAACATTAATACTAAAGTCTCAAATACCTTTGGTTTACTAACTCCTGTGTGGGGATCACTTTTCCTTACCACTTAAAGGCAGTCACTGCTGTAGACAAATAGAAATATCTCCAGGAATGCTATACAACAGAGTTCTTTCGAGGAGATGTGAAGAACAATTTGACACAAACTGAGTCTCTTTTCCAAGAGGCATGGAATAATGTCAGATCTGCTGTGAGACCACAAGTATTGTCCCAGAAGAGCAGCCATTCCCTTTACTGGTCATTGGAATTTGTGGGCAGGTGCCATTGGCACTTTATAGCCCCACCTTCCTTCCCAGCACACCTGAACCCATAAGGATAACTGAGCATCTTGGTGACCAGCCAAAGCCACACATGCCCACCTACACACCATCCCAGAATTGACCTCACCAATTTCTACCTGGAACTGGAGTGTTACAACATCGACCTGTACACACACACACACACACACACACACACACTCAGGCTATGCCAGCAGAATGCCAATACATCTGTAGAGAAGTGAAAAGCTTAGTTAATCGTTCATTTCCCCTTTTCATCTGCATACTTGGGAAAGGGGAATCAGTATTCTTCCATCAGTGAGAACTCTCATTAAAAAAATATTTTTAACAAGAAAGAAATAGAGGTGAGGCTGAGTTACCTACTTATATGGGTGATAAATATCTAGGGAGCTAACTATGAGTAAATTTGAAGGAAATGCTTATAAGACCATGCAAAACAAAATGTTTTGCAAACATTTTTGAACCTGTTTCTTATGAATTTGAAAGAGATAGGGGCCACAAACAGAAGCCAGCATCCATGATAAGCTGCATCAGGAAAAATTAAATTAAATGGGAAAAAAATCCTATACCATTTCCATTTCTTAAAAACATTGGGACTTCCCAAACCAATAACAATGAAGCAAGACTGGAAAAGTGTATTATTATACGCCTTCAGCATATAATAAGAGCAGCTGAATGTAAAGAAATACCTACCCAGATGTGACTATAAATAAGTCACATAATGCCGATGGACAAATCACTCCCCAGAATGAAATACAGTGATGGAAGTGGAAATGTATTGCTCTGGGAATCAAGGATTCTCAAATCTTTATTTTTAATTTTTTTTCAACAATGCAAGAATTGACAAATTGGCAAGGATTTTGTTCCAAGATTACTTTCTTATATATTTCTTTCACCACTTCCTCCTCTGCCATCCAAGAGCCCACCTTTAAGTGTTGCCTTTTAGCCAAAGATAAGCGAAGTTTCCTGGGCTGCTCTCACAAACGCGGCCTAAAAACGTGCACAGTGAAAGCAGACACAACCACCATGAAAATAAATCCCACCTTAGAAACCTCCTTTCCCCAAACAAGCACAGTTACGAGTTGCAGGAAATGGGGGGACCCATATGCCTGTATTGAAACCAAGATAACTGGAATTAGTTGAAATTTGAAACACTAAGTACAAAAATAATTAAATTTGGAAAGGCTCCTAGAAAAGTATTTAAGCTCCCAATGTGGCTCCAAAGAGAGCGTACTTCCCACCCACCTCTATCCAAAACAACTTTAACTTCTTCCTCTGGTCTGGAAACCAACGTGCCTACATCCTTATATTTGAGTTGATTTTCTCTGCCAAAATCCAGTAGTGCCTTTAGGCGCACATAGGAAATGAAATAGGTTGGATCTGCTATCTTTAGCTATCCTTCTATGCATGACTAGAAGCTGAAGAGAGTTAAATGACCTCATATGTATATGAACTAATTGTACAATAAAACTGTTTTCTCCTAAAAAAACCCTATAAACATGGTGTGTGTGTGTGTGTGTATATATATATATATATATATATATATATATATACACACACACATATACATACAGATACATATATGTGATTTTCAATCCTGACATGTAAGCATAAGTTTAAATATATATATATATATATATATATATATATATATATATATATATATATATATATATGTATGTATGTATGTCTCATTGCACCGGTCATTCAGTTAATGAAATTTTATTATATAGCTTAAATATATTATTTTTAGTATAGTTGAATATACTATCTTTCGTGTAATTTAGAATTTATCCAGTGCATTTTCTCCACCTGATTAGCGAAGAAATCAAAAGTGCCAATAGACCCTCAGTATTCTGTCAAAATTAGAAGGCTGGTATACATGATTTGAATTTTAGCAAAAGTTGTGTTTCACCTTTCCAGTCTACATCTAAAAATCTCACTCTTTCTATATAAAGAAAGTGGAAGTGGTCATCTTCCATGGAATCAGGCATCATTTGAAAAAATCCAACAGTCCAAAGATTTTAACTCAGAACACCAGAAAATGATGAAATAACTTGTCCCGATCACCCAAAGGAGTCACCATTTTACAAAAGTATCCAATGCCTCTTCATTCCCATAAATAAGGTTATAAAATTAACAGGATCAAAAAATGTTAAAAAGCCACCTATTGGGCTTCCCTGGTGGCGCAGTGGTTGAGAGTCCGCCTGCCGATGCAGGGGACACGAGTTCGTGCCCCGGTCCGGGAAGATCCCACATGCCACAGAGCGGCTGGGCCCATGAACCATGGCCGCTGAGCCTGCGCGTCTGGAGCCTGTGCTCCGCAACAGGAGAGGCCACAACAGTGAGAGGCCCGCGCACCGCAAAAAAAAAAAAAAAAAGCCACCTATTATCCCTACCCTACAAAAGAACCTATATTATTTTTCCACATCGTCCGGTTTCCAAACATACATACATTTTACATATTATAGACAGCATATGCATCAAACTTTTCCACTTAATGCTATGGATTAGGCATTCTTCTTGCTTGTCATAACTGGTCTTCAAAGAGACTATCTTTTTAATACATAAATAATTTTTAAATCGGAAGCAGTACAGTCATTTTGTTTTTAAAGAGGAAGCTTTTACCCTCTGACAGAAAATAACGAAGTCAAGGTCAGAAGGATCATATTTGAAAGCTTAACCTCCCTTGAATTGATGTCAGTACCTGCGATCGACCAGGCTTCTTACTTAACAATGACCTGAGGGTCCTAGCTTGGAAGGCAAAACTTTTATTTCACTCATACTCTCAAACTGTAATAGGACTAAACCAGCCAAGATCACCAAGAAGTACAGAGGTTGCCGTTACACCTGTCTATACCTAAGGGACAGTGCTTCTCCCAACAAAAGACTTCCCCAGCAACAAAAAAATCATTTGCAAATTCCAAAGTCTCTTTTTGTAGCTGTTCTCCAGGATAATGAAGCTTTATAGCAGCCACGACCATTTGTGGATACATTTTGTAGCCAAATGAAAAATACATGGAAAACATCTCACAAAAATGGACCAAATCAATAAAGCAAATAAACGCTTCTCTTCAGCACTCAGCAGGTACAGCCTTATTTTCACACCATTCTAAAGTAAATCAGCAATCTATCTTGAAAAATAAAAAGAATATTTTACCACAAATTGACTGCATTTAATAAAATGCTAGCTCTCCTGCCCAGACAGAGAAAATTTGAAATCAATAGTCAAATTCCCCATCTTCTTTTAAGTGAGAGAAACTAACATACAACTTTATTGTTGCCTCATGAATTATCCCATGGTTCTTCACATTGTGGTAAGAACCCTGCCAGTTCTTCACTTTTCAGGTAAAGAAGAAAGACAAAGCACAGGAAATAAGTCAACAAATGACTGTCTCCTTTGGCAAACAGACAGATTAAAAAGAAAAATAATTTCCTTTTTGAGAAAATCAGGACACCAATACTTGCAGTGTATTGTTAGAAAGTATACTATCATTTTTTAAATTGAGAGAGTTTCCTCTCAAATGGATTTTTGTAGCATTTTCTCTAAAAAAAAAAAAAACAAAAAAAAAACACCATTCAGTGTTGAATTAAAGAAAACAAAAAAAGAGAAGCAGCAGCAGCTTAATATGGTACTTCAACCACCATGAGGGAGCACTTTCAAACTGGCACGAAGATGCACACTTGGGCAAACAGAAACTGTGGGCGATGTTTTAAGACTCCAACCACCATGGTAATGCCTCGGTCAAGTAAGCCTGGTAAGAAGAATGCTCCGGAAGGGCCAGAGTTTCCTGGTCTCTGTTGATGGGAATTTGTACATGTAGAAAGGTCCCAGGGCAAAATCTGTGGCACTCCGGTGCCCCCTTGTGTCCAATTTTGCACCAGCATGAACTACACCAGGCCTGTGTAGAAAAGTAGAGCTGGAATTTCTTAAATCCCACAAGAGTACAGGGTGGAGTGGGGAAGGATTGAAATGTTCTACCTCTGTGTCTGTGAAAAAGTCAGTTGCTCGTGCAATGAGAGATTTCCACGCCTATGCTTTCTCACAACACTTCCAATGCCCTCCACCTGAACTCTCTGGCTGAATTTCACGTGGTGATAAACCAGAAAGAACAGTCTTGTATCCTTGGCTCCCGGACCCCCAAAACAAGGAAAATCATTTTAGATAGAAAAATGTTATGTGCTTATTACCAAGATACAGAAAAACTGGAAATAGTATTTAAAGTCTTTTTGATAGAGTCTTGCTTGGCCTTGAATCTCTCCCCAATTTTGAGTCTTGCCAGATTATTTTATACATTTTCCATGACAGTAACTATTTCATTCCCTCATCATTATTCTTTTTTCTATATACAAAATGACTCTGTAGAAAAATGGGTCACCAATGGATGCAAGAATGTAACTACATTTATCAGCTCTAGTCTCACCTACGCACACCTGAAAGCATTAAAAACCAATTCCACGTGTAATAAAGCTTGGAACATTTTCAAATTCAATGTTGGGTTGAGGGCGAAGGACAGTTCCCCCCATAAATACGAATTTGCTTCTGATGTTTATCTCTGTAGATGGTTTGACTGAAGATCCAGAATTGGATTGCAGTTCTGTCTGCTAGAATTACCCGGGACCCATCTCCTCCTCAACGTATTTGTTCACACAGCTCCAAAGACATTCCAAAGTGGAGGCCGCATGCTTTCTCTGATGGAAACTGTTGGAGGTTTCAAACTTCATATTGTATCAAAGGATGGGAGGAGAAGGGAGCCAGTGATAAATCAGAGAAACAAAAGGCAGGGAACGTAAAGCAGTGAGAAGGGAAGCACATGGACGGAAAAGGGGAAGAGAAGAACGTGAATCAGGCCACAGATTTCCATGAGAATGCCTTTTCTGCCTCAAGTGGAAAGAGAGTACAATTGTTGACTCCCTTTCACTCTTTTTTCTGGAAATCATTAGAAATACATGTGGGAATTACAGGGCTGCACGTATGGCTGTCTTTATGCTGTTGGTAACACAGTGGTTCTTGTGGATGATGGATGTTCCTCTGTTCACCTTCAGAGGCAGGTAAACCCCGGGCTGTCGCACCACCGCCGCTGCTCAGTGAATCCCTCCTGTGAATTCCCCCGTGCATTTCCAACAGGATGAAGAGTGAAACCCTTTGGTGACTGTTCAGGATAGTAAACTACTGCTGAATAACACTTCCATTGGACGCTTTCATCCAAAAAAACCCCCAAAACAGGCTACGGATTGAGGAAAGAACAATGATTTTTTTCTCCAATCTCAATCACAGCCTCCTTCACATCTTGCAACAAACGGATTTTATGATTTCCATCTTCATCTGCTGTCAATAGTGCATTTACTTGGCATGCTTTTCTTTTGATCAGAATGGTTTGTTCCCTGTGCCCGGTGCCCCTGCAACTAGTGACATTTCCCCTCTAGGGAGGGTTGCAAGTCTCCTGGGGAATAGTAACTTCTCAAATAGGGACTGAATCTATCACCTTGACTTTTATCCTGGTACTTTTCAACCCAGGATCTGCCACTGTGTCTTGACACAGTGCCTTACCTAGAATACTCGCAAGGTAAGGTCAAAAGTAATGTGTTCTACTCTTAGTAAAGTGTAAAAGTGTGTAAGTTGATTTTCTTTTCTACAGATATAAATGAGTGTAGCTTCAAAGTTATCCATGAAGTAGAAAAACTGTAAATTGCATTTCAAGCTTTTGTTTTGGGAGATGAGAGAGAGAGGCGTGGGGTTACAATTGGTGTCCCTGCTTACCTAGAGCCAAGGACTCAATGCCTGAGCCCTTGATCAGGAAACACACTCGGGGATAACCACCATGTAGAATATCTCCCAGAAGAGTTAAACCATTTTTTCCTCTGAAAGGGACCCTCAGCACAGAGTTGGCCTGGGAAAAGGAAAGGATCCTCAGTGACTGACAGCCCAGGTGGAGAAGACGAGAACTACTCGAAGCGTCTAGTTTACATATTTGTAGCTGGAGAACCTGACAAAGGTATCACACACATTCTTCCTGGAAACATCTTCCCCCAGATCAGCTCATAACCCATTCCCTTACTTCATGCAGGTCTCCTCTAAAAAGCTGCCTCTTGGGAATTCCCTGGCGGTCCAGTGGTTAAGATTCAGCGCTTTCACTGCCATGGGCCTGGGTTTGATCCCTGGTCAGGGAACTAAGATCCCACAAGCCGCAAGGCTTGGCCAAAAGGACAATCCCAACTGAGACACTCTCAATCCCTACGCTCTACTTTATTTTTCTCTGTAGCACTTATTATCACTTGACATTATACTATACTTGCTTATTGGCTATCTCCCCCCATGAATGTAAACTCCAGGATGATTTTTGTCCACTTACTGTATCTCCAATGCACAGAAGTGTGTTTGCACAGTAAGTGCTCAGTAAATATTTGTGGAATGGCCGATGGATTGAACTTCCCTCCAAGTAAGTATTCGCCACATGTAAACATGCCTTAAGAAATGCTGGAGAATCTCTGTTCCAGTCAACCATCCTATGCTTCTCCAATTTGGGAGTGATATACCCAAGAGTACCCACAGCGGAAAGTGCTCAAAGCCCCAGGGTTGACGTGGCACAGTATTTTGATTTATGAATCTCAAACTTTATCATGCATCTGAATCACCTAGAAAGCATGCTCAAAATGCGATAGCCAGGCCCCAGCCCTAGAGTTTCTGATTCAGTAAGTGGGTGCCTAAGAATCTGAATTTCTGTTAAGCACCCAGATGATACTGACACGCTGGTTTGGGGACCACAGTTAGACATCACTTTCTCTCTGAAATCCAACAGCTATGGCAGCAGGGGAGGCTTGTTAAGTACTTCAAGAAATTAGAACACAGGCATATGGAGCCCAATATAAATTTTCCGTTTTGTTTTTTTTTTTGCGGTACGCGGGCCTCTCACTGTTGTGGCCTCTCTCGTTGCAGAGCACAGGCTCCGGATGCGCAGGCTCAGTGGCCATGGCTCACGGGCCCAGCCGCTCCGCGGCATGTGGGATCTTCCCAGACCGGGGCACGAACCCGTGTCCCCTGCACCGCCAGGCGGACTCTCAACCACTGCGCCACCAGGGAAGCCCTCCCAGTAGTTTTAAAATAAAAAGGAGACTGTTAAGAAATGGTTTGCTTGCTGTGGGTTGACTCAGCATGAACTAAGAGTTTAACCCTCCTCTGTCATTACGGATACGTGAGTGCAAATGGTTGAAGAGAACTGATGTAAGCCTTGTAGAAGTCAAGAGAGAAGTTTCATGAGGGCTACAAGTTCTTGAATGGAGCGAATCTCTCAAGAGTTGATTCAGAAGGAAATGTCGGTGCCTGGTGTGGTGGGGAGGGTGAGGAGACCCCCCATTAGACTAATGTCAATTTTAAAGTGACCACAGGAGGCACAGCTCAGCCTGACAGTTAGTGGCAGGCAGCCAGGGGACTCAGGGTTACCAGAGCTCACCACACAGAGTGCGGCTGTAAAGTCATGCTATCAGTTATCTGAGTCAGCCATCTGTGGGGTCTGTTGCTTTGAAATGGTCCTCTTGAGCCTTTGGTTTTCATCTTTCTCTTACAACAGGGAAAGAAAAGAATTGAATGTAATTTAATGTTTTATAAAACGGCAGGTCCTATGTTGTTCATATGGCCCTGGCTCACATCTCATTGCATAACTGTTGGGACAGAGCCTTAGCAAGATGGATACAGAGCAAGCTACCACCAAAAGCCAAGGCGCAGGGTCCTCTTCTGGTTTCCGACTGTCAGGGGAATGAAACCCAGCCTTTCTGCATCAACTTACTCTGAATACGCTTCCCAAATGTACAGAGGGCACGAGCAGATGAGCCACGGAAAGAAAAGGTTCAGCGTTTCTGGTAGGTGTTGGTTCTTTATCCAGTGATAGGAATAATCCACTGTGCACACATAAAGTAAAATCTTGGCTCTGTGTATTAAAATATAAATCTTTATAAAGGTCGAAGATCTTTTATAAGAAGATAGTGCCCAGGATCAGTTTGGTATTTAGAACCATGAAACTCGTCCCTAGAGAGTCTCTTTAGGCTGGCTTTTCCTAGCTGTGGTAATCTACTGTCTACCTCCATTTCCCTAACGTTCTTTCTGTACCCCCGCACCAAAATAAAAGCAAGGAATATCTTTCAAGGAGAGAGAAACCCATCTGTCCCTCTCTTCCATCCGAAAAGTGCTACTTAGGGCTTCCCTGGTGGCACAGTGGTTAAGAAACCGCCTGCCAATGCAGGGGACACAGGTTGGAGCCCTGGTCCGGGAAGATCCCACATGCCGCGGAGCAACTAAGCCCATGCGCCACAACTACTGAGCCCGCACACCACAACTACTGAAGCCTGTACGCCTAGGGCCCGTGCTCCACAACAAGAGAAGCCACCGCAATGAGAAGCCCGCACACTGCAATGAAGAGCCACCCCCCCACCCCGCTCGCCGCAACTAGAGAAAGCCCGTGCACAGCAACAAACACTTAACGCAGCCAAAAAAAAAAAATTTAATTAATTAAATAAATTTTTTAAAAAAGTGCTACTTAGATTTATTTGAGGTTTGGTTAGATTTGAAGCTGTCCTCATTCATGTGCTATGTTCTACCCCAAATCCTTCTAGCAGGAAGCTGCCCCCCCCATTCTGAAATTTTATTTATTTCTGTTACTCCAGATGTATGTGCCAATCAGTTTAGCTCTTGCCAGTTCTTGTTTATTAATAATGCTACGGAAAGAATTGAAATTCTACCAGATTTCAATCTCTGTTTTTCATGCCTCAATAATGAGTCCTCAAAGAGATGAATTCTGATATTGTCTTCAGCAACTCAAAGGACTAGGTATGATCAGAAATTTGCCTGTCTTTTGCCTACCTTGTGTGAACTCAGGAGGGCTATTCGTACCGCTAACCGCCACTGTACATGTGCAGATAATCTGCATTTTCATTGTTCTTTATTTTATGTTATTAGTTATTCATGAGATGAATATCTCATTCAACAACTAATCTATAAAACTTTTGCTTTAAATAACAATGTGCCGTTTCTGTTGTAGGAGGTGGAATGGAAGATGGATGTCCCATTTAGAAATCTTGTACAAAGAACTGAAAAATGAATGACTTGTAGGCTCTTCTTTGCCATATGTAAAAATCAGATCTCAAAGAGAGGGGCATTAGAGTTGGAAGAAACAGACTGTACTACATAGTCTGTACATATAAGGGCCATATTAGCCAGCTGGACCTACTGAGAAAGGTCCCTCACCAACCAGCCAAAGGGAAGGGAAGGTCAGGTTTAACCATACTACGTAATGAACCTGTAAATGACTAATTATCCCTCTCACCAAACAGCACAATCTGCATGTGAGGCGAAAACCAACACAGAAAGCATCTGAACTCATTTTTTTTTTCAGTTGGATATAGTCCAAGTTCCATACACATTGCTTTCTACTTTTCCCAATAAAGGCTCATGTCTATATTAACACAAATTGAAAAGAAAAAAAATGCAAAGATTCCATGTTCTTTCGTGGTTTCAGGAAAGAGTACATTACTTCAGTAAAAACCATTCAAATGTGAATGTGAGGTCCCAGCTATGGGGGAATTCTGTAAGCATGTGCGTATACTATATATCGCAGATACCTTTAGCTGTACACGCTTACTTATCGCAGTATGAATGTTGATATAGATAACCCCTAAATAAGTTAGTTTTAAAAACAGATCAATGATTTCATTTACCTGAAGGAGAACACGGGGCTGCCACTATACTCAGAGGATTTCTCCAGAATCCCATGTGGTCACCTAGGCTGGAGCTGCTTCACCTTGGAGGCAGTGAATTGCTAGGCCTTGCCTTGCTTAGGAAGGAGGTAACTACCTCTCCCAGGGAATAAAAAAAATCCATAAGGAGTATTCCTTATTGTTTTCAATAACACAACTTTGAAACTCAGAAATTCTGATAGAAAGATACTGGCGGCAGGAGTAATATAACCCAATATAATGGATAAAATAGAGAAAAATAGCAATCTATGATTTAAGATTTTTGAAGAAGGGAAATACATCTTTTTCATCCTTTCATCTCCCCCAGTATCTGATATTTGGTAACTGTCGAAGAATAACAATAACAACGACAGCCAACATTTATGGGACTTCCTCTGTGCCAGGTACAGTTCTAAAAGCTCTTCAGGGGTTTCAATTCATGTCATCCTCAAAACAATCCTGTCATGAGCTACTATCATCATCCCCATTTTACAGATGAGGAAACTGACACGTGGAGAGTTTATGATACTTGACCAATGTCACACAGCTAATCAATGGAGAAAGGGATTCATATTCAGGGGCTCTGGCTTCAGAGCTCAACCACATAACTTCTATGCTAAATTGTCTCTTATTCCACATAACAATTCCTGAACAGAATGGACGATTTTATTGAGGAGCTGAATTCTATTGTCTCATGCTGGAAATGGGAGTGCATTAAAACACGAAAAATCATGGGCTTCCCTGGTAGCGCCGTGGTTGGGAGTCCGCCTGCCGATGCAGGGGACATGGGTTCGTGCCCCGGTCCGGGAAGATCCCACATGCCGCAGAGCGGCTGGGCCCGTGAGCCATGGCCGCTGAGCCTGCACATCCAGAGCCTGTGCTCTGCAACGGGAGAAGCCACAACAGTGAGAGGCCCGCGTACCGCAAAAAAAAAAACAAAAAAAAAACACGAAAAATCATACCTAAACTCTAGGAATACCAAAAAATTACACACACACACACACACACACACACACACACACACACACACACTGGAGTTTATGGTGATTTTATATATATATACATAAAATATTATATATATATAAAATATTATATATATATATAAAACTTTATGGAGACTATATTATAGTAACAGTTAGTTTAAAATGACTGATGTCCCCTGACAAAATTTAATTCTTCAAATCTTTAGAATCTATTTGGCCACTAAATTATTTGGTAACATTTCTAGACATTTCTCAACTGCAAATACATAACCAGTTGAGGATAAAAGTTGAGGAAATATGCTGTTTCTTTTGTCCCCTTCTTGCCTTTTCTTTCAGGATCCAACTCTTCTGCCCTTCCCACACCCAGCTGTCCCATTCCGGCCTGCATTCTAGGGGCAGCACTCTTCTTCTTCAATTCTACCGCTCAAGGAAATGTACACATCCTGTGTCCCATTCCCCAAACACTGGGAACTTTTATAGATGACATTTTAGCTCTGGAACACTTTTTTCAAATGAGATTTAACTGGACACTTCAAATCTCAAATGTATGAACAGAAATATGAAGGACCTGGCACCTCTTTGCTGAGCTTTTTCCCCCTCAATCCCCCAAGGTGACTGAGACACTGAATAGATCCTAAGCCACTGCTTAGACCCAAGCAAACGCCCAAGTTGGGGTTGGAGATTAGACCATGGCACATGCATGGTTATTTGAGGCATGTACCCGAAAAAAGCCTGCTCATGGTTGACTCCAACCCAGAAAGTTCAATCCTGCCTTAGCCCCGTTCTCCCGGCCCCTCAGCTGGACCTCTTTTTTTTTTTTTTCCAGTACGCGGGCCTCTCACTGCTGGGGCCTCTCCCATTGCGGAGCACAGGCTCTGGACACGCAGGCTCAGCGGCCATGGCTCAGGGGCCAGCCGCTCTGCGGCATGTGGGATCCTCCCAGACCGGGGCACGAACCCGTGTCCCCTGCATCGGCAGGCAGACTCTCGTCCACTGCGCCAGCAGGGAAGCCCTCAACTGGGCCTTTTCTTTTCACAAACAGTTTACCTACCAAGGGAGCCAAGTGAGAACAATAATGACTCTCCACTCCTTAGCAGGAAGGAGGGTTTCTTCTCCTGCTGGTCATTTCTCTGAGCTTAGCCCTTTAGCTTCCTTTCTGATATTCCTGCTGCTCCTTCAAGCTGTTTCAGCTAAGCCTCATGTGGAGCTACCCAAAATGTGGCTGTCATGCTTCTTTTCCAAAGACCACACTCCTGCAAAAATAGGGTTCGACGCCCATACAGGTTCCACTGCATGGGCAGTAGTGAAGATTGAGCCTGGCCCACAACAAGCCAGCTCCTCCCTGACGCCCTTTTGAGCTCACAGGCCCACTGCAAGGTCGCGTGAGGAGGAAACCAGACGGGTCCTGTCGGGGAGTAATAGGAGAAGACAATACTTCTTTGGAAAGGAAACTCATTCTTTGCTTGCGGACACACCTCTTCGACAATGCATTGATGCTATTTGAACACTTCGAAAGTTCTAAACTACTCCCCAGTTATGTACTTTAGCTTACAAAAAAAAAAATTACACAATTAGGTATGTTCATTGTAAGAAAAAATAGAGAATAGATGAAGAACAAGAAAAAAGAATGAGCTATAATCCCTCCAGATTTTTTTCCATGGACATATGCTTACGAAGTGGGAGAATAGTATTTTACAGATTTCAATTTTACCATAATCATCTTTCAATATCCATTATATACATCTCAAGCGTCATGTGTAGAGTTTGTGGGATGTTTTTCCTAAAAGAATTCCCTGTTGCCAAGCTTTCAGATTGCTTCTGAGCCTTCTCTGCTTTAAGCATCACTGCAGTGACTTGAGCCATGAGCAGATCAGTGGAGAGGAAGAGCTTTAGGTTCAGAGTGGCTCCAAGTCCTAAATAGCTGTGTAACTTGGACACTTGGACCTATTTTATAAAATCCTCTCATGCCTCATTTCGCCATCTGTTTCAGGGGAGAGTAATTGTAAGAACATAGCTCGTTGGCCTGTTCTGAGCCTTAAGCGAGAAAATATATGTAAAGCGCTGAGCACTGTGCCTGCCTCATTTTGAGCAGCCAATAAAAGTTGGCTGTGATTAAATAACTCATCATACGATTACTTCTTTAGAACATATTTCTAGAAAGGGAATCAAAGGGTCACGGGGCCCAAACATTCTCGAAGGTTTTTATCCATATTGCTAATTGTCTTTTAAGCTCCTCTCCCACCAGTGAGTAAGAGTGGAAGGGAGAGCCTGCCTCCCTCTCTTTGGCACGTGGTCCTTTTTCACAGACGGCAGCATGGGGGAATGGAAAGGGCCCTAAGCTTGGAGACAAAAACTCTGAGGTGTAGTCCCAGCTTTGCTACTTATTCGGTAACCATGTGACCTTGAACTCTCAGCTCTCTTACCCTCAGTGTCTTCATTTGTTAAGAAAGCAGGTAGCAGTATTCACCCCCCAAAGGCCATATAGTAGAGTCAGTAAATAACTTATGAAAGTACTTTATCAACTATTTCTAGTCATCCCCATGTGAAGCACTTCAGCTTACCTGGGATCTGGCTCTAGCTAAACCCAGAATCTTTAGAAAGTAGACTTCTAATTCAATTCAATTTAACATTTTTTGAACACCTATTATGTGTCAGATACTGAGCAAAACACTGAAGCCAGAGACAGAAACACGAGAAACAGGGGATTTGAGAAGATGGCGGAAGAGTTAAGACGCGGAGATCACCTTCCTCCCCACAGATACATCAGAAATACATCTACACGTGGAACTGCTCCTATAGAACACCTACTGAACGCTGGCAGAAGACCTCAGAGCTCCCAAAAGGCAAGAAACCCCCCACGTACCTGCACCAGTGGGAGGGAGCTGTGAAGGAGGAACGGTGTCCACACTAGAAGCCCCTTCGCGGATGGAGACTGCGGGCGGCGGAGGGGTGAAACTTTGGAGCCGCAGGACAGCGCAGCCACAGGCGTGTGGAGGGCAAAGCGGAGAGATTCCCACACAGAGAATCAGGGCCGACCGGCACTCACCAGCCCGAGAGGCTTCTCTGCTCACTCGCCGGGGCGGGCGGGGCTGGGAGTTGAGGCTCGGGCTTTGGTCGGAGCGCAGAGAGAGGACTGGGGTTGGAGGCGTGGACACAGCCTGAAGGGGGCTAGTGCGTCACGGCCAGCCGGGAGGGAGTCCGTGAAAGAGTCTGGAGCTGCCGAAGAGACAAGAGACTTTTCCTTCCCTCTTTGTTCCTGGTGAGCGAGGAGAGGGGATTAACAGCGCCGCTTAAAGGAGCTCCAGAGACGGGTGTGAGCCGTGGCTAAAAGCGCGGACCACAGAGACGGGCATGAGACGCTAAGGCTGCTGCTGCCGCCACCAAGAAGCCTGTGTACGACAACAGATGACTCTCCACACCTCCCTTCCGGGAGCCTGTGAAACCCGCCCCTGCCAGTGTCCCGTACGCACGGCGCGCCTCAGGCTGGTGCAACGTCACGCCGGCCTCTGCCGCCGCACGCATGCCCCGCACTCCGTGCCCCTCCCTCCCCCCCGGCCTGAGTGAGCCAGAGCCCCCGAATCAGCGGCTCCTTTAACCCCGTCCTGTCTGGGCGGGAACAGACGCCCTCAGGCGACCTACACGCAGAGGCGGGGCCAAATCCAAAGCTGAGACCCGGGAGCTGTGAGAACAGAGAAGAGAAACGGAAATCTCTCCCAGCAGCCTCAGAAGCAGTGGATTAAATCTCCACAATGAAGTTGATGTACCCTGCATCTGTGGAATACCTGAATAGACAAAGAATCATCCCAAATTGAGGAGGTGGACTTTGGGAGCAAGATAGATTACTTTTTCCCCTTTTCCTCTTTTTGTGTGTATGTGTATGCTTCTGTGTGAGATTTTGTCTGTATAGCTTTGCTTTCACCACTTGTCCTAGGGTTCTGTCCATCCGTTTTTTTTCTTTTTTTTTACTTTAAAAAATTATTTTCTTAATAATTATTTTTTATTTTAATAACTTTATTTTATTTTATCTGCTGTTTTTTCTCCCTTTTATTCTGAGCCGTGTGGAGGACAGGCTCTTGGTGCTCCAGCCAGGCGTCAGGGCTGTGCCACTGAGGTGGGAGAGCCAACTTCAGGACACTGGTCCACCAGAGACCTCCCTGCTCCACGTAAGATCAAACGGCAAAAATCTCGCAGAGATCTCCATCTCAACACCAACACCCAGCTTCACTCAACAACCAGCAAGCTACAGTGCAGGACACCCTATGCCAAACACCTAGCAAGACAGGAACACAACCCCACCCATTAGCAGAGAAGCTGCCTAAAATCATAATAAAGCCACAGACATCCCAAAACACACCACCAGAGGTGGAACTGCCCACCAGAAAGACAAGATCCAGCCTCATCCACCACAACACAGGCACTAGTGACCTTCACCAGGAAACCTACACAACCCACTGAACCAACCATAGCCACTGGGGACAGACACCAAAAACAACAGGAACTACAAACCTGCAGCCTGCGAAAAGGAGACCCCAAACACAGTAAGATAAGCAAAATGAAAAGACAGAAAAACACACAGCAGATGAAGGAGCAAGATAAAAACCCACCAGACCTAACAAATGAAGAGGAAACAGGCAGTCTACCTGAAAAAGAATTCAGAATAATGATAGTAAAGATGATCCAAAATCTTGGAAATAGAATAGAGAAAATGCAAGAAACATTTAACAAGGAACTAGAAGAACTAAAGAGGAAATAAGCAATGATGAACAACACAATACATGAAATTAAAAATACTCTAGAAGGGATCAATAGCAGACTAACTGAGGCAGAAGAACAGATAAGTGACCTTGAAGATAAAATAGGGGAAATAACTACTGCAGAGCAGAATAAAGAAAAAAGAATGAAAAGAACTGAGGACAGTCTCAGAGACCGCTGGGACAACATTAAACACACCAACATTCGAATTGTTGGGGTCCCAGAAGAAGAAGAGATAAAGAAAGGGACTGAGAAAATATTTAAAGAGATTATAGTTGAAAACTTCCCTAATATGGAAAAGGAAATAGTTACTCAAGTCCAGGAAGCACAGAGTATCCCATACAGGATAAATCCAAGGAGAAACATCAAGACACATATTAATCAAACTATCAAAAATTAAATACAAAGAAAACATATTAAAAGCAGCAAGGGAAGAATAACACACAAGGGAATCCCCATAAGGTTAACAGCTGATCTTTCAGCAGAAACTCTACAAGCCAGAAGGGAGTGTCAGGACATATTTGAAGTGATGAAGGAGAAAAACCTACAACCAAGATTACTCTACACAGCAAGGATCTCATTCAGACTTGATGGAGAAATTAAAACCTTTACAGATAAGCAAAAGCTGAAAGAGTTCAGCACCACCAAACCAGCTTTACAACAAATGCTAAAGAAACTTCCCTAGGCAAGAAACACAAGAGAAGGAAAGACCTACAATAACAAACCCAAAACAATTAAGAAAATGGGAATAGGAACATACATATTGATAATTACCTTAAATGTAAATGGATTAAATGCTATCACCAAAACACACAGACTGGCTGAATGGATACAAAAACAAGACCCGTATATATGCTGTCTACAAGAGACCCACTTCAGACCTAGGGACACATACACACAGAAAATGAGGGGATGGAAAAACATATTTCATGCAAATGGAAATCAGAAGAAAGCTGGAGTAGCAATTCTCATATCAGACAAAAGAGACTTTAAAATAAAGACTATTACAAGAGACAAAGAAGGACACTACATAACGATCAAGGGATTGAACCAAAAAGAATATAAAACAATTGTAAATATTTATGTACCCAACATAGTAGCACCTCAATACATAAGGCAAATGCTAACAGCCATAAAAGGGGAAATCAACAGTAACACAATCATAGTAGGGGACTTTAACACCCCACTTTCACCAATGGACAGATCATCCAAAATGAAAATAAATAAGGAAACACAAGCTTTAAATGATACATTAAACAAGATGGACTTAATTGATATTTATAGGACATTCCATACAAAAACAACAGAATACACATTTTCCTCAAGTGCTCATGGAACATTCTCCAGGATAGATCATATCTTGGGTCACAAATCTAGCCTTGGTAAATTTAAGAAAATTGAAATCATATCAAGTACCTTTTCCAACCACAACGCTATGAGACTAGATATCAATTACAGGAAAAGATCTGTAAAAAATACAAACACATGGAGGCTAAACAATACACTACTTAATAACGAAGTGATCACTGAAGAAATCAAAGAGGAAATCAAAAAATACCTACCTAGAATCAAATGACAATGGAGACATGACAACCCAAAACCTATGGGATGCAGCAAAAGCAGTTCTAAGAGGGAAGTTTATAGCAATACAATCCTACCTTAAAAAACAAGAAACATCTCACATAAACAACCTACCCTTGCACCTAAAGCAAATAGAGAAAGAAGAACTAAAAAACCCCAAAGTTAGCAGAAGGAAAGAAACATAAAGATCAGGTCAGAAATAAATGCAAAAGAAATGAAGGAAATGATAGCAAAGATCAATAAAACTAAAAGCTGGTTCTTTGAGAAGATAAACAACATTGATAAACCATTAGCCAGACTCATTATGGAAAAAAGGAAGAAGACTCAAATCAATAGAATTAGAAATGAAAAGGAGAAGTAACAATTGACACTGCAGAAATACAAAGGATCATGAGAGATTACTACAAGCAAATATATGCCAATAGAATGGACAACCTGGAAGAAATGGATAAATTCTTAGAAATGCACAACCTGCCGAGAATGAACCAGGAAGAAATAGAAAATATGAACAGACCAATCACAAGCACTGAAACTGAAACTGTGATTAAAAATCTTCCAACAAACAAAAGCCCAGGACCAGATGGCTTCACAGGAAAATTCTATCAAATATTTAGAGAAGAGCTAACACCTATCCTTCTCAAACTCTTCCAAAATATAGCAGAGGGAGGAACACTCCCAAACTCATTCTATGAGGCCACCATCTCCCTGATACCAAAACCAGACAAGGATGTCACAAAGAAAGAAAACTACAGGCCAATATCACTGATGAACATAGATGCAAAAACCCTCAACAAAATACTAGCAAACAGAATCCAACAGCATATTAAAAGGATCAGACACCATGATCAAGTGGGGTTTATTCCAGGAATGCAAGGATTCTTCAATATACGCAAATCAATCAACGTGATACACCATATTAACAAACTGAAGGCGAAAAACCATATGGTCATCTCAGTAGATGCAGAGAAAGCTTTCGACAAAATTCAACACACATTTATGATAAAAACCCTCCAGAAACTAGGCATAGAGGGAACTTTCCTCAACATAATAAAGGCCATATATCACAAACGCACAGCCAACATCGTCCTCAATGTGAAAAACTGAAACCATTTCCACTAAGATCAGGAACAAGACAAGGTTGCCCACTCTCACCACTCTTATTCAACATAGTTTTGGAAGTTTTAGCCACAGCAGTTAGAGAAGAAAAAGAAATGAATCCAAATCGGAAAAGAAGAAGTAAAGCTGTCACTGTTTGCAGATGACATGATACTATACATAGAGAATCCTAAAGATGCTACCAGAAAACTACTAGAACTAATCAATGAATTTGGTACAGTAGCAGGATACAAAATTAATGCACAGAAATCTCTGGCATTCTTATACACTAATGATGAAAAATCTGAAAGTGAAATTAAGAAAACACTTCCATTTACCATTGCAACAAAAAGAATAAAATATCTAGGAATAAACCTACCTAAGGAGACAAAAGACCTGTATGCAGAAAATTATAAGACACTGATGAAAGAAATTAAAGATGATAGAAATAGATGGAGAGATATACCATGTTCTTGGATTGGAAGAATCAACATTGTGAAAATGACTCTACTACCCAAAGCAATCTACAGATTCAATGCAATCCCTATCAAACTACCACTGGCATTTTTCATAGGACTAAAACAAAAACTTTCACAATTTGTATGGAAACACAAAAGACCCCGAATAGCCAAAGCAATCTTCAGAAGGAAAAACGGAGCTGGAGGAATCAGGTTCCCTGACTTCAGACTATACTACAAAGCTACAGTAATCAGGACAGTATGGAACTGGCACAAAAACAGAAATATAGATCAGTGGAACAGGATAGAAAGCCCAGAGATAAACCCACGCCCATATGGTCACCTTATCTTTGATAAAGGAGACAAGAATATACAGTGGAGAAAAGACAGCCTCTTCAATAAGTGGTGCTGGGAAAACTGGACAGGTACATGTAAAAGTATGAAATTAGAACACTCCCTAATGCCATGCACAAAAATAAACTCAAAATGGATTAAGAACCTAAATGTACGGTGAGACACTATCAAACTCTTAGAGGAAAACTTAGGCAGAACACTCTATGACTTAAATCACAGCAATATCCTTTTTGACCCACCTCCTAGAGAAATGGAAATAAAAACAAAAATAAACAAATGGGACCTAATGAGACTTCAAAGCTTTTGCACAGCAAAGGAAATCATGAACAAGACCAAAAGACAACCCTCAGAATGGGAGAAAATATTTGCAAATAAAGCAACGGACAAAGGATTAATCTCCAAAACTTACAAGCAGCTCATGCAGCTCAATAACAAAAAAAACAAACAACCCCATCCAAAAATGGGCAGAAGACCTAAATAGACATTTCTCCAAGGAAGATACACAGATTGCCAACAAACACATGAAAGAATGTTCAACATCATTAATTATTAGGGAAATGCAAACCAAAACTACAATGAGATATCATCTTACACCGGTCAGAATGGCCAACATCAAAAAATCTAGAAACAATAAATGCTGGAGAGGGTGTGGAGAAAAGGGAACACTCTTGCACTGTTGGTGGGAATGTAAATTGATACAGCCAGTATGGAGAATAGTATGGAGGTTCCTTAAAAAACTACAAATAGAACTACCATACGACCCAGCAATCCCACTACTGGGCATATACCCTGAGCAAACCATAATTCAAAAAGAGTCATGTACCAAAATGTTCATTGCAGCTCTACTTACAATAGCCAGCACATGGAAGCAACCTAAGTGTCCATCCACAGATGAATGGATAAAGAAGATGTGGCACATACATACAATGGAATATTACTCAGCCATAAAAAGAAACGAAATTGAGTTATTTGTAGTGAGGTGGATGGCCCTAGAGTCTGTCCTATAGAGTGAAGTAAGTCAGAAAGAGAAAAACAAATACCATATGCTAACACATATATATGGAATCTAAGAAAAAAACAAAAACAAAAAAAGTCATGAAGAACCTAGGGCTAAGACAGGAAGAAAGACACAGACCTACTAGAGAATGGACTTGAGGATATAGGGAGGGGAAAGGGTAAGCTGTGACAAAGTGTGAGAGTGGCATGGACATATATACACTATGAAATGTAAAATAGATAGCTAGTTGGAAGCAGCCGCATAGCACGGGGAGATCAGCTCGGTGGTTTGTGACCACCTAGAGGGGTGGGATAGGGAGGGTGGGAGGGAGGGAGACAGAAGAGGGAAGAGATATGGGAACATATGTATATGTATAACTGATTCACTTTGTTATAAAGCAGAAACTAACATACCATTGTAAAGCAATTATACTCCAATCAAGATGTTAAAAAAAAAAAAAAAAAGAAACGATAGAAATAGGCACCAGGTAAAAATGTAGCTGAGAGGGACTCCTCAGGAGAGCTGGGGAGGGTACACATATTTAACAATCTAAATAAAATTAGGACAAATTTTAAAACTTTGTTTTATCCTTTCAAATCCCATCGAAGTTTTTTATCCAAGTTGCCGAACTATCACCCCAAGGTTAGAAAGAAATTGAGAGATGGGGAGATATTTCTCAACACTCAAACATCAATTACAAAAAGAAAGGAAATAAAACAAGAGAAGCACACCTAAGAATTTCTGCCTAGTTCTGAATCTCAGAAAGTATGCCTCTGAGCCTTTCATATCCACATACTTGATGGCGGCATCTGCCCATGAGTATCTGGGCTTTTATGGCCAGAGAGAAGGTCCCGGGCCAGGGAGGATGCACTGTGGGCCCGGGTACACACATACCCTCTTCTCTACCAGCCCGGACAGACCAACCTCACCACCAACTCCCGTCTCATTCGTATTCTCAGCCCTCACAAGCTCCTTTTCTGTCTTAATCAGCTCTGATCTGCTTTTAGCAGACAATAATAGGAATAAAGAGCAGCATAGATTTTTGGCATGTGTATGCTTTTTTTCCCCCCGTAATCTTCTCTCCAAAAAAAAAAAAAAAAGTCTTCTCTCTTTTACAGGCTTCTATTGTTTTAGAAAAGGAAAAAAAATTACAGCAGGAAGAACTGTGACCATAACAGACGACATCTCCTTATAGCGAAGCTGCATATTTCATTATCGGCAGGACCTATCTTAATTTACGGTAGACATTGCTGGGCTTGCATTTTATGTTAAAATAATGGAAATGCTTCCTTATGAAACCTGTAATGAAATACATAAATAGTATATCTTTTCATGATTAACACTGACTAATTCTACTGGTGCTGAGTAGCATGTGCTGAAGAGATGGATTATCTCTGAAACATAATTTTACTAAGCACTGCTATGTAATTTGTTCAGCATTTAGTAATAAGTATGTCTAATAAAATACGAAAAAAATATTTAGAAAATGAACGATAATTTTAATATAATTTTAATTAATGGGAGTGCAATTGCAGTGGTTTAAATTACATTCCCAGTGGTAAGAAGCCTTTCAAACCTAATTTGTAAGCCAAGATGGTGGCTCTAATGACTGGCAGCAAAGTTTCTTCAACAGATTTCATGGGGCATGATCCAAAGATAATAGGTTCTCAGCCCAATGACAATCCAATTACAATGCCAATCAAAGCCAACTTCATGCACTCTAATTATCAGATTTAGCTGTCAGCTCAAATACAAACAGAACACTTTTATTTAAATAAAAATTTAATTTAGGAAAAAAAAAAAAGACGACTTCATGTGTGATTTATTGAGACTGCCAGAGCAATCTAACTTATTTCCCTGGTAATATAATAAAATCAGTCTTGTATTTAAAAAAAAAAAAATGAAAACTTTTTCTCCCCCACCCATTCCCCTGTATCTGCTACGTTACATTATTAAGAGTTAATTTAAGCAAAAAAGCATAACCTAACATGGCAGCAGATATTTGCCAACTAGAAGCAGGTTAAATAGAGTATCAAGGTTTCAGTGAGACAGCATTCCAAGTGAATAAATGACCAAACCTAATTAGTTTTTACTAGTCATCAGGAGAAATCGTGTTTCAACTAAAATCTACTTACATAGGCCTGAAGCTCCGGACATTGGCTTTCTCTTCATTGAATCATGTTAGAAACATGGGCAGGGCAGAAAAAAAGGTAAGGCAAACAAGACCCCCATTAAAATGAATTTAAGACATCTGATATTCAAATCACAAGGAGTAATAATCTAGAGCATCAGTAATGGGTAGCAATCGCTCCCCACCGCAGCCCAGTACTGGATCTCAGCTCTTGTTATAGGTTTCCCATTAGGATGAAGAGTGATGAGCATCTCTTGTCAGTCCCAACTAATAAAAATGTTGTGTGAGCCACGAGTGTAATTGTACACTTTCCAGTAACCCCATTTAAAAAACAGCAGGAAGGGGCTTCCCTGGTGGCGCAGTGGTTGAGAGTCCGCCTGCCGATGCAGGGGACACGGGTTCGTGCCCTGGTCCGGGAGGATCCCACATGCCACGGAGCGGCTGGGCCCGTGAGCCATGGCCGCTGAGCCTGCGCGTCCGGAGCCTGTGCTCCGCAACGGGAGAGGCCACGACAGTGAGAGGCCAGCGTACAGCAAAAAAAAAAAAAAAAAAAAAAAAAAAAAGCAGGAAAAACCAGAAAATTAACTTTGGTAATATATTTTACCTAACCCAGTATATCTAAAATATTATCATTTCAACAGCTAATCAATATTTTTAAAATTATTAACGAGAAGTCTTACATTTTTTTGTCAGAGGAAGCCTTCAAAATCAGTGTGTATTTTACAGTGCCAGCACACCTCAGTTCAGTCACATTTCATGTGTCCAACGGCCACATGTGGTTAGTGGCCACTGCACTGGGTAATGCAGTCTCAGAGTCTGGCCCAAAGGGTAGGCGAAGAAGCAACTGCCTTGGAGGTTTCATTGTATGATTCCAAAGACCATCCCCCTGGGGAAAAAAACTGTTTGCTTGTTTACTGGTTTCTGAAGAACTGAAAATCGCCTCCAGTTTTTTATTTTCTTAGGGCTGGATGGATGTGCTTCCAAAGAAAAACAAACCAACAAACAAAAACACATTATAGGGAGAAAGTTTGGGGAGATTTTTTTCTTTTCCAAAATGTGACTAGTGAACAGGTAATAATAATGTTACACAATCTTTTTATAATATAGACTTGCAGAAAATTAAGACATGCCTGGGGGTCTTTGAAAGGAAGGCAAGGGTATATAACATGAGGACAGCAGTAATGGTGAGATGCAGGGGACCATGGTCAAGCTTTGCCTCCACAAGCTTTCTTCTAAGTGTGTGATTACAGATGGAAGTGTCTCAAAACCCTCTTCTAGGATCTCCCTTGTTCAGCTAGGGGTGCTCTGAAGGCCCACAGTCAAGGACATATGTGCCCATAATGACACTCTCCCAGACCTCTTCCCATCCTTACTCCTGAGGCCAAGATGGTACCCTGAATGCCCACCTCCACACTTCCTAAATTCTTCTCCAGTTTAAAAGGCACTTAAAATTTCCACACCTACCACATAGTATTATACAAGGATCACAGCAGGTTAAAACAAAAAGTTAATTTGTTTCATCTCACATACTTGGAGTTGGGAGTCACTTGAATTGCACAGGCAAAGAGATGTAAACATATGCAAATCAGGGTTTCTCCAGATAAATTGAGTGGGGGAAAAAAAAGCCTTATAGTATTAGTAATACTCAGGGATTTTGTGGTGTTTAAAAAGAAATTATTTCCTTCCTTCAATTCCAAATGTGAGTAGCTTTCTCAGTCCTGTCTGAATGAAACCAAAAGTTACCAGACTTTAAAGAACAATGATTTTTTAAAAGATTGAACCAGATTTTAGTCAGATTGAGATCATGCTATATTTAATCTTTAATCATTGCATCTTAAATACAACTCTTCCAGGAAAAACTAAAAACTTCCTTACCAGAGGACAAAGGAGTTCTCCAAATAAATCTTAGCTTTAGATCTGACAATAACATAATTAAAAGTGCTTCTAAGAACAGAAAGAGTAATAGTACACTGAAGAAATGTGAAGGGGACAGAGAGCAAAAAAAACACAGAGCTCTTGCTTATTATTTTCAATAACAGTAATATATATTATGGTACTTTTGCATGTATTACCCCACTCTACTTCCAGAATCAATCCATAGACTTGTCACCGTTGACGTTGTTCTTACAGCAATGCTCTGAGGCAGCAGAACCAGTTTTATCATCCCCCGTTTGGATATGACTTCTTAAGTTCTAGCTCTTGTGTGTAATGTCTTTCTCCACATAAAGAACAAATCTAGCCACTTCCTGGATAAGTGCACCTGATGAGACCAAAGACACCTCACCCTCACATGTCTACGTCAAGCACAATTATTCTCATAAAACCTGTCCTTTGGGTGTGCCTTTCAGTCCATGGCACCTGTCGTCTCATTTGGCAAACAGAACACCAAGTAATACTCAAACCCTCTCTCTTCCCCAATTTTACCTTCAACAGGCACCAAGTTATATGCAGATACCTTTAAAAAGATCAGATCCCAATCCTTCACAGTAAGAGAGAGAGAGAATCACCACTAGTGAAGGCTATCTGGAACTCACAGCCTCCCACTCATATCCTGAGACTCATCTTACCCTGGGGAACTCATGCTAATTACTGTTACCAAGGCCACGCACAGGGGTTCCCATTGCATGGTTTAGCTCAACATGGATACACAACTTTTTCTTCAATTCCCCAAAGCCCAGCTGAGACAAAGTGAAAACAAGATTCCACTAAGCAAAGATAAAAGAAAGGAAATAAATACAAGAATAACAAGCAACTAAATAGTCTAATGTATGAGATACGGATCAGTCAATTTTAGTGTGGAGCCCTCTGGGGATGGCTGGTGCTTCCTAACTCCCAAATTGTAGCCAGCAGTAGATGGTCCTCCCCATCACTGAAAAGTGTACACAAAATCCCCAGCACTGTTGCCTCCCATAAAGGGCTGACCTGAAAGAAAGAGATCTGAAAGAGATCAGCCTCCTTCTAGCCTGGTTGTAATCCTTCCCATGAACTTCATCTCCCTCCATGATGGCCTCAACTTCCCCAATGTCCGTTAGGGAGACCACCTCAGCCTCCAATACTCATGGAGGCCTGGGATTACTTTACAATCTCAGAAGAACTCAGCAATCAAAATCCAACACTATAAATCTAACACAGGACTTGTACATATGCGGTGGCAGGAGGTCTGTTCTTCATCCAAGTCCAGCAGTTTCAAAATGTCTCTCAACTCTGTCCTTTCCTCTACCCACCCTCCCAAAGTCGGTCATTGCTATTTTCTTTCATAATAAGGTCTATGAGGTTTTTAAAAATGATAAATGTTAATTCATGTTCATTTTAAGAAATCGGCAAAATAATCAGAAATCCAAAGACAAAACCAGAAGTCATCCATATTCCTATGATGTCCACCATGTCTTATCTGAATGCGTGTAGTGGTCCATCAGTTCTTCCAGATTCCAGCCTCTCCCCACTCCAGTGCAGCCGCTGCCTTACATTCACTTCACATGCATGAAACATAATTTAATTCAGCAAAAACTTTTACTGATTAGCTCACATCACTGAAAAAGATTCAGATCCTTTCACAGAGATCATAGTTATTTTACTCTCCTGCTTGAAAACCTACGGCTCCCCCACTGCCTTTGGAATATACTCCAAACACCTCAGAGAAACATCTCAGCTCCTTTTCAACAGACGTTGTCGGATGAGTTGCCCTCACCACCATGCCCTCATGCATCCATACATCTTGTCCTACAGCGACAGTGCACACACTGCAATTCTTCCAGGCATGCCTCTGCTCTTGTAGACATCATTTCCTCTACCTGAATCTCCATCTCCTACACATGCACACACACCGCCACCAGCACCACCGCCATACCATCACCGCCCGGGGAAGACAGCAAGCACTCAAGAAATACATGTTAAATAAAATGAATAAAATATTACATTGTACTGGGTTCACCTGAGATCAAGAGATTTAAATGCACTTCGAATTTAAAATGACCATTTGAGGAGGACAGGGTAAGATTGGAACAAATTGTTTTTTAAGTTATATTCACAAAGACTCTTTTAACATCAAGTGCCTCTTGGAGGATGTGAGGTGGAAGAGAGGCCATGGTCTCTTGTTTGGATTGGAAGAGCTGGTTGGAGAAAGTGCCATAATTATGCCAATATGTTTGCCTGGAGGAGGTGGGATTTCAGAAACTCACGGCCTAAACAGAGTGCTTTTGGCAGATAGTACCAGGAGGCTGCTCCAGGCAAAAATGGAAGCTGGGCAGAAAAGTTTAGGTAAAACTGGTATTTGGGGTTGAATCGTCAAAGATGCCCGTAAAGACCGGGGAGGGGAGACTGGGGCATGAACGGGCTCGGAGATTGTTCAAAGAACCTGCTACTTTAAGACTTTCTGCAACTTGGTAGGAACGTTTTAGATGTCTTGCTACGAAAACAGCAACAGCAGCAACTTTTCATTCGGTGTTATGTCCTGCAATCACACAACTGTCTTAAACTAATCCAACACTTCGGCCGCGCCTTACTTCACTACATCTCTGGCTTTGCTCTGGCCCTTCCCGCCCGACTCATTCTCTGCTCTCCCAGTACCTTCATTCTCCAATTTTGTGGTCTCCTTGGGCAGCTGACCCTCCGTTTCATCTTCCGGGGGCACCTCACCTCCTCTCTCCTGGCTTGGCGCTGCTAACACTGACTCCCGCTGACTCTCTGGGATTCTAATCTTCCTTCCCTGGCTTGGTGCCGGGGCCCTCTGTCTTACTGTACTCCGTGGGGTAGTTGAGAAGTTATAAGTAGGAATTCTAAGAACATTCCCACCCTCATTGTCCAGCCTCCTGAAGACAAGCGTGAGTCAATGGAAAACTTCAAGGAAAAGTTTGAAAACCGAGGTCTTAATATGAAGCACGGGACACGCACAGGACACACACGGGACACGCACGGGACCTATCGCATAAGTACTTTCAAAAACAGGTTTTAGGAAGGAGATACTAATAACTTTTATTTTATAAATATATATTATTTTATTTTTTTTTGCGGTACGTGGGCCTCTCACTGCTGTGGCCTCTTCCGTTGTGGAGCACAGGCTCCGGACGCGCAGGCTCAGCGGCCATGGCTCACGGGCCCAGCCGCTCCGCGGCATGTGGAATCCTCCTGGACCAGGGCACGAACCCGCGTCCCCTGCATCAGCAGGCGGACTCTCAACCACTACGCCACCAGGAAAGCCCTTACTAATAATTTTTAGATGGACAACATCACTGATTGAGGCTGATGTGTCCTGCATTTTTTTTTTTTTTTTACAAAGAACCTAAGCCTTTCCTCCCACCAGAGAGGAGATCCCACTAACTTCACCCTGCTCCGACCTCATGCCTTTCTCTTTCTCCTCCAGGACCTCACACCATCCGATCACTCCTCACTCCTCACCCTCAGTAGTTCCCCTGGCTTCTTCTCTTCATCTACAGACAAGCATAAAGCCACCAGATTCTTTAAAATAAGTAAACAATGCTGCCCCTTCCTGAGCACAGCTCCTTTGGGCACAGCTCTTTTCTTTCCGTTTAAAGTTTAATGAAGAGTAGTTTATAATAATTTCCTCTCTATGTTTTTCGTATATCGAAATTTTCATTCCTGCCCTCCCTCGAAATTCTATGGAAGATAGAATCACTATCACTTTTCTAAGGGACAGAAGCACATTCCTACCTGCCTGCCAGGAAGTTTTGATTGACTTTCTTCTGAAAATCAGTATATTAAATAATAGTCTTAGCCTTGTCTGTTGTCCCTTCCGATTGTAAATTGATCGTAACATCCTCACCTTACAGACTGTGCCATTTCATTTCCAAGGGGTCGATACATATCATTGCATTGATACAGTCAAGTCCATGGAATTGACATTAGTTCTGTTCCCAATGTGTCTACTGCAAGCCCTTGGAACATGGGTTGCCTCCCCCAACTTCTGTCACCTCTATGGCTGGACACCTTGTATGAATAGTTTCTGAAGAGTGCATCAGTTTTCTAAGAGACGGCTGAGTCCCTTGTATCCTAACTGGCTTTTACTAAACCCTTCCACTTGGGGACTAGCCTATACCCCCATGTCTATTGCCACTGATTTCTCCAAAATGAATGAGACCCCAAGCATCCTTACTACCAGTGATCAGCGTACTTCTACTGCCATGACTGGATTCATTTTAATTCTGTATTTGCTCATTCATGGCAGCCTTAGAGCCCAGTTAGTTCCATTCCACTAGCCCTTTGTCTAGTATGGCCTTGGGTCCCTCCTTCCTGTCAATGGCTGAAGTCCAAGAGTACTTTCAACAATGGTGCCATCTGAATTGTGTGCTATGTACAACCTTTCTCATTGCATTTTCTTTCCAAAGAAAATCCAACATCCCTGTCTCTGTTTATGAGAGCTGGCTCAAAATGGAGTCGGCTTCCCGTTCCTTTCCCTCCCTATTTCCAATCTGTTTGCAAGTTTACAGACTCCCTCATCACATTCATCCATTCTCTTCCCTCCATTCTCACTTCCCCTAGTAGATTTGTGGTCCTCGTTACCTTCTGAGCTATTGCCAGAGACCCTCCCTAGATACCCCCTCTAACTCCAACATTTTCCTATTCCACTTGCAATCCTTCTATAGTTCTCATCACAACTCTCTCATATTTAATAACTTTTAGAGATAGCCCATTCTCACGAATTTTGAGACAAATTAATATGCCTGGCATTTAAAGTCCTTCCCAAATACTCCAAATGTATTTCATGCTCAATCTCTATAGTGCTGCTAACCATTTCTCCAACATGCTTCCCTTTCCCATCTCTGCGCCTCTGTTTGTACTGTTATCTCTGTTTGGAGTCTCCTAATCTCCATGAATAAAAATACTACCTATCCTTCAAGGTTCTTTACATGAAATCTCTCTAGATTTTCTTAAGCAAAAGTGGTTACTTCTACTTTTAAACCCCTGTAACATCTGGTTTATCCCTCTCCTGAAGCTCTTATAATTCTTCCTGCATCCTATCTCTTTTTATCCTTGTTTTATCCATCTTAAAGGACTTCAGTCTCCCTTATGGCAGATGTGGTAGGCAAAATTATAAAATGAACCTCCAAGATTCCTGGTCGCTGGTGTACATACACCTCCAAGTTACTCAATCAAGCATTAATCTAAGTACTGCTGTGAAGATTTTACAAATGGAATTAAAGTCCCAAATCAGTTGACATTAAGATAGAAAGATTATCCGGGTGGTCATGACTTAATCACATGAGACCTTTAAAGGCAGAAAATTTTCTTCATCAGAAAGGAAAGTCAGAGTATCCGAGTACAAAGGGAATTTGAAGCCTGAGAAGTTCTCATTGCTGGTTTAAAGATAGAGGGGTCACATGGCAAGGAATGCAGGAAGCTTCTAGGAATCATAAGCAGCCTCCAGTAAGAAGGCCAGAAAGAATATAGGGACCTCAGTCCTGCAACCACAAAGATCTGAATTCTGCCAAGAATGACCTGGAAGTTGATTCTTTCCCAGAGCCTCCAGACAGAAACACAGCCCAGCTGACAGCCTGATTTTACCCTGGTGAAACGCTGAGCAGAGAACCCAGCCACATTGTGCTGGACTTCTGCCTCACAGAAGCTAATAAATGGGTGTTGATTTAAGCTGATAAATTCGTGGTAATTTATAAAACAGCAATAAAAAAACTAATACAGCAGGGATAATACCTTACTCACGTTATTATATCCAGCAATGCCAAGCTGAGTGACTTGTATATAAGATTACAGCAATACATATTTACCTTCCAATTGCATAAAAAGTATTTGGGATGTAATCCCATCAGCAAGAACAAATAGATGGGCAAAGTAAAAGGCAAACAGGATGAAGTCTTTGTATCTTTTACCACGGAGAATTTGGGATATTCTTAACGTATCCACTCTGACAAGGCCGCCTTGGAGCACATTTTGAAAATCCTGAGTGTAAGTCCCTAGAACAAACTCAGTTCTGAAAATCTGTCTTGTTTTTTAAGAAATTTATTTTAAGAAATACACGATTTGGGCCATTTGTTGAAAAAACACTCCTGGTGACATTACTGAACTAGCACCTAGTTCCATACACCTGTGATTGCAGTGAAGGTCCTTGCCACCTACATATCCAAACCTAGAACTTCAGCTCTTAAATAAAATGACTAATTCTTCCTTTCAGCACTGCCACTCTTTTTCTGTTAATTTCTTAAAATGGTTTTTGTCTCTTTTGGTCTCAAAATGTGACCAGACTTGAACGTTGTTGACATTTAAGCATCATATTAATCTTTTTTTTCCTTGAAGCGAAATGCTAAATCTCAGCCTCCTTGCTCTACACCTGCTATAGAATCTGTGGAGGAGGAGGAAGCTGGCCAGCACACAGAGGGAGACCCACCTTCCCAGCCAAGCTCTCCATCCAAAGAGTTCCAAGGCCCCGCGTGAGTCAATTAACCCACGAAGATTCAGCTTTCTCATTGGCTCCCAACACTGATCCCTCAGAGCTGCTGTCATGTTCTAAGGAAAAACGAAGAACAAAAGACCTTGAAGAGTGTAGAGGGCACAGCACTGTCATTATCCAAAGGGAACCCCTGCCCCTCCCATTGGCCCGTATACTCTGGTAACTGTTTTCAGTGGAACTATGGCAAGATTTGAAGGCAGCTAACATGTACGTGGGACCATCCATAACTTTTGCCTTGGTACAGTCAGACTATTATTTACCCAATAAACCATAACTGCAGTGGAGGCCCAATAATTCAGCATCTGAGAGGGATGTACTGTGGAAGAAGTCATTATGGTCCATCAGATCAAAAATTCACCTTTAAAGAAGTGTCCAAATACAAACGTACACAATGGGATGAAGTCACTACAGACTATTTTGCCAAATAATACACATTTTCAAAATTACTGTAGTGCCTATCATATACCTCACTGCAGGCTTATCCCACACATAGAAGGGTTTTTTTAAAAAATGAAAGAAAATACAAGGGGAAAAAAAGGACATAAACCACCATTTCAAAATAATAAAGATTATATTACAAATGTAGAGAAGCCCCAAAATGTAAAAGGTAAAGACAGGTATTTCTTTCTAATTCACATTGTGCAAGTTGTTTTTATTATTATTACATTTTTTTTTACCCCCAAGTCCCATCAGCTGAAAAGATACTGTCAGCTTTCACTCTAAATGTTCTGCATGTTTTCTGTTTGTGTCATTTTAAAAGGTCTGAACAAAGAGCTCCTAGTACTGCAGGCAATTTGGAAAACCACCAAAGTTACAATAGACGGTGAATATCTTTGTTTCTTTCAGTTTTGTTCCACAGAAAGAAATCAAGGCATCCCTCTTTGATGTCTGTTTTGTTTTGTTTTTGTAATCACTCCTGCACATGGTGTGTCCATACAGCATGACAAAGGCTCAGGTTCATGAGAATGATAAAATGAAAAGACTCAAAATTCTTAATGTTGAAAGGCTTGATTAGGATACATACCTCAAATTTCATATACAGATTAAATAATTGATACTTATCAAAAGTTTATTTGTATTAATTAATGTTTTCCATTTAGGGGTAGGAGAGTATGCACTAAAAATAAAATCACTATTCTACAATCACCAAGTGAATTCTAGAAATACTCATATGGTGGTTTCGTGTGTGTGTGTGTGTGTGTGTGTGTGTGTGTGTGTTTCTTACCCCCTCCACCAAGTTGTTCTCTCTATTTTCTTCCAATCTCCTCTCCCCTGCCTCCTTCTCTCCCCCTCCCTCTCCCTTTCACCCTCTCTTATTTTCTCTCTCTCCCTCTTCCCCGCCTCATCTCTCAGCCATGCCCCCTCTTTCTCTCAGACACACAGAGAAAACATCAGATTAATTATAGTGTCCCTAACTTTTTTGCTTGTTTAGACTCAAGAGACTAAAGGGCATTTCACAGCCTAGCTCCATCCATTTTAGGATTTTTAAAAGAATGTCTTAATATGTTTGCTTACTATTTTATGAAAGCATAGAAATCAGAACCTGCTTTTTTCACTCCTTTCCCCTTTTATCAGGATCAGTATTTTTCTCCCCTTGCCTAGAAATGATCCCTTCAAAAAGTCAGCAAAATATTTTGGCTGTCTTCAGCAGCGCTTTGGGCTTCTCTGTTACAAATTGTATAAACATTTTCCAGACAGGGGAATTTGAAGGGTTTAAATTATTTTTTTAAATGATGTCTGTATTCTAGCACATTCACATTTGCAAGAGGAAGATGGAGGCAAGGAAAGTTACCACAGAACATAATATGTCTGGAATCAGAGGACTATTGAGCTCTATGCAAATCTGGGAAGGGAAAATATCTTCCTCATACATTATCTACAGCAAGGATTCTGAGTTTCCCTGGCTGATGAAACAAATGCTCGCGCCGGACGTAGTCTGTCATTCATATTGAGCTCACATATTTTACTTCCTGAAACGAAACAAATACTGATAAACTACTTCAGTGAGCCTTTAATCAAGGTTTCGGCAGCATGCAGTTGGCAACAGAAAGATCAGTCTGTGGAGCCTGAAATCCTTCCATCATCAAATATACAGAAATAATAATTATATTTATCTGTTTGGTTCAGGCATCACACCAAGAGTTACCCTTGCCCTAAGGACAGAGAAATCATCAGGCATTGTCATCTCTAGAGAAAAAAAAAATTCCTTAATAACTTGGAGGTTAAATGGTTCTCAATAGTTGTGGGGCTGAGGAAAAGGAAATAAAAATAATACGTTACTTTTAGCATTTTCCCCTTGTAATGCCCTAACAAGCTGTGTTGCATGCTAACCAATTAGCACTTCCAATAATAACCCTGCAAACACTAGTAAGCATCTAGCCTGACCAATGAAAAACGGTTTGAGAAGGAAAGAAATTGTTCCCTAATTCTGTTTCCCATCCTTACAGGAGCTCTGTGTCTGTGTAAACATATTTCAATCCAACTTATTCCAGAAATAGTTGAAAAATTAGATCAAATAAACAGAGGAATTGAGTTTGAAAAACATTTTATGGTGGAAGTAATGTACCTTAACTTGGATTTTCCTACAAAAGCAAAAACTGAGACAAGGGCTTGGTGAACTGTGGTTATTTGGATGTGAGTCCAGGAAGCTGGAGGGAAAGAATGGGATGAATGAGTCAGAAGAGGAGAGAAAGCAAGTCAGGGTGAGTTTTGAGTTGATCATCACTGTGGACACCTGAGGCCTATTCCCTCTGAGGCTCCTTGGGAACCAGAAAGAAATGAACCTCCGAACTGTTCCACTGAAGGATCAGAAGGGGGGGCATCAAACCTCTGGTCCAGTTCACAACTGACAGTTGCCCTGACCCTAGAGCTCCCCGTCTCCATCCTTCAAGGCTCCACCTATTCATGGCTAAACCAACCAAGGCTTAAGAGAAAGCCCTGAGTAGAGAGGCGGAGGGCAGCAGGAGGTGGGAAGCTAGCGGCAAGCACAAGGAGTGCTCACTAGGGCTGAGTGGGCCAAGGGAACGTGGCTGCGGGCACCAGTATCATCTACTACATATTTCTTGCTCTAGAATAACTTGAGAAGATCATTTTACGTTCCTCTCAAGGAGTAAGTTTAAGCTATCAAGCCGTAAAAAGACATGGAGGAAACCTAAATGGATATTACTAAGTGAAGGAAGACGACCTGAAATGGCTACACACTCTATGATTCCCAACTAACTGATGTTCTGGAAAAGGCAAACTATAGAGACAGTAAAAAGATCAGTGGTTGCCAGGGGATGGAGGGATGGGGGGCAGGGAAAATGAGTAGGGGAAGCACAGAGGATTTTTCAGGCAGTGAAAATATTCTATATGATATTATAATGATGGACATATGTTGTTATACAGTTGTCCAAACCCATAGAATATACAACACCAAGAATGAACTGTAATGTAAACTATGGACTTCAGGTTATTATGATGTGTCAGTGTAGGTTCATCAGCTGTGACAAGCACACCACTCTGGTGCGGGATGTTGATAACGGCGGGTGGAGGGCCTGTTTACTTTGGGGGGGGGCAGGGAGTATACCTGTACCTTCTCAACTTTGCTATGAACCTAAACTGCTCTAAAAACTAAAGGCAATTTTAACAGGTCAATATGAAAGCACTGAGCATAGTCATAAACACTAAATATCATGTACGTGGCATTACCTTTGCAAAACCACTATGTATTCAAAGGAAGACCTTTTTCTTCCCCTCCTCCATGGGCCTCAAGACACGCTCTCTCCTTTCCTGGTTTTCCTTTTCAGGTCCTCTTTGTCACATTTTTCTTCTTACCTTCTTCTCACTCACCTGAATAGTTTTTCTTTCTCCTCAATTGTCTTTACACTTCCACAGTCTTCAAGAATTATGGAACATGTTCTTTACCCAGTTAAGACAGAAAAAGTAGTCCCCAAACTGCCACTAAAGCAATTTTGGGTCACTTGATTATTAAGATATTAGTTAAAATAAATAAAAGCAAGAGTATCTGTCTTGCTTGTTACATTGGATATCGGAAAAACATCTAATAAAAATTCTGCTTTGGTCTATTCATAGGGAGGAAGGGGCAGGGAAGGGAAGGGGGAAAAGGGAGAGAGAGAAAGTAAGAAGAAGAAGGAGGAGGGAGGGAGGAAGGAAAAAAGGAAGAAAGGAAGGAAGGGAGGGAGGAAGGAAGGATGGGATGAAGGAAGGGGTCTTTGAGATTTTGTTTGCAGTGTTTCCTGGTCCAGTTATGATGTATCCTATAATCCCATCACTTTGGGATATATTCGCCCATTTTGACACTTTTCCTGGCCAAACACTCCCACCAGCTTCATTATAATTATTGAATCTAGCAGCCATTAGGGTCTCCTGTTAGAACTTACTACAATATCTACAGTTGCCACATCTCTAATTTAAGAGGACACACACCTGCTTTAATTACAGGGCCCTTGAGAGATAACAAGATATAAGTAATATGACCAGATGAGAGTCAATTGCTGAAATCTTTTCCTGATAAAATGTGTTTAGCTCCAGAGGCTAAAGCTCACTAACTCTTTCCTATACAGCATCAAGATGTCAACAGGAACACGGCTACTGGCAATAACCGAAATGCCTCTCTTCATTGAGAAACTGCCCGTACAGTAAACAAAGCCCACAAGACATGGCAGTAGATGCTTAGAGTCATTTCTGACTGTTCTGTCATCAGCAGAGAATCTGGACATGAGAAAACTGCAGTGGCATATCTCAGTGCAGGTATTATCCCACATTTATGTCTCCCCTCAGTGAACATAATATTATGGGCCGAAGTACCACCCTTGGGATTTAGTCCTCAGTTTGTTTGCTATGTTTTTTTAAATTTATTTTTTATATAACCTTAAAAAGACTAACAAAAATGTATCTTATTGGTTTTCAATCTGCAGCCTTCTATTAATGGGTGACAGGTTGAAGGAAATGACATTACTCAAGGACCAGGAACTGTAAACAGAGCATTCAAGGCATTTCCCAACTCTGTATCATCTCATCTCTAGAATATTCCTGTCATTTAGCAGGTCTTACTGTCACCAGCCCATCTCACTGTAAGAGTCAGGCTAGGACTCAGTGATTTAAGCCAAAAGAGTTTATTTCATGCTCACACAAAGTCTGCTGTGGTTCCCAATGCCTCTCCAAAGTGGTTCCCAACACCTCTCCAAAGCAGCTCCCAACATGAAGTGACTCAGAGATACAAGTTGTTTCCGTCTTGGGTCTCTGCCCTCTCAACCAGGGACCTCCAGGATGGCCATAACAGGGGGAAAGAGAGCTGGTGGGTCACACACTGAATCCTGAATGCATTGCCTAGAAGAAAAATATGTCTGTTCATAGCCCATGGGCCAGAATTATTATAGATATTTATAATATCTGAATATACTCAGATATTCAGGAAACAGTAAATGTCTTTGCTACACTTCTCAATAGTATGCTCTTCACACCCACAACAAAGTAATATTCCTCAAATACTATTTTTATCCTGTTCCTTCCTCTGTAAAAAGCTTAGGAAGATTTTCGCAGCACCTGGCATTTTTATGTGACTTAACATTTAGTCATTTTTTTCCAATGTGTTTAAGTTTTCAAGAGGCCATAATTAAGACAATATTTCTAAAAGGGGTAATACTGTGGTCATGATGAAGATTCTGTAGTCTTGGCATAAGGTCAAAGTTCTGGCGAGAAAAAGAACGTAAGATCAGGGAGAGCAGAGCCTATGTCTGTTTTCTTCGCCGTTGACTCTTCATCATTATTACCTATTACAATATCAGGAAATATTTTTTAAATGTAATTGAACTGTGTAAGTTTTCCTGTGGCTAGTTCTGTCTCCTGAAGCAAGTCCAACCTCCTTTCCACTAGCAATGACCTTCCTAGGTGTCCTCTTCTGCTTCTCTCTGACACTGCCCCCCACATACACAGTCACAAGTATAACGATGATGAACAAAACCTGGATTTACAACTTACAGGGCACTTCTACAAATACTACTTTTGAGCCATCAACTCCTCTATAAGATATGCCAAGTAGGTATAATTATTCCACTTTATAAAAGAAGAAGCAGAATGTCAGAAACATTAAATATTTTATACTTCTTCTGACTTTCAGTCCAGGGTTCTTTTCACCATCCCCATATTCATAGGAACTCATGCCAACATTCTTTTCCTTATGCTGTTCATAGCTCTGCTCCATTCTGCTCCCCTCTACCCTGCCTTGCATTGCTTCCTCCTTACCCTTCCGCCTTCCCCTGAACCCAGAGACCTGGTTCACATTCTGTCTCCTCCAGAATATCCTTTTGACTACTTTACACCAGAACATTCTCCCCTCCTAATTCTGTTTGGATGTATGAGCTATTGCAGGATTGTCCTCTACGTGCTCTCTGAGTCTTCTCACTAATCAGATTGGAAACTCTTACAGGGAACAATTATGTCTTCCAACCATTTTCTATGCCCCTAAGCATCTAGCAGTATGCTTGGTGCATGGTTGCTGACCATTTCCATTATACTCTGAAGCAAGAAGAAAAAAAATCTGAGTATCATCCATGCTTACTGTAGAACCCAAACTCTAAATGGCACCTGGGGCTGACTTTGTTTACAGACTCCCATATTGATATCATACAGCTATTAGAGAGTTTAGAGCCATCCTAATTGTAGATAGATCTTAAAAACATCTTGTTTATGAAGTCAAAGATTCTTATGAAGAATTAAATACCTATTTTTACTCTAAGGAACATTCTATAAAGATATAAAATAAATGGGACAAGAATTATTAGCAAATCTTTTAATAACTAACTGAAAATAGAGAAAGCAAACTGCAAGACTTAACCACTGTCAACTCAGTTCAGTACTCCCCTTCTCACAATAAAACTCGGGGAGGAAGGACAGAGCGATAATTTTATAAAAGGGAGTAGGGGTCCCCAATGGCATCAACCTCAAATTGGTGAACATAATTAAATCTATTTTGAAAAAAATAGTACCTAAATCTTTCGGTACTGGATTTTATATAATATAATAACTACCTATTATGTAAAGCAGAACTTATATTTATTTGTACAAAGGCTGCCTATAGTCCAAGTATCCTGAATTTTGTTAAAGAAGTTTATCTCACCTGTATTTTAGGTAATTCATTTCCTAACAAGCTTTGTTCTCCAGACTCCAAATTAGTCCTCTTTTGTCTTAGATAGTGGGATTACAGAAATTCTATAGTATTGCTGAAGTGAGCTGTTTTTTTTTCCAAAGAACATGAGCTAAATATTTTAAAAAATTAAATTGCCTCATATATGGAACATGCTTGCTCTATTACAGCATATTGCAACAGTAAGATACAGACCCAAACAAAATACTGTTCCTCTAAGTTGCCAGTGGGATTCTGGGGGTGGTGAGGAAAACACATGACATTCTAGTTAAAGAGGGTAGTTGTAATTCTCTGTGCTTATCATCAACATCTTCAAATCACATACTTCCGCAGCCCAGCATTCTCTTGGCCTACACTCAGAATTCTTTTTAACTTTAACAGAATGGGCCAGCTAGTGAGTGGGGAAGGAGATAAAGATGTGGGTAAGGTTTCTAAGAGGTTGAGTCAGATATGTATTTAGATATGCAGAAAGAGAATTTCACATTAAGATCAAGAAAAGGGCAACATACTGGCTTATATTCCCCCCTGAAAAGAAAACTCGAAATGTTAAGACAAAGTAGGCCACAGTGAAGTTTAACATATAGATGTTTCCATATTATTCAGGGCATTTATGCTAATCGTACTGACAAAGAGTTTATGATTATTTTGGTTCCCTCACTCAGAATATTAAAAGATCTGGGCTGACATAAAGAGGTGTGTAAAAGTGAAGTTTTATTACAGATGTCAAATTTGTTAAAGAGTGATTCATGCTAGATTACTTTATTGAAGCAAGTAATAAGTTTAATTACAAATCTTTTTTTCTCCTTAACTCAATACAGAAAAGGAAGAAGGTATGGTTTATCTTCAAAGGGAAGGCAAAAATTATGCGTGGGAACAATATGGCAAAAACTAATAATGCCCAGAAGTTTAAAATTTTTTAAAAAGGAAAAAAAAAGGATCAGCAAAATATGGCTGGAACTGGTGATGTATGATTACACCAAGCACTTTTTTGCTGAGGCAGGAAAAAGATTTATGTTCCCCTGTAAAACAATGTGTGTAGTGTGAATGATACTGAAAGGTAACTGAACAGAGGCTGATGTGGGAGATAAGGGAGGAAATCCTCACAGAGTCATGTGTTGGGTCAGAGACATGTGGAAGGAAGAATGTTAAATGTCTCTGCACGGGTCCTGGAATGATCACAGATGATTTTTTCACAAGTGTACGCTTTACATTTCCACTCTACATATCTGTTTAGTTTTTTAAAAATTAAAACACATGTAATTCCAAATTTATACGCAAATATCCTTGTATTAGAAGATTTACTTTTAAAGAGATATGTTGGGTAAGGGGAGGCCCAAGACATTAGGGGCCATTAGAATAAGTACCTGGATTCCAAGTGGGACAGAAGGAACACCCTCCTAATGCACTCAAGGCTGAGCCCCTACAATTCAATTCCAGATGAATTTAGTGCAGTTTTTCAGTTACATTTGATGATGAAGCAGTTGGACTAGTGATGGATAGAATGTAATAATAGACGGTGCCCATTGTAATGGAAACCATGTCATCCATCCTTTCTAATTTTCCAAACCAGATTTATTTTTTCCATCTTTTGGCTGTCTGTGTTTCTATTTCTCAAGTTGCATTATAGTAGTTATTTTGCATTCATTTTTTTTTTTTCATCACAACTTCTTCCTCATTGGGGAAAAAGGTTTGATCAGCAGAATGCTGCAAATAGGGCAAAGGAAGATACTCAAGCTTTGGAGATGGCCATAGGGTATTTTAAGATAATTTGCATGCCCCAGGCTGAGCATTTTTCTGTGGTAGAGGGCTCTTCAAATCCAGTCTACACATAATCTTCTCCTATGTTTCCATATTCAGTGTCTTACAAAAATGAATTAAGCAATTGTTAAATTGAGTTGGCCCATCTTTTTGTGCTGGTTTATAGAAAAGATAAATGAGTTGACAATTAAAGTAAGTATGTACTGGCTGCCTATTATGTGCCCAGCTCTATGGGAAATGCAGGAGAAAAAAGGCTCCTTACCCTCAACCTGAACACCATTGGACAATCAACACAAAGAAGAAGGACTAAACAAGATTTGATTATGGATGTCAGCTCAGATGTCAAGTATAATGAAGGATTATTTGTGGAGCATAGGAAAATAAGTGCAAAAGCAATTTGAGGAGAAATAATAGAAAGTGGGTTGAATTCATCAGAGAAGGCTTCAAGGAATAGATGCAGTAAAAGTCAGGCTTTGAAATATGATACAGGTGCAGATGGACAGAAATTAAAAGGTGAAGGAAGTTACCATTCACTGAGAACCAATTACGGGCCAAGCTGTACTAAGTCAGTGTGATTATACTCATTTCATAATTGAGAGATATGGGATGGAAGAGATTTACAGAGATTTAGTAGTAAGTTTCCCAGGAACAAACCTCTATTAAGTGGTATAGTTTGGATTAAATTCAGGCCTGTCTAACCCCAATGGTTGAACACTCTTCACTACGTGGGAAAAGGAACATTAGGAGCAATAAGAAATATGGATGGTGGAGATGATCTGTCTGGCTGGCAAAGCAAAGCATCCTGGACATCATTTAGACCAATTCCTTTGTTTTACAGAGTCTGTGGCCCAAAGAGAGTAGAAAAAAAGGTTAGATTGGTAGACTCTTGCAAACAGGGCAAACGAAGTTACTCAAGCTTTGGAGATGGCCACAGGGTATTTTAAGATAATTTGTATGCTCCAGGCTGAGCATATTTCTGTGATACAGGGCTTTTCAAATCCAGTCTACACATAACCTTCTTCTCCCAAAGGAGCTCTGAACATTTGGTGTCTCTCTGGGTTTAAGGAGCCACCAGAATTTCTGAGCAAGAAAGAAGAGGCCAGGGCTTCCCTGGTGGCGCAGTGGTTGAGAGTCCGCCTGCCGAGGCAAGGGACACGGGCTCATGCCCCGGTCCGGGAAGATCCCACATGCCGCGGAGCGGCTGGGCCCATGAGCCATGGCCGCTGAGCCTGAGCGTCCGGAGCCTGTGCTCCGCAATGGCAGAGGCCACAACAGTGGGAGGCCCGCGTACCGCAAAATAAATAAATAAATAAAAAGGAAGAAGAGGCCAAATGAAGGTGAGCTGCAAACAACAGAGGTACTTCAGTAGTTCTGAATGAGGTGTCTCCTCACCACCTTCAACCTTATCAACCCAGAGACCAGAATGAGTTGACTCTGGAAGCCCCACATCAAGGAATTCACTAATACTTTATTTTTGGAGAATTGGTTCCATGCCCAGAACTCTGCATATAAATCTACAAATCCACAATGGTAGACATCATTTAAAATACTCTGGCTTAGGTAACATAATGTAGGCATTAAGCTCACAGCCTCTGGCAGCAGACTCCCTGGGTTTCATATCTCATCCTCTCACTTACCAGCAACATGACCTTGGTCAATATCCCTCTTTGGCCTTCAGTTTCCTGATCTGTAAAATGAGGAAAATAATACCGCCTACCTCACTGGGTTATTGTGAGGATTAATTTAGATGATCCTAGTAAAGCTCTTAGAAAATACCCAGAAGCTAGTAAGTACCTAATAAACATCAAGAATGAGGAGGCGGGGAGGGAAAAATCAGGGCCTCTGCCGCTGTTTGTTGGCGCTGCTATTACTGGTCCATTTTAATTTCTTCTTTGATTACCTGTATACTCACGACCAGACTTTACAGACACATAGCTATTCATAACTGTTTTTGCTGGGTCTGATTCATCAGTATAGTTGGTAGTATTTTATAGAAACATGTTCTAGGTGAGAACATATTAAACTGAAATTCTTCTGGTTCCTTCAATGAACTTCATGCTACAGTGAACCACTAGATCATTCAGGACAGGCTAATATATGCTGTCGTAACAAACAAACCTTGAAATGTCAGTGATTTAACACCCCATCCCACCCTCCACCAGCACACACCCATTTTGACTGGGATAATTCTCTACTAGGTGACCCACAGATGTGGACCACTTCTATCTTGCAATCCTCCATCTGATGTCCTTCACATCTAATACACCAATGGAAAGAGCGAGGGAGGGAGAGAAGAAGAGGAAGAAAGGCAGAAAGAAAGAGCTACAGCAAGAAAGTAGAAGGTCCACCCACTTTTAACTGCCTTAGCCTAGAAGTGACATATGGGTAAGAATGAGTCACATAAACATACCTACATGGACAGGGGCTGGGAAATGAAGAGGACGTGAATAGTTGTTCACTGACATTCTCTAAAGTTGTAACATCCCAGCCTAATTGCTAGGTTTGTAGTTTAAAATTCCTGAACTACAACAGGTGAGGAGGCTCCTGGCCCACTGAGACTTCAGGGTTTGTCCCTACTCATGGCAAATGGATATTCCTCAAACAAAGTACGCAGAAGTGAAATATTTTCATGAATAGATTCTGGGGTAGAGAAAAGACCTTCAGCAAAGACCTTTAGTAAAGGACCTCAGCCACTTCTTAACAGATGTTATGAGAAAAAAAAAAAGAATTTTATGAAGAACCTAATAAAAAGTTGGAAGCATTTTATTCTATAAATGCAAAATATCACTGTAAGAGCACATACATTGAGACACAATTTTGCAAAACCTGGACTGCTGCCTATCCCAGGTAGAAAAAGACCTTTCCTGTAACATTAGCTGCATTAAGAGTGTCTCCCTAGCAGAAATTTGAATGTTGGAGCAGAGTTTATTCTCACCCATACTCCTAGGTCATAACCTATTGGTCAGCCATTTCCACTTAAACCACCTAAGAATGTGTTTCTTTAAACTATGACTCTGGAATCAATTAATTCATTAAAAAATAATTTTAACTTTCTTTGCCGAAGACTTCTTTTTTCTCAAACATTCTAACAAGTAAACAAGTTGTATTAAAACATGATTAATTTTAAATATGTTGTAAATCAAATATATGTTTGTATGTGTACTCGTATATGTGTAAAAGCACTTTTAATGGCCACCAAACCAATGAGATATGAGCGCAAAATAAAGGATTATTGTGTCAATGAAACTACATTCAATGCTTTGGGAAAATAGATAAAGCTGAGCTACCCCCTCACCACACACACACACACACACACACACACACACACACACACACGTGCGTGCGCTCGCGCACGAAGGCTATAGTATTAGCTTTGGGAAAAGCCACAACGAAAAAGCTATTTAAAAAAAAAACCTGAAGGATTCTGCTTTCAGATTTCTTGAGAAGCATCTGTAATTTTTATCCTGTTTTAAAGAAATCGGAATTGAAGATCATAAAGGCTAGATCATTAGCATACTTTATGCAAAAAAGACTGAAATTGCAATCACTGGACTCATATTCAAAGTTTTAAGTTAAAATAAAATGCTTCCTATATATAGATATGATTTTTATGACTCTCGATTTTATCAACTTTACCAGTAATTTGAACAACTACCGGTCCCAACCAGGTCGGGTAAGAAGACATTTATTGTACATATATGTATAGATATTTCTGTCTTCAGTGTAGAACATCATGAACAAATCAGGGGTACCACATTAAGTTGATTTTATCAAAATCAAAAGCGTGAAACTTGTCATTTAAGTTAGCATCGGCAGCCTTATCACAGGTAATTAAGTTCCTGGAAATACTGTAAAAAACTCAAGAACCTCCATTACTACCTTTGAGGCCCTGTAGAAGTCTGCAGTTTGGCACTAGGGAAATTTCCAACTTAGCTTTACTGATTTAACATAGCAAAACCCTACAGGTAAACGTTATATGGCTTTATCAAGCAATAAACAAAGATATGTGTGCATATAAACATTATATATAATATATATACATATATTATACACATATACATACACATACATAAACCATATACATGTGTATATATTTATATCCTTACCAGTTGTATTTCTTTATTGATCACCTCTTTTTTTAAGGGTTTAATCAGATCTTCCATCCACAGCTGAACAGAAGCAAAAACTCAAGTCTGGGTGACTCCAGTTCCTCTCAGGTTTTCATACACTTCTCACAACTATCCTTCCTGGTGAGGCACTGGGACTTAAAGTTAATGTCTGATGCCCTCTGGGCCAAAAAGGGGGTACTCAATTCCCTGGGGAGATATTTGTTTCATGTTCTTTCTTTTTGTTTGTTTGTTTCCCAAATACAAGCTTATAGGCATTACCCACTTGAAATGAACTGACTGAGAATGGATTCTAGCCTCATATACCAAAGATTGGGACTCATAGCTCCAAGGACACCATCTTGTCCTCCCTACGGTCTTGCTTTCTTTCCAAGCTCATCACCTCGTAGATCACACTCACTAGGTAATTTTGCTAGGCACTGGAACACACAGGAAGCAGGATAGGACACAGACTCTATTCTTGATAAACTCAAGCAATAGTTATAGACAGATAAACATACTTCCAATAGAACATGGTTAGTCAAGTAGTAGAAGTAGGTACACAATGTTACAAGATAGGAATTCAAGCCTGAGAAATCTTCATAGAGGCAGTGATACTAGTTTTGTGCTTAATCTTAAAGGGAAACAGGAAATTTTCTTAGATGAGAAGAGGAGGAGAAAAGCTGAGAGTGAAGAAGAGGTGTAAGTGGATTTTAAGCAGAAGGAATAACATAAGAGTAAGGGCCAGCTGCAAAGTATAGCCTCCCATCCAGTACCAGCTTCCTCATCCCTCATGTGAGTCTTCATAACCTGCTCTCAATCTCAGGTCTCACTGGTCCTTCCCTTCCTTCTTAGCCCTCCAGCCCCAAGGAAGCCTCAACTCTCCACTCTCTATCCACAGAACTCTGAGAAGGCCTATGTATCCTGTCCCAAAAGATTTTAGGATAAATGTATACTCTGAGGACAGAATATCCTTAGGGGAAAATCTGCCAACAAGGAGTGAAAGATTCCATTCTCCTGGATGTTTTCCTAGTTCCTTTAAAGAAACACAAACAAAAACTTACCCTTATGCCACAGCTGCAGGACAAGTAACAAAATCAACTGTATTTAATATGCAAAAGCTTGGCTTGCATTAAAACTGCTGCAATCCCAGCAATAAAGAACTTTCCAGGAAATTGTAATTAATGGATATATTCATTCCACACACACAAAAATTATTGAGCATCTACTACATCCCTTAACTATTTCTTGTCTGGATTAAGTAGTCATATTAATTTTAGATTAATTATTGGAGTAGGGGACACGTGGTGGAGTAGATTGCTTTCCCACGCTAATTTGAATATACATTTTTATCAAATAGAGCATCTTGAGGTACTGATAATCCATGGAAAACATGTAGGGAAATTCTGATCAAGTCTGGATTTCTATCATTCATCTAATCGTTCAGCTTCTATTTGAATATCCCCAAGGTAGCTCAATCAGAGGCAACTTATTTTATCGATCATTACTGTTATGGGTAGTGTTGGCTGAAATAACAATAGTGGTTATTATTATTACTATTATCCTGACCCCAAATCTGCCACCTTGAATCATCCTTTCCTTTGTCCTAGTTTTGCCTCCTAACCTTGATGAATTAGTAAAAAGCAAGATCTGGTATTATGGAAGTGGTACCTAAATTAAACAGACTAAAACAGTGAAGAAACCAGATATTTTACATTCAAACTGAAGCTGGAAAATCAATGCATTGTTTCTCTTCACATTACAACATTCAAAACTGACTTATTTTTAAATGCATCAGATATGGCTATTTAGCAGTATTCTATGCAAGTGTGGGTATCAAAGAGCCAGCCCCTGCTGCCTGAGAGTTCAGAAACTGTTTTCCATAAGCTAAGGGTGAGTGGTCTCTGTCTAGCCGTAAAGATTGATCTCTAAGAACCTAAGAGACATCTTCAGATTTTGTTTCCTGAGAAGAAATCATGATTTCACATTTGGTCTAAAAACAGCCTTTTCCAGCAAATATATCAACATCACAACAAAGCACAAACTTTCCTTGGAGACTGGAATTGAGCTATAGACATGAAGCCTGTACCAACAGCCTGAGAAATGCAACTTGCAGCTTCCAGTCATTGCTGGTCAAATGGAATTTAATGTGAGCTTGACGAGTATCCCGAAAGGAAAAAGGCACCCTCATTTTGCAGCCTTCATCAGCATTTGTTTCCAAATCACCCCAGTCTTTTCCTCCTTTAATAATCAAATAATTCTCTAGCCTTTCATGATTTTTGCCATATATATCTTTTTGGATATCTAATTAACACTGTGATTTTTGTTCTACATATGTTGTGTGATAGTTGATTCTGCCCTATCCTTACAAAACATGTTAAGCTTAATAAATATATTTATGAGAATTACTTTGTATAGTCCTTATGCAATCAGCCATGCTGGGTATGATGGCCCAAGACGATGAAAACCCATTGACTTTTTGTAGCAAATTAAGTCTACCACCTAATCGGTGAACCCTGCTAAGCTTTTGAATTATGAGGAGAGCCAGAAGCTCAGTTAGAACACTCAAATGAATTATATCAATTCATAAACTTGTTCATGTCCAGATTTCATTAGCCACACATTAACAGCATTTTATGTTTATTACTGCTCTGACATAATCTATAAATAACTGAAATGCTAATCATAGTGTTCTGCCGGGCATCATCATTTAATCATAAAGAGATACATTATTATAAACTATAATAGATAATAACAAGTCTGGGTCAATGGCCACATATTAAAAGATCACAATTATATCCTATAAGGGTATGTACCTCATACATTTGGTGACACATAGGTCCATATCTAATCACTTGCAAATGTTTCCCCTCTGACATACTTATAGTACAAGGTGACACAATTAAGAAAATATGCTTGTAAAACACTACAATCCTTAAGCATCAAAGTAAACAGAGAACAATTGATAGTGGGAGAAAATATCTTGCCAATGCCAGTTCAATTAACTCTTTATTGGTAGGTTTGTTTTTCAGCAGAACGGGAATTCACGTTCCTAACATATGGGAGAACCAAAAGAAGAAAAAAAGAAGATCTGCAGCTTATCAGAACGTAACTAGAAAAGCTATTAAATAAAAGCTAAATTCAGTTACAATTGAGTTAAAATTGTAAAACAAAGCCTAACTACTGATTAGATCTTCTCCAAGTCCTATTAATGGATTATTGCAAACTGTAACATAGTAATCTTATATTACATTATAAAATAATTTCATGTAGGAATATTCACACTTCTTCCCAAGAAGTAATAACTTTCAAACTCAGAAAAGCTAACAATTTCGAATGACCCTGCTATTATTGTTCATGCCATGATGTCGTCATCACTGTGGTGTTTTGACTAGTTGATGACAGAGCACTGATCAAGTTTGGATATTGATTTAACAAGATGATGGGGTCATTACCTTTGCAGCTTATGTGGTTCCTGTGTTTTTGCTTCAGGAAAATATCCTGATGAAATACCAGCTGCTTACACAAATAATTTCTAAAATAGATTACCAGGGGAAAGAGTTTTGAATGAGAAACGAGGCTGACCTAGAGTCCAAGAATTAATGACAGATTATTAAACTATTTTATGCCTAGAATTAGCCACTAATTTAAAGCCTTAGTTGAACAGGACGCAGAGATAGTGTCTGTCATTGCAAGCACTTGCACCTCAGAGCTCAGGGTGAATCGAGGGAGATAAAGAAAGGAATGTAAAACACTATGGAAACCAACCTCTGGAGACTTAATATTCTGATCAGCTCACCTCCGAACATCTGGCTCTTAAATGTTCAAGCACAAAAACAAGAGAGCTAATGAAAGCAGCACATATTATCTCTCCCATCAATGTACCTCACAAACACCTGCTAAAATTAAAACAAATTGAATCTTGATTGCTGATTAAGTACCCCTTCTTTAGCTAGATATTCTGTCATTATTTGCCCTGGCGCACAATGCGTAAACTGATGAATGGCGAGTGGTGGGCTGCGGCAGCAAAGGTGGATACAAGGCGATTCAAAGTAGATGAATATAAATGGTAGCAGATTAACTTTCTGTACTCTAACCCAGCAAAAAAGTGAGTTTTCACCCCCACACCCACCCCCCCAAAATGAAAGTGCTAAAACTGCATTTAAAATAGAAAGGTGAGTCTGTGCATTATAATATACCGCCTCCCTCCAGCAAAGTTCCTTGTAAGTCAGGTCTTGCTGCATTTAATTTACTCACCACAGCCTGGCAACTGAGCTTAAAAAGTACTTTTGACCTGTATTACTGACTGCTTTTATTCAGTTTCTTAGCTGGTGCAAATGCTTTTTTTTTTTTTGCTTTGCTTTTTATTTATTTATTTTTTGCATTTGCAAACCTTTCCAGACACAAGCCGGTAATACCAAAAACAGAACCTCCCAAGACACATTTGGTTTGTCCATATCTGAAACAAATACTTGGACTGTGGTTAAGAAAAAAAAAAAAAAGTTACACAATTTACTGCCAATAAACCAAGAGACTATTCAACGTGCACATTCCAGTTAGAATAAAAATACCCATTCGAGTTTTCATCACACATATATAAATACCTTCCTATGCGAACACTGATGACAGATGTGTGGCTAATCTACCATGTTAACTTCATTTGAGAAACTGTGGTTTTGTTCAAACTTTATTAGCTAAACTCGAATTGATCCTGATAAATTTTAACTCAACATTTTACCTGGTTCAAGTATATTTCCAGAATTCATACAACTCAACAGCTCCTCTGTGTTTGCAATACATTCACATAAATTTCCTGTTAAAATAATCAACTTGTATTTGTTTCAATGCCTCTCAATTAAAACAAACAACAAAAAAAGGAGTGGAGTGAGAGAAAAACAGCAGTGTGTAAATCCTTTCTAACACTACAACCTACACAACCTGGTTTCATTTATTTATTTATTTTTTTGACTAACACGCTAAGGTCACAACAGCACATATGTTTGGCATATGCATTTCATCATTGATGATTATACTCTACCCAAAAGGTAGCTGCAAAATGATAGTTATGCCAAAGGGCTAGTTTCCTCCGAGATCTCCTATTGGGCATTAAAACAAAAGGAAAGAAATGTCCATGAATCACTTATTGTTCCTTGACTTTTTTTCTTATTGCATTCTAAATTATTTAAATATACTATTAGGCATCATATTGGAAAAAACAGATGTTTTCTAATTATGAACTGATTTTTACAGTGTGATGGTGTCACATATTTAAATTACAAATACACATTTTTAGCATTCCAGCTGTGCTTTACAAGAGTTTAATTTGCTTCTTCTGATATGTCACTTTGCACCTGCCTTTTTAAAACTCCTATAAATGTAAAACATTACTCAAACACAATTATTAAGACATGTTGAAGGATTCTAAAGATTCTGAACAGCTTATAGAAGATGAATTTTATATAAAGATTCAATAATGAATCTACCAAATGTGTATTTGGAGTAACATTTACAAATATTTTTAGAGGAATATAAATTTGGACTGATGATCTGTATATGGATATATAGTAGAATATAGAATTTGATTTTATTTGTATAGCACCTTTCCTATTAACTATATCTTCAAGCACAATGATACAAACTTGAGTTTAAAATACCTGCTGTGCCTTTACAACATGAAAATAAAAATTCAGCATCTATTAAGAACTTAAAGAGAACTTCTATTGGATGGGAAGTAAGCAGGTACTTTGCCCAGAGCTTGAGCATTAGTTAAATTATCATTCTTTCCCTTTTTAGGGACAACTCTATGATACAATCAGATTGATCAATCATTTCGGAAAAAAATTCTAAATATTGAAAATTTAAATTAATTAAAATTTTTCTATAAAATCAATGACCAATGAGTCAATAGTGATGGACCCATTTTTCCTAGATGTGAGGTAGGGTTACCTAGGTGCACTTGAGTTTGGTGTGAAACATTCGATCCACATAAATTTCAGTGAGTTCCCAGGATTTAAATCGTCATGCGATGAATGTTAAAACAAATAAGTCCACATACATATGCGAGTGAAGATACATGCATAGGCAAAAGAACAAACAACTAACTAGGTCATGATATGAGGTTTTACAAAAAAAAAAATATGGAAATGGACTATATGTTTTATTTCTGAGATCCACAGAAATATTTTAAACTTTAAAATAAATAATAAAATCAGAGAAATTCCTCTATCTGTACAATCTATATATAAAATCATATAAAGGAATATTTCTTTTATACTTCTTATACTTATACAAGAGGTATTATTTCCCAGTATACTCCCTGGAAATAACAATTATTGTTTCAGAAATGTATATTCATATTAAAAGTGACTATGAGAGAACAGCTGAAGAGGAAATAAACCAGATGTAAGTTATTCACCCAATCTTGTTGTTTCAAAATAAGAAAAAGAAGCTTTTCCTCAACACAGTTTTGAAGAATTGACATGTTTAAATGATAGCGTGGGGCCGTTTTCTCCCTCCTTCTCTATTTTCACAAAAATGGCTGATAATAAACCATTTATAACTCTTTCAGATCTTAATATGGCTAAATGATTTATTTCTGTAAAATCTGATTTCACTGTCCTCAGAATAAAATATTCAAGACAAGGCCAATAAGAGTGTATACGTGGTGAAGCTGGACCCCCCCCCCCCAGCCACCTCAGTGTGAGGAGCAAGCATAATGGTGAATTGACTTTTTTTTAAAGAGAAGTCTAAAGATTAAATGAGGATGCTAAAAGTATTACGGTAAAAAATTTTACTGGCAAACAAATAAAATCACATTGTAAAACCTTTCCAAAAAAAAAAAGGCGCTTTAACTGCAATGCATAATCATATATAAAAACCTAAAATGGAAATTTCTATCCATTAAAGTGTGAACAGGCTAATTCAGAATAAATGGGAGGGCATTTAGAAAGATAGTGTTCAGCCAGCTCTCTTACTGAACAAAGACCTTATTTTAATCATAAGGTTATTGACTGCAAAGCAAAGTGTTTCTGCCAAATACAGAACTTTCAAAATGGCTCAGCCATAAGTCTTATTTTCATAGGGTTTAATGGTCTGTCACAGCCAGAGACGGCCTCTCTTGACCAGATTTCTTTTCTTGAGTCTCCTGGGCCATCCGTCCTGCTCTCTGGGCTCAGCTTTCTGGGTGAGTTTTAAGTAGTCCTTCTGGCCCTTAGTCAGCTCCTGAGGTCTAGGGAGCCACCTGCATGAGCAGGACAGGTAAACTGGGTGGTATAAACCTTGGCCTTTGGCTCTGGTTACCACCTTTGGGGCTGCACCCCACAGGCCTACATGCCCTGTACTTGCCCATCCTCAGGACTGAAGAAAGAGCTCCGAGTCAGTGACAGAGACATCATTGGTTTAATGGCTCATAGGATCTCACATGTTTGAAGCAAGGTCCTGGAGCGACACCCCACCAAGTCCTGGCTCCTCGGGGGAGGGGAAGGTTAGCAGTTATAGGGGAGTTGATGGCAGGTTGCCTTATCAGTTACCAGGGAAAATAGCAGAGGGGCACGTCCCTCACCGTCCCTTTGATAAGCTATCATGGTGGAGATGTTCTGATCTAAAGGCTAGAATGATCACTAACTGGGGCCGGAGCAAGTATGTAGGAAGATCAGTCGTGTGAGCAGGGTGTAGTTGAAGCAGGCCCCTGGTGGAGCAGGGGATGTACAGAGAGCAAGAGAATAGCCATCTTGGGTGGCCTGACCATACACCAACCCTTATCTACATACCACTTCCCAAATCTTCCTCCTGATTCTAGATTTGGCTTCATGTTTCCCACCATTTAAGTGTGGGCATCTCAAGGCTGGATGACACTAAGGTGCTTTTCGATTCCTCCCAATCAGGGAGCCCAAGGAATAAAGGAGGGAGACTCAGAGGAGGGATGCCAATTGTGCTTTGAAAAGGAGCTCTAGATTAAAGACGTACAACAGCAGGCAATATTTAATTCTTTCTGAAACTGACAACCAACACTACATTCAGTCTGCCATAAAATGACAGTGACAGACCTCAGTCTAAGTGGAAGAGTCTCCTGCAGTTGCAGAAACAGCTGCTCTATTCTGAACAGGGACAAGAATGTGAATTCAAAAGCTGCATGCATGAATGAGAGATATCTTTAAGAATGGCTCCCTTGGGATGCTCAAAACTTGAGAATCTAAAGACAGTTTTCCTGCAATGTTATTCTCAACACACAGCTGAGACTTCGATGAATATATTATTTAATTTAGGGAATAAGCAGGTTAATAAACAGAATTGCAAAGATCTTCCAAATATCATCAGCTGACCCAAAATCCCAGATCCTCAGTTTCATAAAGCTCCCTGCCAATTCCCATTTATACATAATTCCTTTTATTCATTATGCATGGTAAGTCCTCTAGATTCTCTAATATGAACATAACAATTGTATCCAATATTCTCACATGAATGATACTGAGGCCACCACCCTTGGATCCTCAGAGAAGCCTTGGTTCTGATCCTCTAATGACCACTTTATACTGAAGGAGTACTCTCTGCTCACTGTTTTACCTTCAGCCCTTGGGGTGCATCTCTTTATGGATCATACTATGTATGTTTCTGTGTTAGGTTAGGGGTTATTCAAGGGCATCCAATTTACCCTTCTCTTCATACCCTTGAAACACAGAGGGAAAAAAGACAAGTTGTTATAGCTGTGGAAACCAGATATATTAATAAATAATCTGACATACTCCAGGAGAAATTTCATGTCACCCAAAAATGATGACATTTTTGACATTTTACCCTTTTTTAGAGGGTCAAAATGTTGGGGGGTTTTGTTCACCTTCAGTGTATACCTCTTTCCAGCGACACGGTGGCCCTGCTGACCATAGAATCAGGAACTGAGTAGAAGTTGCTTTGGGAGATAACCAGAGCTAATCCATTTTCACTGTGCCACCCCATTCTCAACCCCTGTCAGTCCCTCCTGTCCTGTGCTCTTTCATAGACTTCAATTTTAGTAAGACATTACACAAAGGGGTGCAACAGACAGTGACATACTGCATCTAAGATAAAAGTGAATCAAAAAGAGCCCTAGAAGAGATGCTGTTTGGATGTTACATATTTTATGTATTACTTCTGGAATGAGAATACCTGAATGATGCTTAAAAGTATTCAAATAAAGATGACCAAAACAGAAAACTCCTCCCCAGTTCAGAAGAATGTCACGAGATGGGTGATTGTTTGATACTGGACTGTTAGCCATAAGCTTGAGATTTGAGAGGAATTCTGATAACAAGGAAAACTGTGGTGCTCCAAGAAGAATTCACTGACCGGGCATGGTATAGTCACAAAACCTGATCTGGATGATCACATCTCACTCTTGGATAAGCAAACCAACCCAAAACAGTTTAGCAGAAGATTCTCCAACATAAACTCAGAGGACAACAGCACAGAAAAAAACAGAGAAAAAGCACAAAAAAGGGCTTTTTCCTTAATTAAAGAAAAAAAATCATCTCAGTGTTTCCAACAAAACTTTAGAAAATCTGTCCTCAAAAGAAAGAGATCAATGATAAAATGATCAGGAAACAGACTGGTTTGAAAAGAGAGTTGAGATGCATGTATAGGTGATAAAGGAGTTGAATGAATTAACAAAAGACTGAAAGGAATCCAGAATTCTGTTATTATGAATGAATCTTCATTAAAGAGGAAATGCATAGACTGTGTGGAAAAAAATACTGGTCACTGACATTGAAGCCAATACAAGGTACATTTCTAGAGGTTAGAGAAAAAGAACAACAAAAAACAATTGAGTCGGGAAACAAAGACTATAGAAGTCAGAAAATGGAGAGCCCGCATATGGACACCTATAAAAAAGGAAGGAAGGGAGCTCTAAAAATATAACAATATCGTATTTGTATCTGAAAAGAAATGTAAGTTACTTAACAAACTGAAAAAGTCAAGCTGGTCCTACACTTCTGTTAGGCTTCATTAAATAGTACGTGACTATGAGACAATGTCTACACACTTTTATGGGGAAACGTTTGTGACCCAAGAATTCTATATACGAGCAATTGTGGTACATACACAAAGGCAACAAAAAGATATTCTCAGACACGTAAGGGCTCAGAAAGTATATAATCCATATGTCTTTTTTCAAAAAAGAAATTACTTGAAGGTATATTTAAGCTGAGAGAATACTCAAAATTTTTAAAAATTCAAAGAGCATAGTATTGATATTAAATAAATGGTGGTAAATAAATGCAATATTAAATCTAAATTTTTAATGTAATTATTAGGATGAATTAATATTTTTCAAAATGGTTCTTGTGAGAGAAAAATCATAGTTTTTTTTAAAAAGTCATTATTTAACATTTATTATCCAGATCTAACACCTGAGATATAGTAACACAAACTGGGAAGTGATTTAATGAAAGGAAAGTAGTAAAAGGCCATTTCCTCATCTTACATAGTGGTTAATCAAAAGCAGCTTTTTCTCCATGCTGGTAATTAGAGAAATATAGGCTTAAGAAGTTCTTTTTTTCTTTTTTAATGTAAAGGTAGTTACTACTGTTAAAAACAATTGTATACCTAATAAATAACAAGGGGAAAAAGCAAAAAGAAGGAAGAAAAGGAGAAAGGATGTAAGGAAAGAAAGAAAAAAGAAACAATCTATAAAGCAACAGAAACAAAAGAATCAGAAAGCATAAAAATGTTTCCAACAAATGTGAGATATAATTACCACACCAATTATTAATACAGAGAACTATTTTAAACAAAATATTTGAGATTGGGATAAGCCATTTTGGATGTATGCTGCTAATAGAAACACAGTTAAATCAAAAGGACAAAGAAAGATTAAAAAGAAAAGGATATCCTTCAATATCACACAATCACAATAAAAACAAAGCTGGGATCACAACTATAATATTAGACATAGAAGAATTAGAATTAAACAGTTAAATGGAACAAAAAGAATCATAATATAAAAGGTAAAATCTGCCATGTAATTATAATAACACCACCACCAGAAATACAGTTTTATACTTTGAATAATATAGTATCTAAGTTTACAAAGGAAAAACTATTAATTGTAGTGGGAGACATTATGCTAAATTGAAATAAGAAGTAAATGATTTAAAGAACTTAAGGAAATGGTACTAACAATCTATCACTTATTAAATGCTTACTACGTGCCAGGCATTGTGCTAAGTTCTTTACTACATAGCTCATTAGATCTTAACAACTCCATAAGGTGGGTTTATGACCTTTCTCACACACTGAGAAACCAAGACCAAGACTTGCATAACTTGCTCAGCTTCATACAATTGGTAGTGCCAAAGATGCACTATGTGCGTCTCTTAGAGGAACTGAAAAGAAAGTTCTAGAAAATGGCCAAATATAAACTAAATATACAAAAATGAATCCTTTTCTTCTATAACAGAAAACAAAACAGAAAAAAAAAAAAAGATAGGTTTTTCAAAGTGCAACAACAACATGGAATTCTCCCCAGCGAAAACTGTAATTAAAAACAAATACTCAGGAACAACTGAAGACTACCACAGCTCTTCACTGAAAATCATAAAAGAATACACAAATAGGCCTTTTGTGTCTCAGGTATAGAAGACTGAATTTTGTAAGGGTGTCAGTTCTTCTCTATTTCACAGGTTTAGTGTTATTACAATGAAAATCTCTGCATTTTTTCTAACTTGCCAAAGTGATTTTAGAATTCAGTTTAAGAAGTAATGTAGGACCTTCTCTAGACTTATGCTGTGTGTCTGGTGAGGGCAGAGACACATCTATCTTGCTGCCTCGCAGCCCTAGCCCAGAGGAGAAACCCCATAAATATTGATGGAGTGAAAAGTAGCTAAGAAAATTTTGAAAAATATTCTAATTAATGTTCGTAACTAAATGAAACTAATGTTTCTAACGTTCTAACTAGTAAGTGAAAACTTGCTTCAATAAAGGTTAGCATCTTTGATACAGAAGAAAATCCAAGTTGATAAGAGGAATACAAAAAGTTTTGATGGTTCCAAGGAAACTGGAATAAAAATAATTCATTTACAGGAATAGTCATTCAAGGGTTATTAATAATAGTAAAAAATGTGTCTCTACCTAATGATAATAGAGCAGTAAAATTAATTATATCATGCCCAAATAAAGAATAATATACAGCCTTTTAATATACTATTGAATATTTAATGCCTTTTTTCAGTTCATTCTTTCTATAAATGCTTGTCATGTAATGGTAAAAGAAAAAGCAAAATATAAGTATAAACAAATCAAGGCCTGAGTTAAAAAAAAAAATATATATATATATAGAGAGAGAGAGAGAGAAAGAGAGAAATATCTGAGAAGCATTTAAAAAAATATAGGAAAGAAATATATTGAAACATCAACCATTATATCTGGGTTGTAGAATTACCCATTATATTTATTTTCTTATTTATATCTTTTTAGATTTTCTATATTGTCTGTAATGAGTTTACTGAATCTTAGAATGAGAAAATAATCCTCTAAAGACTAGTTTATTCAAGGTAATAGAGCCAGATTACTAAAAGTAAAATAAATCTGGTCTTACTTTCTATTTTGGTGTCTCCAAATTTCAGGGGATGTCAATTTCCATATGCTGTCAAATTCTAAGGAAAATCTGATATTCAATCTGTAGAACCAAAATAGGAACCTTCTCCAAAAGTAATGTTTTCTACAGTCTCTCTTATACTCTTCACCTGAGACTCAAAACATAAAGTTGAAAATATCTGTGTTTTTCAAAAATGTGAGCAGTTTAAGATAATTTTTTAAAACACTCTTACTCTCTCAATACTTTTGCAGAGGATATAAGAAAGAAAGTTTTGATTGGGATAAAAAGGAGAAAAATGTCCAGGAAACACACAGAGACATTAAAAAAAAAAAAGTAATCAAACAACTTCTCAACCACAAGATTATCAAAACAAGAAAAACCCTCATTAGCAATACAATGTTTAGAAAATACAGTATATTTTTAATGCCATTGATGCCCCCTAATATTTAAACCAAAACAAAACAATAACAACAAAGATATCTAAGAATTACAGCAGAGGCTTCTCACTGGTGTTCATTGACTGGAACACCATACCTTGCCAATGAGACTTGAACTAAAGATAATTTCACCAACTAAATTGAATCACCTTTGGAAAATACCAGTGTGTAAGAAGAGAAACTAACAAAGCAAGTTTCCACTTGTTTCTGGAATTTTTAGCAAGAGAATAAATGACTTGGATTATATATTCTAAACCCTTAGAAGAAAAGGGAATCAGGTGTCAATAGCCCCAATAAAGGATTGGTAACCTTTAATGAGATTTTGGTCATGTATGTAGAACTATATCCTCATTTCAACACTTGTTGACAAGTCGATGCCGATGAGCTGATTTTAGGGATATATTAACAAGTTGTCAGGTTTAAAATAGAAGCATGAATCTTACTCATGAGTCTCCATTTTTAATGGGTAAGAGATGTAGTGGCTTTTGAAGCTTCAGGATACAAAAGCCTGGACCAATGCTTCTGGGGACTGACTCTCTTGGTACACACTCACAGACACAGGAATTGCCCTGGCCACCACCCCAATGGGATGGTCTACAATGGGAAATCTAATTTTTCACCCAGCAGAGCTCTGCAGGTGCGGAAACCCTTAAACAATTTAAAGCCAAGATTAACACCAGTACTTTTAAAAAACTAACTTACCGAGTTATACAGTGCACTTAGAGTTCGCCGTTACATGATTTAATGTGATTCTCACAACTGCCCTGACACATGAGCAGGAAAGGCATTATTCCCATTTTGCAGTTGTGATCACCAGAGCTCAGAGGCATCAGCAGTTTATAAGATCTTACAGCTCAGACCATGGGCAGGCCTAGAACCTGGGCCTTGGGAGGCCTTTTCTAGTGTTCTTTCCACTCAACCATGTGGGTTTTCAAGGAAACAAGTTTCCAAATAAGGCCCTTCCTACTCTCCCTTGGGCAACTTTAATAAACTCAGTGTAAAACAAACAACAAATTGGCTGTTCCCAAGCAGATGGTGCTGCTCAGCTGTGGTTAAGCCAGGAGGCCTCCAACATGCCCAGCTTTCACAGACATTACTTAACTTACTATTTTCTCATGCTGGTGAAGGCAGACCATTCACATGCAGAGTCCTGTTATCCTGTTATCATCATAGGCCACAGTCCTGCTCATTGCCCTCAAGGATCAGGCCAGCTCACATGGAGAAGAGGAGGGTATGGGCCAGGGCCAGGGACACAGTGGTGCCCGCAAGTCCTGCAGACAGGATGGAAAAAGGCAATGGGGGGGCCAACACCCACTGGTGGGTGGAAAATAGGTTACAGCTGTGCCACAAGGTAATAATGGCTATCAAATTTTGTAAAAATACAAAATTTTTATTTGGAACTTTTATGAACATTCAATATTTAATATTTTTCCCAAAACTTGGTTTTCTTTTCCTTACTGGAATTAAAGAAAAAAAGAAAATGTACTTAGTTTCTTATTCGCCAAGCATCGTACAGACTTCTCCAAATCCCTTTCAATATACCCTGATACCATGCAAATATTATCTATATTGTGAGGTGAAAAACTCTGGAAAACATTAGCCTCGAGGCTGTTCATCAGTCCTCGTGAAGGTGGAAAATTCAGTGGAGGAACCGGGGGGATTGGCGACATTCATTCATTTATTAAATGATTAAATCATATTTAGGGAGCACCTGTTATGTGTCAGGCACAGTTTTAGGTGCTGAGACACAACAAAGAACAAGACAAAGCACTTAATCTCACGGAGTTTAAGTTTTAAATAAAGGAAACAGGGCAGTGAAAACACACACAAGTAATGTCGGGTAGCTGTCAGCACCAAGAATGAAAATACAGTACAAAAGGATCAGAGGTGAAAGAGTGGCGACCAGGGGTGCTATGTGAGATGGGGTCAATGGGGAAAGACTGAAGGAGGCTGGCAGGGCGTAAGTATGTGCAGGCAGTAGGAGTAGAATACTCATTGTCTCTGAGCGGGGGTTTTCTTGGTTGTTCAAAGAACAGCAAAGAGACCAGGGAAGCTAGAGCTGAGAGAACAAGGGAGAATATGTAGGACATAAAATCAGATTATAGGAGACCCAGTTAGCATCCAAAGAAGTTGTAATAAGGCCCTAAGGAGCAAGGTAAGCCAGATAACTTCCGGTACAGCCCAGGAGTCATAGCAATACACGCGCATCCCTGTACCCCGCCTTAGACAGGTCTTGGTCTCTTTCCCCCAACTGTGACAGCATCTGCCAATAAGCCCTTCCGAGTCCATTCATTGCCCATACAACCATATCCACCGGGGTGACTGCCACACCTCCAGTGGCTCCCCAGAGATAAACCCAGGAGAATAAAATCTCCACACCTACGGGCCCATGGCAATATGAAGCCATCCCATGCTCCGAACCTGCTCCGTTCCATTCTTGTGCATGCTCAACTCTAAAGACGCTAGTTTATTTGCAATTTCCAACCAGGCTATGCCCTGTCAAGCCTTCTGACACACCAGTTCTCTCTGCTGTGATGCCTTCTCTCCACCCAGCCTGAGCCCTGCTCGTAGCTGTCTTCAGAATTCCTATTCATTCCTCACGCCCCACTTAAATATAACTCCTCTGAGAAGCCTCCGCCCACCACTCCTGAAAAATTAGTTCCTCTTAGCACGTACCTACTCACCTACTCTCATTCTAGTCTCTTCATCCAATTTCTATAAATGGCCAAGCATGTGCCAGAATCCTGGGACTAAAGCATGAAGATGAATAAAATATAGTTGTATTCTGGAAGGATTTGTACTCTAGTCAGAGACAGATCAAAATAATTTTATATTGCATTATTATTACATAAAATGCTGTGACATGAAGTGCTCTGGGAAGATAAACTTTCTTTTTCTTTTCTGCTGGGGGGGGACCAGGTTGTCAGGAAAAGCATCAGAGGAGGGACATTTGAGTTGGACCCAGAGGATGAATGGAGACTCACTATGTGAATGAGACAAGGGCAAGACACGCCCCAGGAGGAAGCAGCAAGAGGACAGGGGAGGTGAAGTGAAGGTGCCTGGCATCTTCAGGGGGGGGTGAGCAGTACAGGATGGCTGAGCTCCCCTGCAGGGTAGAAAGGCAGGTGGCAACAGGTTCTGAAGGGCCAAGAATTACTTACTAGGCTTGAAACCAGGAAGTGACACTATGCGATGAGAGTTTTAAAAGAAAAAGAACTCTGATGGCAATACGTAAGATGAGGTGAAGCACAGACGCAAATTGTACTGAAATTAAGCTAAAGCTCTTTGTATTTCATTTTGTTTTGTTTTATTGATCCAGTAGAATTCCCAAGAGCCATCATAGTGTTTCGCTGTATATAACAGTCATTCAACGTTTGTTAAATGTCACGAGTGAATGAATGAATGAGTAAATGAATGAATACATACATTCATGGGGATGGGGAACTCTTTTTTTTTAATTTGAAGAAAATCTAATCCAGGAGTCAAGTTTCTTGAAATTGTGATGTCGAGATTATGTTGAAATAATTTATCTCACCTCATTATGGAATCAGGTGTTTCACATAAGTGGTTACTAGTTTTTCAAAAGAGCTTAAGTATTCATTTCCTAACACCAAAAAAGTGTTTTTAAGTCCCAATTGAATTCTTTCAAGGCACATTTTTTCCCTTCAAGTAGAAGCCATAGAACTGAATTTAATTTTTCTCTTAGAAGATTCAAGCTCATGGAAATCCACTGCAGCACACTGAGGTGGCATGGTAAAGCAGAATGACATCAGATTCTGGTAAAATTCTGGTACTGCCACTTATGAGCTGTAGTGGTTTTGATAATTTACAACCTCAGCTTGCATTTGCTCATCTATAAAATGGGAACACTGATACCTAAATTGTGGAATTAAGTTAGATGCTGTATGAAAAAGCACCTGACACACAGTAGGTGCTCCAGAGGCTATATTTACCAATATTAATGCAGCTATGAAGTTTCCAGCATTATATTTTCCCCAAATATCAGGCTATCAGCTATCATTTCTGATGTCATTTGTCTGCATCTAACAGATGCTTCTTTCCTCAATCCTCTTTCTAATAAGCTATTTTTAATTTTCTCTAGTTATTACCAGATAATGTATGCCCCTTCATAAGCATGGATAAAGCCACAAGTGTCTGAATGAAGGAAGGGACCAAGAAGATCATAGTTTGGGTGAAAAGGTTTCGTGAAAGCCAACTGGAAAGCTCAGAAGCCTAGCTTGTCTAGTTCCCAATTCTGAATTGTGTCCTAAATTGTTAATAACAACAGAAGCCTATCATCCCCACAATACCTGAGATGCAATTATGTAGAAAGTAGAAAGCCACAAAGCTAGATTGTTTGCAGCACAATATCTCTTGACAAAGGTACAAAGGGTTTGAGGCAAAAAAATAATTCATTAGCAATTTAAAATGAAAACAAAAAGTTGACAAGAGAAACTAGAAGGAAGAACAAAGGCCCTAGATTACCATAAAAGACTTCAATCACTGTCTAGGTAAAGGAGAAATAGAGTTTATTGGAAGTCATTTAGTGACTACTTATGGAATTACAATAAAGGTGACAAAAATCCCAGAATTTGTAAGGCAAATGTAAATATAAATATAAATCAATTACTGGCTTATTATTTCATTAAATTGAAGATGGAAAGGACCAATTCTTGAGTCACAGCGTTTGCCTCCTGGGGTCCTAGATAGCTTTCCCTGTCAAACTGAAATAAAAAAGATAAATAAACATGAGAAATTAAGAATGTCAAAGTATATGAAGGGAAAAGGAAAGAAAGGGGGAAATGATGTTTCACAATTATTATCCAGGCTAAGAGAAACAAAATTACTTGATCATAAAGTCAGGATAATCTGGTTTTCTTTATGAGTTCCCATTTTATTAATGAAAGCAAGGTAACACCTTATTGTACCCGGGTGAATTAAAATGCCTGTTTGAAGAAGCAATCCTCCATAGGGGTCTTTAATAGAATCTGTGAATGGTTCTAGAGCCAGATAATTTAGCTGTAAAAAGGCAATATTAATATTAACCTCTCCATGTGCACAGACCTACCTTGAGGGGCACAGGGACAGGGAAACGTTAACAGAATGAACCAGGCACATCATTTCTTTTTTAAAAAAAAACCTGAACTCTTTCAGGGGCAAAAATTGGATAAACCTCTTCTACAAAATTGCTTGCAACATTCACTGTTATCCCTTCATGCCTCTTCTCCAAACAACACTGACCAGCAATTCCGTGCTTACTGTGCTGCTCACATTGTATTTGTATTTCTGACTTTGTATTCAGGGCATGTGACTTGCAAGAAGTCTAATAGAAAAGCATTTAATCAAAATAAACAGAATAGAAAACGAACTTCCAAATGCAGAACAGTCTCAACAGGAGCCATGAAAACACATTTCCAAATTAGAGGCAGGTGCTCAGTGGGGCCCTCCCCTGGCGACGATGAATTAACAAAATAAAAAGAGATAAATCAAGGGAAGAGGCAAATGTACTTTAATTGAGCAACTGGTCAGTTGGTGAGAAATATAGGTATTAACAAATGGCTCTTCTCTTGGCTCTAGACTTTTATTTTAGATAGTTTTTTGTGGAAATGCCAACACAGTTCACTCTCTCTCGTTCTAACTCGCATCACCAATGCCATCTTTGCTCTGATCACCACCTTCCTGATTATTGCAAACCTCCTAGTGTTGCTGTCTCCAAACTCTTCTGATCCATTCTTGGTAGCCCAGACAGATTCCTCCCCCTGATTACCCACTCCGTTCATGTCACTCCGCTACTCAACTGCTCACCATTATTTACTGAACTCCTAGTCGAACTTCCATTAGCTGCTATATATATATATGACCTTACATCATAAGAACTCTACATTTCCAGCCTTCTAACTCATTAATACTCAAACATGGGTTTCTCTAAATTGTATGATTTGCTATTCCTCAAGTGTCTCCATGCTCTTCATACTCCAGTTACATTTTCCCAACCCTTGGGTTTTCTCCTTAATCCCCATCTCCACATATTAAAAGCCTACTAGTTCTTCAAGTCCTAATTCAAATGCCACCACTTCCTTGATGCTTCCCCCTAATTATTCCACAAAGAAGTAGGCTCTCCTAACTCCCGTAGCTTTTTTGATACTTATCAAATTTCACCTTGTGTTATAATTATTTATAAATATATTCGATTTCCTTTCCCCTGCCTTACTAAGATAAGTCCTTGGAAGATGCAGTTTAACCTAGCTGGAAAAAAAAAAAAAAAGCAGGCTTTTCAGTCCAACAAAGCTGAGTGTGATACCAAGATCTTTTACCAAGTAGCTATACAAACTTAAGGAAGGAATTGGCTTTGCTAAATTGTTTGCTCAACTGTAAAACTGGTGATAATTATGCCTGCCTTAATTCATGCTATAAGAATGAATAACATTGTATGTAGTGTTAGCACAATGAGAGGCATATACTAAGTGCTTAATAAATGAGAGCTATGGTTACTACTGAAAGTGGACACTGTTTATTATCAATCTGTGTATTTGACAGAGCAATTAGTGTGTCTTGTATATGCTAGATATTCAACAAATGTGTGTTGAATGAAAGAGTGAATGAATGAGTGAATAACTCAAAGATTATTTCTGATCTCAGTGAAGACTCTCAAAAGTTAGCAGAGAAGCCTAACCAGAGGTGGAAGATGGTTACCACATTCTTTTCCTCTGAAAACATTACCAGGACCGTCTTTAAACTAGATGAAGACAAACTAGCAACTAGAATATCCAGTCCAATAAAGTAAAATCGAGGTTCTGAATAATCTAGAAGAACAATCCATCCAAAAACATTTAAAGTTGGTGTCACAATGTGGTTTTGGTATTTGTGTTGAATTTGGGAATGATTTATTTTAGAATTTACAAGCCAGATAACTGTTCCATATGACTCTCAGCTTATAACTTCTTCTTCCTTTCTTCCCAGGAGGAGCCTCCCCTCCCCAGACGACGAAACAAGGCACTTGCTTAAAAGGAGTTCATTTTTTGCTTTGGATATTTACTTGGCTGTATATGTTTCGCAACTTCTCAATGTTGAGGGAAAGGCAATTGTGGCAGGTTGCATTTTCCAGAAGTGACCACAGCAATGTTTGAAGTCCTACAGCCTCTTTCAGAATCTTCTTGCTCCCCATGAAGAGATGGAGTCTGTTTCCTCTTCCCTTGAACTTATGAGGCTCATGGCTGCTCAGACCAGCAGAGTGGAAGAAAGTGATGTGTTATGACTGCCCAACTCAAAAGGGTAGAGCTTCTGCCCAGGTCTCTCTCAGCATGTTTTGAGGAAGCCCATCCGACACACACCACACAGAGAGGTCACGTGCAGGTGTTCTGGTCAATAGCCCCAGCTAAGTTTCAGCCTGCAGTCACCATCAACTGCTAGACATATAGAGGGGAGACAAGCTGTCCCCACTGTGCCCTGACTGAATCTCTGACCCACACAATCAATAAGCCTAATAAATAACTGTTTTATGCCAGTAAATTTGGGGATGATTTGTTATGCAGCCATAGTAACTGGAACGGTAATTAGGTATCTTGTTGTTTTCTAAGTGTTCAGCTGGATTGTAGGTTTCATGAGTAGGGGGAAAATGAAAGGAAACAACAGATGAGGTGAACAAGTTGTTTTAAACACTTAGTGAGATTGATTAGCATGTCAAAAATGTGGCAAGTCCATCCTTAGACAGTTAAAAGTTAGCTGTAAAAACTGGAGAAATAAATGAGGTGTTGCTCTACATATACACTTATAGGAAGCCAGAAAGAGACAAAAGGACAACAGCAACCAATCCAGTAAACCAGCAACATGCAGAGTTAGTCCAGTACCATCAATAATATAGCAACTGTCCAAAAAGTCCATTTTTGCTTTTCTGAGAGTTTTGACGTGATTTTTGAAATAAAGCTGGATAACCATTAGGGCTTTTCCCACTTTTCTCTTATTTCATTGTCTAGCATGAAGTCTCTTTTTATCACAGCATATGAGAAATCTTAACTCTTAGCTAAGACCTGAGAATATTAGTGGTACATGTCCAACAAGAAACTGCACACATATCTGGAAGGAACATTAAGGCCTTGTCCTTTCTCAGTTGCTATTTTCTGGCCCATAAAATATTATTCCCATTACATAGATCAGACAAGTGAAGGCCAGAGGAATTCAGTATCTTACCAGGTTATACAGCTACTAGGAACCAAGGGCGAAAATCCAAGACCACTTTCTTTTCTTGTCAGTTTTTCTCTAATGATACTACCTCTCAACAGAAGGATGAGTGATAGTTATACTATGTAAACAAGAATGTGAACTTTCTTATTTTTCTAATAAATCAAATAAAATTGATCGATGTGAACTATTTCCTCTTCTCCAGGTATATGGACTTCCATCCCACAAATCTTTAGCCAGGAAGGCAAAGGGAGGCTGCTATTTCTTTACAAAAAGGCTTGGAGAAGTTAACCCCCTCTGCTTCTCATTCCCCAGGAAAACCGATGGAGAAGGTGTCATCCCTGTACAGTTTGTAGAGCAAGGTTAAAATAAGTGGGTTTGGGGGTTTTGTTTTTGTTTTTTTGTCATCTGTCTTCCATGTCAGTCTTGTCTGTCTACCTTGTTTTTTTGATTAGTTAAACAAGAATCTTCTTTTTAGGCTCTGATGTATCTAATAGTCTATCTGTTTTCTTGCATTCAGAAAAGAAAGAAGGGAAGGGAAGAGAAAAGAACAGAAGAGAACAGAAAGTCGTCTACGGTCTCTTGTTTTCCCAAGGCTCCACGAAATTCATTAAGCCCCACTGAAGTTTTCATTTACTTTTAGACAATATTTCTCCTTGTCTGGGAAGGGAAATACTTGCTGGCTTACTACAGGTTGAATATATACATAAAACCTGTAAATCACAAAGGATCTAAATACTTGCTACGGTTTATCAATGCTCTAGACTTGAATAGAAAGAAAGCTTTAATGGAAAAAGGGAAAAGAAAACACCATTTCGAGTAAATTAAAAACAACCTCCAGGCAAACAACTACACCTGCAAAACAACTTTCCTTCTAGTATGAAATTTGGAATAGAGGAACAGAAGGAGTCCATTTCTAAAAGCAGCGGCTTCCAATCCGTTCATTTACCACTCACTAAAATTCAAAAGTCGGTTCACTGTCAAATCCAGTCATTATGCTGTAATATTGGGCTTTAACAAATTGAGATTTCTTTTATGTATTTGTTCCTCTATGCTGGATAAAAACAGCACCGGGTGAAAAAGCCACTCAGAAACTTAGGGGCAGACAGAATTGCCCAACATAAGCTTAGATTCTGATGATGTAAATGTATTTCAAGAAACTTCACTTCTGAGCAAAATCTGTTGAACAATTCCTTAACAATTGAGCAATTACTGAAGTCCCAATACTCTTTGGATGTGCACCAAGTGAGTGAAAGTTGATTAAGCTGAAATCTGTGGCAGGTTTCCTGGCATGAAGAGAAAAGGGCCCGATGCCCTTGTTAATTAGACGACCCACTGTGGGAAGGCCCGATATGGTGCCAAAGCTGTGTGCTACGTTCACGACTCTATTGTTACCCTGCTGCGCACTCCTCAGGCCCAAATAACACACAGGGAGGCTGAGTTAGAGCCCCCTGCTCCTGAGTCCCCTTCACCTTGTCGTCTAGCCTGAAGGTTCTTTTTAAAACCTCAAAAGCCCACAAAGCTCTTTGGGAGCCATGGGTGGGGTACTGGATGGAGTTAACCAGTAACTGCAGACTGTGGTCTCTAAATGGCTCACCCCGCAACAGCCTCTTGTAGATTTTGACAAGAACATATTTGGAATTCTCCAATGTGTGCAAAAAGCACACTGAAGCAGTAGGAGACATTCTTCCGGCTTCTTTAGATAAGGTTGAAACAGCCTGAAACCTGCTCAGACGGTGGTTTGGAATGTGCTGTGAAAACCTTTTCTTACTCGGCAGGTCACCTGTCAGCCATAATAACAACACAGGCATGGTTTGCCAGCTGCTTAACTCACTTCCTGGAAGGCATCGACCAGATTGTCCTTTCCTCTTAACCAAATAAATGAGTTAAGTATTTTAAACACATTTGACCAGCAAATAATAATATTATGTAATCCTTCAGTTAAAGAATTCCATTCCCTGAATTTAGTAGCTTTGCTTTCATTCTGAGGATGAGATTTGGGGTGGGGATGGGAGGGCAGCAGGGGAAGGGAAGAGGTCTCCAAGGATACAATTCTAGAAAAAAAATTCCCTGAATATATTTTCCCTGAAGTCTTAGGCTAAAAGAATCTTCCTGTGGGAGAAAGGTTCCCACCATGACGGGGACTCTATAGGCACAAAGCTCTCCAAGGGAGGCCTCTACTTACCACTGAGTGGAGAAGGAGACAAGGAAGTGTGAAGCCTCTTGACCCTCTAAGGAGAGGAATGCAGATGGGACCTCTTTGGGTGGCAAGATGGTTTTCTTATGAAAATGACCTTCTCTGTAAAGCTCTAGTAGTGACTTAATAGCAACTCAGTTAAAAATGACATGGGAACACTCAGTACTTCTTTTCTTTGCTACTTACTCTAGTGATAATAGCAGTATTATCAATCTGAGTATAGGGATGAGGAAATTAGGAAGCCAAAAGATCATTGCCTTCAAGGAGGTACACAGCTAAGTGGCTGGTATAGAAACCTATTATCCCTTGGTTCCTGATTCAATCCTCTCTAACTGATAATTTGGCATATCTTCTATTTCCAGACTCTTTCTTTGTTTTTTTAAATAACACCTCCAGGAATCAGAAAAGAGACTCCGTTGTAATGTTAGCAGGTCATCCAAACTTGGTAGGAGAAAGGCTTGAAGAAACAGTAAATCAGTGGTTAGTGGTTTCTGTCTGAATTTCATTTCTCAGGGTCCTTGATTAGCATCTACAGTAGAGAACTGCAGAAGGCTGGCTGTACTACTTCTTTATCGATTGACTCTAATTTGACTGTGTCCCAAGGGCCTTATAGCTCAATAAAATAGGAATACATCATCCACCATACCCTGATCTAGAATACCTTTTTTTTTTTTTTTTTTTTTTCCCGGTACGTGGGCCTCTCGCTGTCGTGGCCTGTCCTGTTGCGGAGCCCAGGCTCCGGACGCGCAGGCTCAGCGGCCATGGCTCACGGGCCCAGCCGCTCCGCGGCATGTGGGATCCTCCCGGACCGGGGCACAAACCCATGTCCCCTGCATCGGCAGGCAGACTCTCAACCACTGCGCCACCAGGGAAGCCCAAGAATACCTATTTTTGATAAGAAATTCAGGTATCAAAAATAAAAAAGCAGCAAGCCCACAGCTGGAAATTTTGAGTGAACATTATTCATGGGGAAGCCAAGAGAAACACAAAAACACATGGAGATTTCATCCCTGTTTGTTCCGAGCCTGGCCCCAGGTGACAGAGGACAAGTAGCCCAGCCTCTCTGCTCTCTTCACCCAGTAAATGCTCCATTTCTCAGGGTCCTGCTCAAAAGCTACCTCCTTCTCAGAACTATCCCCCTAACTAACCGTCCTGGATAGAAGAGGCCTATTCTTTTATTTATTTATTTTTTTAATGGGTATACTATTTTACTAACATTTAAATTTCACCAAGAGTTCAACTATATGCTAGCCATTTGTTCAGATTTTTGAAATAAAGACAAAATGGGCAAACAGCTTTAAGGGTGCGATGTATTTAACATTGCACAATATATTCACCAACTAGACAATCTAAGGGGTGGTATAACTATACACTTAGGAGCACCAAGTATAGGAACAAGCCCGGAATTGGAGGAAAACCCCACCATTCAGGACTGAACAGAGGTCCTTGGTTGCTGACAGCATCTCCCCTTGACTTCAGACTTGAGACAAACTGAGGGAGTCTGTCAGTATACAAAAACCACTGTCTTCAGACAAACAGTAACAGGATAGAATGGCCAGAGCCAGTTCAGGTTGTGAGGGCCAGTCTGAAGCGAGCAGAGCTGGCTGGAGGCTAGAAATGTTGCAGCTGAAATCCAGGATCGGCAGATGAGAGCAGCCATCTTCTAAAAATCACTGATTTCTACACAAGTTCCTAAGATGCTTTTCCCAAACAGGGAAGAGGCCTATTCTTACCTTTCACTTCTGAAGCAGGATCTGTCACTAACACTGATGTAATATATTCATTTCACTGCATCTTGTATGGTATTGATGTGTGTATGTGTATCTGTCTTATCACCCAAAGTGGAAAAAACAAAACAAAACAAACCATGCATCTTGGAGTGAGGAACTCCAGACCTTAGGAACTCCAGACCATCTGTCATTGCACGTCCTTAAGCAAGTTGCCTAACCTCTCCAAGACTCAGTTTCCACACTTGAATAATAAGGGTATTGCTCATCATCAGTGTCTATAAAGATTCAAGAAGGTACAAATGCATCAAGTGCTGAGCAAGGGCACTGACAGGGAAGAGACTGTCAGTGAGTGTTGGTTTCTTTCCCTTTCTCATAACGAGATTATAAACTCCCAGACTAGGATCACATCTTACATGTCAGCACAGCCTTGAAAGAGGCAGTGACTTCAAATATCTGTGGAATTCATATTTTGAATAATAATGAGAGAAGTATAGAGAGGTAGAAGGCCAAAATAACAAGTGCAACTGAAAGAAACTGAAATTTGGACACATGATCGTCTTGTTTATTTCAGAAAATACGAGTAAGTAATTCCTGGTGGCTGCTGGAGGAGAAGAGGGAAATGATAGTTCCGTGTGGATAAGGATTATAGGGCAACCTTTTGATATGGAGGCTACATGAAGTGGAAGATGAAAGAGGGCAAATGGGGCTTCCCTGGTGGCGCAGTGGTTGGGAATCTGCCTGCCAATGCAGGGGACACGGGTTCGAGCCCTGGTCCGGGAGGATCCCACATGCCACGGAGCAACTAAACCCGTGCACCACAACTACGGAGCCTGCGCTCTAGAGCCTGTGAGTCACAACTACTGAGCCCGCGTGCCACAACTACTGAAGTCTGCGTGCCTGGAGCCCGTGCTCCACAACAGGAGAGGCCACCGCGATGAGAAACCCACGCACCGCAATGAAGAGTGGCCCCCGCTCGCCGCAACTAGGGAGAGCCCACGTGCAGCAACGAAGACCCAACACAGCCAAAAAATAAAAATAAATAAATAAATTTTAAAAAAAGGTCAAGTGGCCGGAGAATCAGGCCTGGAGAAAGGATGGGCAAGGTGGCAGGGAATGCTAGGGTTCCAAAGTGGTAAAAATCTAAAATAACCCAACTCTATTGTGTTTCCTTTGAAAAAGAGACTATAATTTGTTATAAAAAACTGGAAACAGACTCACAGACATAGAAAACAAACTTATGGTTACCAAATGGGGAAAGGAGGGGGAGGGATAAATTAGGAGTATGGGATTAACAGATACACACCACTATATATAAAATATATAAACAACAAGGACTTACTATATAGCACAGGGAACTATATTCAATATCTTATAATAACCTATAATGGTAAAGAATCTGAAAAAGAATATATATGTGTGTGTGTGTATATATGTATATACACACACACACATATATATAATTGAATCACTTTGCTGTACATCTGAATCTAACACAAAACTGTAAATCAACTACAATTCAATAAATAAATAGGAATTAAAATTTATTTTGAAACAGCATGAAGTGCCACAAAATCAGGGGAAAAAACTTTTTAATGACATATCTCCTTTGTGACCAGGTAATATCTTCCGAACTAAAATGCAAAGAGCTTCATTCAACCCCCAAATTTGGCTAGGGCATGTCTGGAATCACTGAAAATTAAAATAGACTAATCATCCTAGATTTTCCTTAGCGGGTTTGTGGCATTGGAGTAAGAACTGTTTCCAGCTCAAGGGAAAAACAAATTTAAACCTTGAAAAATGCATCCTCTTGCAATCTTTTTTCCTTTTTAATTTGGGAAAAAGAAGAAGAACCAAAGAGCTTGGAGATACTTAAGCTCACAAAACGTGTCAGTGACAAAACCTAAGAAATACTATCACCTCATATCTGGATTCCACCTTAGAAATGCACTATTGAAACACTTCAGTGTTTTGTTGGAACCTTCCATAATGACACCCTCCAATAGATCATGTTATATCCCCACCACCTCCCTTGTGAAAAAAAAAATCACATTGATAAGCACACACTCAACTCACTCCTAAGCATCCCGCATGTTAATTTCTCAACAACACAAATTTAATTCGTCTCAGCATTATTCTCCTGTGGTGCGTACCCCTCCACATAAACAAAATGGGGATTCGTTGCCATGGCAACAGAATGTGACTTTGATCAGCTTCAATGATCATTGGCAGTCACATGCCTTTGATAGATACCAAATTGTGAGTAAGGTTTGATTATTCAATTTTTCAATCTCTGATTCTATAAGAGGCTACTCCCATTTGCCAGAAGGAGTTGAGGGGGGAAAAAAAGAAACAAAACAAAAAACTATATGATAGATGTACTTTTGAGACAACAGAGTAAAGTGCTTAGGGAATATAAAACCGATGAGGTAGTGAGTACCTTGAGACTGACTTTGGTTCACCTTCTGTATAATCTGGGGCGTGTGCCCTGCCCAGCCACCAGGAAGGAGAGGCTGTTTCCCTTTTCTTTTCGTGGCAGATGTAGGTGATATTTAAGGTTGTGTGTGCAGGTGTTTTGGGGGTTGATTTGTGTGGGAAGAGGAGAGGTGGTAGCCTGTAGCTTGACAGAAGAGGAGGAAAAACAATCTGAACAATGTGTTGAAAAGACTACAGTCAGCTGTACAGGACCAGCTGTTTTTGCTAATTAGAATAACAAAAATAGCACATGCTAAAATGGTTTTCTTTTTTTTTTTTTCTCAAAAGCAATGAATGCTCTAGGAACTATAAGGAATGAGCTTTAAAATCCATGTAAATGGAGGAACATTTCAGGAACCATATGGGGAAAGAACTGAAAGGGAGAAGGAGAGAGAGTAGGGAAATAACATTTGATTTTCAGCTGAATTTTTTTGAAGGATGATAAATTGGGGCTATTCTTCCTTTTTCTTAGCATTTAATAGGAAATGTTTTCATCATATCTATATTTCACAAAAACGCCTCTGCTTCTGTATTTTACAGGAAGGTGGTATGTAAGCACCATGCCCACTCCAAACCAAGGGAGGGTGGGCGCTGAAAAGAGGTGCATATGCTCTATCATACATATTGCATGTCTCATCTCCTTCCTTACGTTTTCTCTGAAGCAGTAAAGAATAATTCAAAAACTCTGAATATAGGAATAACATTTGTGACAACAACAACATTCTGGACATCTGCACTGTTAGAGTACTTATAATAAAGTCACATGGCCATGGGGAAATTTCACAGAATTACAATCACAGTAATTTGCCAAGGTGTATAACTAGTTTGTTTTCAGCTGTTCTTCTCATGAATAATTATCAAGCAGGAATATCCTAAAGCTAGTGCAAGCTGTCACTTAACCAAAATATTCAATATTTAACATCGAATTTGGAATTTCATACGTGAAAATAATTACTGTAAAAGCAAAATAATATACATGTGTATATTTGCATGCCTAAGTGCGCACAGCTACACGTTAAAATTCAGATCCCAAAGCATCCTTACCAAATGAAAGCATGTCTTGAAAGTTGAGGAGGAGTAGAAGAGATCTAAGCGCAAGGAAATCTCAGCCATTTTCAAGTACAGCTTGGTCTTTAGTGCTTTAAGGACTGCCTCTCAATGCAAAGTGGAAAATGCAAACCAGCCTCTGCATATTGATGGTAGCTGATTACAATTGGGTTAGAATCTTTATTAGAGTTTTTAAATGTTTGAAAACAAATACTATATAATGGGTAACAAGTTATGTTTTTAAATTAATACAAGTGCATCACTAAACATTTTAGCGTTAATTTCTGGAGTGAATATCAGGGTTCAATCTTAAGTATTTTCTAAAAATCTTTACCCTTCTAGTGAGAATGTGAGAAGACTGTCGTTTTTTGTAATGCACATCACCACACTATTAAACATGGTTTATATATATATGTGTGTGTATACATATATATATATATATATATATATATATATATATAATTCCTAGTACCTCTGTAAAAATTATTTGCCTAGAGCAAATGGAGATTTCGTTCTTAGCTTCAGAAACCTATAAGTGTATCGTGAGTTTATAAAATGGGTACTTTAAGTTGTTGGAACAATTCTAGTGTATATTAAGGACTTTTGTTTTACTGTTTGCTCTGTCATTAGTAGAAAACTTCTCAGTAATACAGCTTAAGAATTTTTTCACTTGAATAAAAGATAAATGATATTGGGGAAGAAACTGAAACATGAAAAGCAAATCTAGCTAACTGAATTGTGGGTAATAGGTAGAAATTCCTTTGGGGGATAAATAATATTTTCACTTGGATAACACCATTTGGTTCTCTGAATAGATTACTAGTTTCCCAAAAACTTTAGGGAAATAATTCTACTTTGTCTCTCTTATGATTTATTTTAATCCCACCTATATGAAATAGATAAAAGAAATATATTCATTAAAACCAGGACTCATTGCAAATATAACAAAGGTATAAAATGGCTTCCACTTTAACTTGTAAATTATCACAAGTTTTCAGATAGTTACATGACTTTTGAGCATGAAAGCAGCTAATTCTAGTGAAGAGAATATTAGTTTGGAAATCAAAAATAGGATTAGTTACCCAACTAGGCATATCAGGGATTCCTCAAGATTTATGACAAATCCAATTTATGCCTTAGTTTTCCCATCACTAGAAATGTAACCATTTGGCACAATAAGAAAGATACTATTACTACTGCAAAAAGAGCATGTTAAAATAAGTAGTTTCCTTGATCACAACCGAAATACATGAGTGATAACCTAAAGCAGGCAAAAAGTTGATCAGCAAATGCTGAAAACAGAAATGGTTTATTTATACACACAGTTACTTTAACCACTGCATCACACATGTACCTGTACATGATTGGCAGATCAAAAGAACCAGTCTTCAAACTCTGTGCTCCTTCCTCTTTCTCTCTCTCTCCCATCTTTACTTGACTAGCTGATTTTAATTGCTCTAATATCGATTTTCCCACCATCCAGCTGTCCTCATTCCAATCCACCATCCACGCAAATGGGGGTCTCATAAACCTCTTCAGTTTAATCACCTACACCCTATCACCACTTCCTGCTTTTCCTTTTGCCTAGGATGCCCTGACCTCTCTACCCAGCCTCTGAATATCTATTTATACCACAAGATTCACTTCTCTGTATCCATCTTCTCTGTACAGCCTTTCCAATTTCCCAAGGTGAAATGTAGTTTTGACTCTGTTGTACTACAGACCTCTCAACCTAACTCTGTTATAGTCCTAACCAAAATACTCTGGAGTGAAAGCCATTTCTTATTTCTACTAACTATTGGCCATATTTTTTAAAATGCACATAGTAGGTGTTGAATTTAATTAATCGATAAGAAAATTGGTCCCAGGGTTTGCTGGAGTGAGTAAGTGAAAGCACTCCCAACAAATGCACTCATTATTTATAACCATTAAATGTAGATAGTAGAAGATTTCTGGTATAAAATGGCATCTGGCCACCATCCCCTGGCACTGACTCTCCCAATCGTCAATAACATACATATGAAAATAAAAAACTCTAAGACAGAAAACTAAGACTGACAGGAAACCCAGTGCCAGAAATCTGGGAAAAATTTAGAGTGATTATAAGGCTGATGCATCAAGACTGAGAAAACAGTCGGTAGCCAATCCAAGCATCACCTCATAAAACAGAAAAGTCTACCTCCTTGAAAGAGCAGTAGGTTTTTTTTTTTTAAGCTCCCATTGTCTGTTGCACAGCTCAGCTCAGAGATTTGGATCCCTTAATAAACAGGAAACTGAGCAGCCATTCTGTTCAAAATGGGTGCTGATTTTCAGGTAGACAGAATATTATACTCCCTTCCTGTCCACTCATATTTTTATCCTATTCAGATAGAAAAAAACTCTCAGAAAATAACAGTTGAGGAAAAGAGGTAAGAGGATAATTACAGCACATTGCATCCTGGGAGATGCAAATGAAGTATGCTAGAAAGAACTGGAAGAGTACTGCCCTCAGTGAATCCTGAAGGTTATAGTTTCAATTAATTCTGTTATTTTTGGTGGGTGGTGGGGTAGTAGACGAGGCCACCTCAGCAGAGCAGAACCACACCACATGGATGCTCACTGGCACTGGAAATTAAGAAGGAAAATGAACACATTAAGTTATCCAATAGTAAGTGAAGAAAGGTGCAAGGAGGAAAAATGGAAAGCAATGAATCTGGAGAAAAGTTCTCATTTGAGTGAATGTAACAGAGATAAAACAACAGGGACCTGTGGTTAAATATGGTAAAACAAGCAAAGAAAGTATCACTCAGAAGTTTTAGATATTTCTCTCTCTTATAAAAACCAGGAAATAATTGTAGGAAATTGCTAGCCATCCTCAATATACCATAAAAATAAAGAAAAATTTGAGGCAAAAGAAAAAGAAGGTGGGATGACAAGACTACTAAAACATGAATTAAAATTAAAAACCTCATGAATAGGAAAGTTGGGATATACAATCTAGTGATGAGCCCTGAAATAATTAAACCATCTAAGTGTTAGCCCTACCTAGCTGTTGCAAATATGTTTTCAAATCTGAATGCAAATTTCAAAAATAATTCTTACAAAAGAATATATCTGAAATAAAAATAATTTAATAATATCAATCTAAGTCCAACACCCCTTTTGATAGGAACAAGCAGCGTGTGGGGGATAGGGAAGGGACTATAAAAGCATTCGTTATGGATAAACAAAAGATATTGTTTCTTTCTATACTTTAGTATTTGGAAAAATCGAAGTTGGATGTTTTGGAAAATGGCTAGAATAAGTATCATGATATCTGCTTTCCTAGTCACTAGAGAAGATGAAAGCATAATTCATTAAAACAATAGCAACCAAAACAAAGGTAACAAAAAATATAGAAATCCAAAAGTTGAAGGAAATAAAAGAAAACATAAAAAGGAAGATAATCATAAAAAAGAGTTAAGAACAAATTTATCAGTTTTGAAAAAATTGGAAATAGCTGGTAAACGACCAGATTGAGTGAAAAGACACACTCTATGTGCTGCTACTACGATATCTCTAATTTGGAACTGCAGGTAAATGTTAAAAATAAAAGAGTGAGTAGAGATTTTTCAAGCAAAGACAAATTAAATGAAAGTAGAGGTGGCGATGCTAACTCTGGACGATTCAAGTTTTAAGGCAGGAAGCATAAAACGGGATAAAAGAAGACTGTTTTATATTGATAAAAATTATGACAATAAAAATATAGCAGCCATGAACCTTTATGTGTCAAATAATAAAACATTCAAATGTATTACGGTAAAACTGGCAGACAAACATAAAATGAAAAAGGAGAAGAAACAAGTTTTCATAACAGATTTTAATACATCTTGGATGACCATGAAGACTTTGAGAACACAGAGAACTGGGCTATTATAATTAACAGTAACACAGAATTGATAATATAGTTAATAATAAGATATGTATTGAGCTGCCTACTCTAAAAGCAGAATTTACTTTTGAAGAATTCATGTATGATATATTTAAAAATTGATAAGATACTATCTCATGGGGGGAAGCTCAATAAATTTAATAATTTATTAATTAATAAATAAGCAGAAGCAGAAATAATACAGAAAAGTGTGGGTAAGAGTATGTGTGTATATATACATATTCATATACATACAAACATACATACATACACATAAATACCTACACACATATATATCCTAAAATATAAGTTAATATTACTACATTTTATGATGTCTCAGTCTTGCTTTAAAATATTGTAGGAAAAAAAAGGTTGGGGGCACAGGTAAAACAAGTATGGCAAAATGTTGATAATTGTTGAAGTCTGGTGATAGGTATATAGGAGTTGATTAAATTATGCTCTTTACATTGTATATATGTGAAATTTCACATAATATAAATGCTTCTAAAATTACCACATATTATATCTAAAGATTGCTTAAAAACCTGAAAACTAGAGGCAAATTCATACTCCTAAATGTTATCAACAACAACAAAAAAAAACTAAAAAAACAGAAAGAAGAAAATATTAAGGATAGAACTAGAAATGTTTAAAAAGCCAAAAATACACTAAAATTAATAATTTTAAGAATTAGTTTCTGTAAAAATCATCAGAGTAAACATTCAACAAACTCAATCAAGAAAGAAGAGGCAAGTGCCAAAACTTAAATAAGTAATGATAATAATGGGATAATTTTCTTTTAATATTAAAAAGAAAAACTACCAAAAAGAGAAGCTGCAAGAGAAATCAACCCCTGCAAGCACCTTGATCTCCAGCCTCCAGAACTGTGAGAAAATAAATTTTTGTTCTTTAAGGAAAAAAAAGAAAAGAAAAAGAAACTATAAAAGCATTAATAATTAATTATAAAGAAAAAAGAAACCATAATCTAGAGAAAAATCTGATGAATATTTAACATTTCATGGTAGACTAGTACCATCTAAGCATGAAAACAATGGAATGAATTAAAAACTAAAAAGCTTGATGGATTTATTTAATGATAAAATTTATACCTATTCATGAAAAATGATCAAAAACAAAGTTAAAATTTAGACAAATATGAGGACTTGAATTAGAACAGTGATAAGGATGGAGAGAAAAAAGATTCAAGAAATATATTTAAAATAAAAATGGGGAAAAGAATTTATTATCATTTAAAAATGGGATGATACTGATGCCACAACTAAGATAGAGAACATAGGTATAGAGGGAAGATGACAAGTTCAAATTCAGACTTGTCGATTTCAAGATTCATCTAAACCTCCAGTTGGTAAGCCATTGGATTTGTAATTCTAAAACCCAGGGAAGAATTTCAGAGCTAGTGAGATAGTATAGGGAGTCATCAGCCCGGGCACAATAGCTGTAAGCATGAAAGTCAGTAAAAGCATCCAGAAAGACAGGGTAGAACAAGAAGAGTAGAGAGTGGGAGTTTTAAAACTGGAGAAAACTCTCTTTTAATGTCACAACTATAGAAGTGAATGAAGAAAACCAAGAACGAGAGCTGAAAAAGAACAAGGAGAGAGTATTGTAGAAGTCAAAGGAGTTGAGATCAAATGGAAGGTCAGGAAGCTGACTAGGAAGAGACTGATATCTGATGGTCCCAGGTGTTGGGGCCTCACTTAGTATCAGATATAATACATCCTGGAATTGGCCATCCAGTGTACACTGACTCCAGTCCTGGTCTAGGGCCAGAGATGAAAGATAGTCTTATACTAGCCAATGGAATCAGAATCCTGGGACACCAGAAATCCTGTTGTTTTGGATTACCAAAAGTTTACTGGGGAGACCTAATGACATGACATGGGGCTCATCCGTGAGATGATATGATGGGCTCTAAGTTACCTAGGTGTCCAATGAAATCACAATGCCATCTACTGACCATGGTGGGACAGAGGGATCGTCACTTATACCCAAAGGACTGTAGTCGCTCCAGTCAGAAGCCTATTTTCCTTTAACCAGGTAACTTTTCAAAGGAAGCAGATCTCTGCAGAAAGCTGAGGCCAGGCAAAGGAATTACAGTGAATATTTCAAGATACTGTCCAGCAATAGGCAGGAGTTGACAGAGTAAAATAGGGTATGTCCGGCAGTTAGAAATAGGGACCGCGCCGAATAAATCAGTTCATGAGTTTCAAGCTTACTGAGAGGCATTTCAACAAATTCCAATAGCCCAAATTCATGGATGAAATGACAGTTTACAGTTAAGCTCAGTAAAATGGATGTAGGAGCGATCACTCTAACAATCACCTTCGTATGACAATGGCTACTCTTATTGTGCCGTCTATGTATAATAATAATAGTAATAGCAATAAATCATAGCAATAACCAAGACATACTGAGGATTTATTGTGTCCTGAGCACAATCATCTAATCTAACCAGGAAATTAAGTAAATTAAGGAGCCAGAATTCAAACCAGGTGGTCAGGCTCATGAACCAATATGTTCAGCCCAAGGTTCTCCTGCCTCACAACCACTCCTCCACTAAAGAGGATGAGGCTTTGACCTCAGATAGTTTAAACCTTGTCTCTGCCACATACAAACTGCAAGTTCCTGGGCAGTTTCTCTCCAAATCCCTCTGAGTCTTTGCTTATCATGCAAACTGGAGATAACACCTACCATCCAGGTGGTGGTAAGAACTGGATGAGATTCTATATCTTCATATATATGTAAAGCGCTTAACAGAAAAATAGTAAATCCTCCACAAAGAGTAACTATAAAATGATGATGATTAAGAGGGGGATGAGGAAGTTGAGGAGGAGAATTATCCTCCTCGTCACCATTAGGATTATGTGTTTCTTTTTTGGTTGGGGCTGTATTCGTTTTCTACTGCTGTTGTGACAAATTACCACAAGCTGAGTGGGTTAAAACAACAAAACGTTATTTGAAAATCCCATGTGTCGGAAGTCTAAAGCAAGTCTCACTGGGCTAGAATCAAGATGCCCAGAGGGCTACAACTTTTTCTGGAGAGCTACTAGGGGAGAATCTGTTTTCTTGCTTTTTTTTAGCTTCTGAAGGCTGCCCACATTCCTTGGCTTGTGTCCCCCTTTCACCTTCAAAGCCAGCAATAAAGAGCTGAGTCCTCACACTGTTATCACTCCAATCTCCTCTTCCATCTCATCTCCCTCCTCCACTTTGAAGGACCCCTGTAATTACATTGGGCCCACACAGGTAATCCAGAATAATCTCCCTATTTTCAGATCAACTGACCCACAACTTTAATCTCATCTTCTACCTTAGATCCCTCTTGCCATATACCCTAAACTGTTCACAGGTTCTGGGGATTAGAACGTGAACATCTTTGGGGACCCATTATTCTGCTTACCACAGGGACAATTTTAAGAAAGGTATTTTTCAGCTGCTTGAGGCCTATACAGGGCCATACTGAGTTAACCAACCTCCTAGTAACACCATCTGTAAAGCTTATAAAGGATGGGGTATTCTACCATCACTTTCATGTCTCTATCTATTTACTTTCAAAATAAATCTGCACATGGAAGGTGCCAGTTGTCCTATAAATTAGTGCTGTTGAAAAGGTGAACTGTTGCAAAGGGAGTGTGAATTTGTCCACTATTTTTGGCCATTACAATAAGAAAGGGAAAGTACCCAAATAAAAATAATAAAAATATTTTACTCTGTGACACTTGCAAATCAAAGCACACCTGAGAATAGAAAGATTATCAGTTCAGTTAAGGGACATAAACACACATAAATTTCATTTTATATTATTTTTATTAAAAATTTTTTCTGTATCATCTGAATCCATAACGCCAGTCTATTCAAATCACCTTCTTAATCAAAAATTACCCATGGCTTTCCACATACACAGAAAAGAAACTAAATATTTTTAGTTCATCATTTAATGTCCTCAATAGCCTTACCCTTTTTTTAAGCCCCACGACCCCAAATCTCTAAGCAAATTTCTAATCATTTTGTCCCAGAGAGAAAGAGTCTTAGGCCACACCATTTCTGCTTAAAATGTCCCATCACCACCACCTAATTATCTGAATTCTTTGTCCTCAAGATTCCATCTAAATATAATTCTATCAGTGATGCTTTTTCTTATAAATCCAGTCACCAGGTGGTTCTTGCTCCCTCTAAGATTTCAATAACAAGAATTTCTGGTACCTTCTTTTGTCATTTGTCATGGATAAGTGTCTATGGACAAGGTCTTGGTGAGAACTCACATATGCACACATCTTCAAAACTTCTGAAATGACTGGCTGGTTGATTCGTTTAACTTTGGAATATCCCACAGTACTGTTTCTATGAAATTTTCTAAACCAATTCTGATGTTTGAGGTTTTTCCCAACATATACTCTGAAAGTGTATTTCTGAAAAGTATTATGCAATTTCATAGACCCAAATGAACATTTAAAATGGGATAAATCACAATAAAACAGTGCAGTACTTTCCTGCCGCCAGATCGCAGGGATACTATTACACTAATAAATAAAAATGGATATGATAAACTGTTTTCAATTATGCACTATTTGGAACTATATTAAGTATTCTAATAAGAGGAGAAAATGGCAATATAAAAATGCTTCTGGAGAAATGCAACAGAATAAACATTTAATGAAAGGTTCAGAGGGGAGAAATCTATTCTATTCTTTTTCTGAGAAACGAAGCTGCTCAATACAAGAGACCAATTGAAATGCAGAATGGGAGGTTCAAAGAGCACAAGATAAAGAAAGTCAACCTCTGAGGAGGAAGAGGCTCCTGGATAAGTCAGACAACATCTCTATGCCTCAATTTACACACCTATAAAAGAGGGACTATCGAACTGCATGGTTTCCAAGATTGATTCATCAGAAATTCTAGGATAATTTGATATAATGAACTACCATCTAGGCCAGTGCCATAGATCGTAATTCATTTCAAGTAATCTTGGTTTTCTTAACAAAGCATCATTTTAATATATACTAAACATTATTCAGAGTTAAAACATTATCTTTAAGCTCATTAAAATTAAATCATAATGTTTCTTTTTACCTAAAGGAACAAAATATAGCAACTGTTCTTAAAAATGCAGCACAACCTTAATTTAAATATATATGTTCTGAGTTTATTTTGTCATATTAAACATCATTGAAATGCTCCATTTTAATTTCTACATGGCTATCGTACACTGCTGAATAGACCCTGCTTTCATAAAACAATACCCTTCCACGTAATCTTCCCCATGTGATCTTTCTCTTTGTGACATGGTTACTGAATTAAAACACTTGATTATAAGCATGAGCCTTTTAGCTTCTTTTCACTTTATTCAAACAGGTTTATCAACCCCATATTATTCAAAAGATTTGTCATCCACATATTGCATACATGCTAAAGAATCTTTTTTTTGTACCACAAGGTGGCATCTTCTTATTTTGGTATAAACCTCTGAATATTAACATAATTTGAATAATTCCATACACCTGAACTATTTTTTTAAAACTTTAAGAGAACCATTTAGCAGCTGTGCAAATATATGGCAATTCTGTTAGTTAATGAAAGTAGTACTTGTGGATATTTATATGCCTGGGATATTCAGAATGTTGAATCTTTAACAGAATGATGAGCTGTTCACGCTAAAAAAGTCAATAAACATTGTCCTTTAAATGTTAAGCTCATAGAGATTAGTAATACAAAGCATACACTGTAAAATATATGTATTTAAATGGACGCTTCCTTAGAAATAGCCACAAATGTAGATCCAAGCATATATCAGTTTACTAATTATTTTTGATACCCAGATTAAATAAGTAATACATATTTATGCAATGACTACACTGTGGCCACCACTATGCTAGGTCCTTCTACATCTTTTCACAGAATTTCATGACAAATTTCCCAAATGCACTAATGCTAAACCCCAGAACAACAGTCTACTGCTTCTCAAATTTTCAATGGCTATATAAATCATCTGGGGAGCTTGAGAAAATGTAAAATCCCAAGCCCCATCTCCTAGGAACTTCAAGTCTAAAGCAATGCAATACATGATACAAAACCTACAAATATTAATAAGGAATTTTACCACATTAAAAATAAACTGATAAACAACAAGGATTTACTGTATAGCACAGCGAACTGTATTCAATATCTTGTAATAAAACTATAATGGAAAAGAATCGAAGAATATAGTTATATATAAAGAAAAAAAGATAAAAAGAAACTGTAAGATACTCTGAAAAAGTAATCTCAAACAAGAGAGACTAGTAATCTAAAGTAAATTGGTGAATACAAGAAATACGTTGATAAAATACTAAGCCTGCTGCTGGGAATTATAAAAATCATGACTCTTAATACAGCTCACATGAAATTTCACATCACAATTTCCCGTCCCACATCTAGCGATGAAAAATTGAAGATGAGGGCAATGAGAGTTTTTAAGATGGGGAAAAAAGGAGAATATCTAGTATAAGTTTTATCTCAGTCACTATGGTGTCTTATAAACAGGTTACCCAATAACTTACAATTTTTGTAAAGAATAAATGGAAGACATTTCCTATGGGGACACACACACACACACACAACAGTGATAATTACATTAGGGCCACAAAGAACACTGTGCTAAGGAGTATTGTCATAAACTTTCTGCCTCAAATTATTCATTGATTATAAGATTTGGTCATTGACAGCCTCTTGCCCCTGGACATATTCTACCCTGGTACATACCCCTGCAGTTAAAACATGTAGTCTAGTACTCAATGATATAGTGTGATCATTGACTAAAGATATAGGTATTCTTTATAAAGAACAATTTCCAAGTCTGTGAAAACCTTGTGGTTAAAAAGATCATAGAGCCACACTGGAAATGGTTCCCACACCATAACTGTCATCCCACAGGCATGCTCTTTGCATGCTCTTGTACATACACATTCACACACATGAAAGCCTCAGGCAATTGCTGTTACATTTAACTCTGCTTTTTGACAGAAAACCAAATAATGCCACAGAAACACTGTGGTCTATGTTGGAGCTACCAGATGTGAAGTGTATAAGTTGTTCCTTTCTAACCTTTTCAGTCTAAACATCTGTCATGTTTAGAAAGAGATTAAACTGTTGCATTTTAAACAAAATCATAAACTGAAAAATAATCCCTGTCTCACACCATATATCAAATTTAATTCCAGAGCTTAAAAAAAAGAAAGAGGAAAAAAAAAAAAAAAAACTAGTAGCACAGAAAGCATACAACCCTGGGGTAGAAAACTATAATACATGAAACAAAAAGCATGACATAACAGAAAATACTGGTGGGTCTGGCTACTCAAAAACAAAAACAAAAACTTCAGGGACTTCCCTGGTGGTACAGTGGATAAGACTATGCACTCTCAATGCAGGGGGCCCTGTTCGATCCCTGATCAGGGAACTAGATCCCACATGCATGCCGCAACTAAGAGTTCGCATGCCGCAACTAAGGAACCGGCAAGCCACAACTAAGACCTGGCACAACCAAATAAATAAATAAATACTAAAAAAAATATTTCAATATATCAAAAAAATTATAACCAAAATTGAAAGGCAAACAATAAATTGGGGAAATTTTGCAAAAACTTGCAAAATTTATATATTGTATATAGTTTTTCATAAAAAGAAAATGACAAGCATCTTAGTAGAAATTGGGCAAAGTAGACAATTCTCAAGGAACTACAAATTTCAATAAACGTGAAAAACTCATTCAGCATCACTAGAAATTAAGGGAGTTCAAACTACAGAACAATTAAATGTCTTTTTTATCTTTCAGATTGGAATATTTTTTATTCTAACACCTAATACTTAAAAGGGGTAGAGAAACAGGCCTCTGAAATATTGCCATTAGGAATGTAAACTGGTATAACATTCCTGGAAGGCAATTTAGCAATGCATACACAAAGTTTTAAAATGTGCATATTTTTAACTAGCAAATGCATGTTTAGTAACATGTTCAAAGGATAAGTATGAAAAGATATAATGTCCTTCTAAAATGGAAAACCTAAGGGTCCAACAAGTCCTTCAATTAATTATACTGCAGTATTAAATATGAGTTGCAGAATAAACCATTTTAATGCAGTAAGAAAGTGTTTGTTCTCTTAAGAGAATAAAAAGTTGTGAAATAGAATAAGCAGTATATTCTCAACTTTGGAAGAAGAAAAGATATACAAACACAAGAGGAAGATGGGGTATACACTGAAATGTAGCAGAAATTCTTTGCAGGGGCTTGATAACAAGTGCTTTTTTAATATACTTCTCAGTTTGTTTTTATTTTTTTTAATTTCTTTAATGAGTGTGATGGTCAATTTTATATGTCACCTTAGCTAGGCTATGGTGCCCTGTTGTTTGGTCAAACACTAGTCTAGATGTTGCTGTGAAGGTATTTTCTAAATGTGATTAATATTTATAATTAGTAGGCTTCAAATAAAGCAGATTACCCTCCATGATATGGGTGGGCCTCATCCAATCAGCTGAAGAGCAAAGACTGAGGTTTCTCTGAGAAAAAAGAATTCTGGCTCAAGACTGAAAAGTAGAAACCTGTCTGACTTTCTAGTCTGCCTGGCCTGCCCTGTGGATTTTGGACTCAAGGCAGCAACATCAGTTCCCACCTGAGTTTCCAACCTGCCAGTCTACCCTACAAGATTTAGAAGTGCCAGCCCCTACAATCACGTGAACCAATTCCTTAAAATAAATCTCTCTTCGTCCCCCACTCACTCTGTGTGTGTGTGTGTGTGTGTGTGTGTGTGTGTGTGTGTGTATCCCCTATTGGTGTGTTTCTCCGGAGAACCCTGGCTCATGTAATGAGCATGTACTAGTTTTGACATAAGAAAACAAATGAGTAGGCAAACCTTTAAAAATTAAACAATAAATTGTAAATGAGAAAAAAACACCAAATTCTCTTGGAGATAAAGCAACCCAGCCAAGAAGAAAATCCTATTTCTCTAGTTATTATTTAAGTGTCACTGTCTATCATGCATGGGGTGGACAAAAATCTGAAGAAAAATGTTATATTAGCCCTGCATAATCACATCTCTACCATTTGTATTATGTGGGATGACGAAATTTGTCACTTGTCTGCTATTTACAGGTGAAATTTTAATAATTTATACCATATAACCATTTGCTGATAAGATAAACTGCAGTCCTGAAGGTATTTCACTTGAAAAACAAGAAACATTTTCCATTTTGTCGCCTTTTCATATTAATATCTGCTAGTCTATCATGCTAATTAATAAATGTAGCAGGCAGTGTCTCAGGGTGTTTTTTTTTCTAATTTTTTAAAATTTATCAAATGGAAAATAATCTAGCAAAGAGTCATTCATTTAATTTCTTCTGAGAGGGAATCATTACTAGATATGTTAAATTTTCAACAATGTAGCTTCAAAACAGCTGTAGCCATGGAAATCTTTTTTTTTTTTTTGCGGTACGCAGGCTTCTCAGTGTTGTGGCCTCTCCCATTGCAGATCACAGGCTCCGGAAGCGCAGGCTCAGCGGCCATAGCTCACGGGCCCAGCCGCTCCGCGGCATGTGGTATCTTCCCAGACCGGGGCACAAACCCCTGTCCCCTGCATCGGCAGGCGGACTCTCAACCACTGTGCCACCAGGGCAGCCCCATGGAAAATTTTTATAGTTTTAATTAAACATCTGTGTATTTTAATTGATTAATTTGAAGAAAATACAGGAAAAAAGAAAGAACAGTAGGTAGTATGAATTTAACAAACCACTTTTCTGATTTCTCTGCTTCTTAGTTAATGATTTTTCAGTACAAACAAAACAAGAGATTATCAAACAACATTAAATAATTCCCATGGCTATAAATACATTCATACTGATTTAGCAGAGTAGACAAGTATTTTAGAGCAGGATTGTTTTCAATCAAAAATATGGACAAGGATACATATGTGAACATATAAAGTGTTTATTAGGTCCCTGTCTCTATGGAACATGCTGGGGCAAGTCACTTAGGACAACATCCAAACAATGTAAAAATTCTGTAACAACCCGGACCACCACCGCTGCTGCACTACCAGACACTTAAGGATAAGCAGAACTGGAGATATTTCAGTAATTTTGGCAGCACCAAAAGATCACCCTTCCCAGTGTTTCTTTTCTCTTCTAAACGTACGGCTTTCTTATGAACTCACATTTTCTTAATATGTCACCTATTTCACTACGAAAACTTAGCTATCACAGGCATGGCATAGTCCTGGATTTCTTTCTCCCTCCCTCCCTCCCTCCCTCCCTTCTTTCTTTCTTTCCTTCCTTCCTTCCTTCCTCCCTTCCTTCCTTATTTCCTTCCTTCCTTCCTTTTCTTTTTTTGGCCAGTATTTGGAGATAATGTGGCTCTAGAACAATATACTATCTATAAAAAGAACTAAGCAAAACCTGTCGAGGTAAAACAACCATATAATACTTGTAGACACTGAGTCATAAGAAAAACTGGGGCAAGTTTGCCCCCAGTTATCCTTGCTATTAACTGGTAAACATACTGTATTTTTAAGTAAGATCTAAAGATATATGTATCAACACCATTCAAAAACCAAGAGAAATGGTGGATGAAGAATATGTATGCACAGACAGGTGAAAGAAAAGCCCTGTCAGAGAGATGAAACAAAAATAACTGTCTCTTTTCCTTTTGAAGGGAAAAGTTCTAAAAATTCTGCATAACTGAATAAAGATAATCATCATGGTTGTAAGATTTAATAAAGTATTTACAGTAATTCAGAAATTAGTCTAATTTAAACTTTAGGTAAGATGTTAGGCTTTGTTCTTTCTGTGTTCAAAAAATTTGTAGAGGGAAATATGCCCATTTTAGAAACTGATCTGTTTCCTAAGCACTTTTAAAACCACACGAGCAGCCATGCTGGGCAGCATGGTGTTTGCATATAGTAGTCACTCATTTAATGTTTGAAAGTGCTTTGAGGGCTTTCTATCTTGAAGGCAAATGTGCTCATTACAGATTAGTCTAATACATCCATTAAGGAAGGTAATAATGGCCAGATATCTGGCAATGTGTTTTTAGCTAGTGATTCTCTACTTACTTGAATATAACACAAGTGTATTTACTTTACAATAGTTCATCACAACCTAACCTGCAAGCAAGTTATTTCTTTTTACCAGCTGGTGTCCCTGCTATGATTATCCCTATGTAAAATCCCCCATCCTGGACCTCAATTCACAGTCCCAGCATTTTTATTATTAAACGTATTTACCAATTCTTACCACAAATTTTTAAGAATGCATATTAGCAGGCCATGTATTTCACATTGGTAGCTTTCTACAGTATATGTAGGTAGACATTTAATATAATTTTTAAAGGTAATTATTATCTGTGATGAGAGAGAAAAGTATTCACCAGAATTCCTTTCAGGGTGAGCACGATCTTTGTTGAAAGTAACTCTTTAATAAACTAGAACAGAACTAGAGACAGGAATGACACTAAATGTGAACGTAAGTTTTCTTAATGAAATCTGCCTCTACCTCAAGTGAATGGGGTGAGTATTAAAGAGTAGAAAAGAAATTGTCAACAGACCCTATAGACTGCATGATGTGACTTCTCCCCCACGAAAACACATACATATACATTCATAAAATTATGAAATGATTGAAACTGATGGATTTTTTTGTGTGTGAAAACCAATGGAACACTGGGGTTTGGTTCCAACTGTCCTGTGCTACATGGGATAGCAACTCAGATTCAGGAGCATGAAGATTCAGAGAAAGTGAGACAAAGGAATGCACCAAAGTGGAAAGAAGGTTATTTATTATCCCAGGAGGTGCAATTGGTCTCCAAGAGTCAGGAGACCTTACATCACTGGGTACATAGCTATAGAACAAGAGCTGAATTCCAGACTTGACGAGTAGTTGGCAGGAATACTGTACAGGGGATTTAACTTCCAAAAAAGGAGTTAGCCTTTATGACCTTTCTAAAGTGGAAAGCCTATGTCTCTACAATTATATCTATAGTTGAGAGAAATAATTAGCAAATTAAAGTCTTCTAATTATACTTCAGTACTATAAAGTAATTGCTACATAAATCCAGGTGCTTAGGTCAAGGCTGATTTTACAGAAAGATACTCATTATTTTGCCTTCTGGTTCTAGAACAAAATCTTATAAAATGCAAACACTTTCTATCTGTGCTTCATAGCTGTGACTATTAGAATTTCATCTCTGACACACTGCACAATTACAAAATATAATCTTATTAAACTCTAGAATGGAAGTACAGAGGTCCACGTCCCCAAGTAAATTTTGGCAATAAGGACATCTAGCTCACATTTTAGGTCCAGAAAGCTATAATGCAGAGGACCCAAATATTTATATAATCAAATACTACTTTTATTTCACTTTCCCCAGTGGTTCCGTGTTTATTTTTTATAAAATGTGGATTTTTAGCACAAAAATGTATGGTGAAAACAATGGAACAAAATGTAGTATAAATAAGAGGTTAGTAATATAATAAGGCAAAAATTACAAATTATTGCAATGAATTACTAAAATATGAGAAATGTTGAGAAAGGGATTGTGCTAAATTCTCACCACTATGAATAATGGGAATATCTGAATCACTCATACCAGTGTTTGGTGTAACGAAAATGTCTCAGTCTCAAATGTCATCAAGAGCTAGAGTTTCTGGTCAGCATCATATAACCATTGTTATCATACTGAGATAATATGAAAAGCAGAGAGACAAGACATGCTAGTTAGCATGCACAGCATTTTTGTGTATTCCTATCAAATAAATTACACCAGGAATCTGGAAATACTGAAAATACCTCATGAGCTTCCATTACAATCTTCATGTATCAGAAACCTCAAGGTTTGAATAACAGCCATAGTTCTTACTGTTTTTACATTTATTTTTAAAGAATTGAAAATTAAATTTAAATATTGACAAAAAAAGGTAATTATACAATTAAGGGCACAGTGAGCCTCTTAATTTCATCAATATGGCAGACAGGATAAGTTCTTTCTGCTACAAATGTCTAGAAATGCTGGATGAAACGTAACAAACATCCCTTTTTTTTTTTTTTGGCCACACCGCAGCATGTGGGATCTTAGTTCCTGGACCAGGGATTGAAACCATGCCCCCTGCAGTGGAAGTGTGGAGTCCTAACCAATGGACCACCAGCGAATTCCCCAAACATCCTTTTAATGCATAACTGAGCAAGAAAGTTAACTAAATATGCAAGACCAGAACTGGAGAAAGACCTGAAAACTAGAGCAGAAAGCTCAGGCACTATCCTGGGAAGGGTTATATGGAAGCCTGAATGGAGCTTTTTCTCCATTTATAAACATTATCAATATTTTAATTACTCTTCTGAGGTCAAGAAATTTAAAGATCTTTTCATAAATTAATATTAAAATAGATAATATTCAAAAATATTCATCAATTAAACATGAGAATATCAGTATGTATATTTTCCTATGTTATTCTCATACTTATTAAATATCGATGGTACAGAAGCATTATTCTAAGTGAACAGGAAAATAGAGTGCCAGGACTGTCATAAATATTTCACATGTATGGTATCCTTTATTCCCCACAACACAGTCTGAGCAGACGCTAACATAGTCTCCGTTTTCACATGGGAAAACTGAGCCACACAGAAGGAAGCAACTGGTGTGAAATCACTGACACCCACTGCTCAGGGGGCACTGTTCTGATCCCAGAACCTACAGTCTGAATCACTACACTGAACACAACGCTCAAGGGTAAACGAGATAAAAGTGTGTTCTCAAGAAGCTTACATGTTAGTAATGGAATACAGAAAATAGGCAACTAAAGAAGAAAGCAATCAGATAATGATAATCTTTGAAGAAAATAAAATACAAGAGACAGTGTGGATGCATGTTGGGAAAGTCCATGTGAGGTGGCATTTAAACAGAGACGTGAATGATGTGAAGCAGCCAGTCTTGTAAAAATCAGGGGAAAGAATGTTGCAAGTAGACAAAACATCCATGCAAAGGCCCTGAGTAACAGCAACACTGATAATGCCTGAAGAACAGGGATGAGGGTATCCAAGAGATGACTTTGGAAAAGTAGGGCCTCACGGACAATGGAGACAATTGGCATTTATCCTAAGGATGATGGGAAGCCATACTTAGGGAGAATTCAGCACGATGGTTTTATTTGTGTTTTTAAAATATCTCTTTATGTACCATGGATTGCAAGGGAAGGAAGAAAGGAAGCAGAGAGACCAGGAGGCTACCACAGTGGGATAAGTTAGGGTGGCAGGTGGCTTAGGCATAGTGGCTAAGGTGGGGAAAGAATCACATGCGTTCCAGAGACACACCCAACAGGACTTTCTGATGACTGGTGTGGTGGGTGAAGAAAGAGAGGTAGCAAGGATGATAACTAAGTTTTGGCTTAAGCAATTTCAGATGGTGGTGATACTTACTGAAATAGAAATGACTGGAGAATGAGATGGCCCCAGGGGAAAAAAATCAAGCTAGGTTTTAGATGCTTATTTATATGTCAAATAGGTAGTTGAATAAGTGAACTGAAGTGCCAGGAAAGGGGTCACACTGGAGATGGAAATTTGGTAGCCACCAGCGTCTAGATGAACACTAGAGCCTCTGGATTGGATGAGCCCACAAGGGAGAGTGTGTAGGCGAAGCAAGGAGGGAGCCGGAAGCCATACCCTTGGGCATTGCCAGCAGATAGGACAGAGCAGGGGAGGGCTGATGGAGAGAAGCCCAGAAAGGAGCAGCCCCCATGGCTAGAGCAAGATAAGCAAAAGATGAGCGATAATCCTAGAGACCCAGAAGGAAGGACGGCTCATCTGGGTGGAGCTCCTTCTCAAGGGATGAGTGAAGTGGAGCAGGATTTTACTTTAGACTAACAATATGTTCTTGTAAATATTGTATAAACTTAAATGACTCATTCTCACAGAAAAGCCTGATACCTCAAAGAACACTAAAATAAAGAATTTTACAAAGTTAAACATCTTTTATGAATGAAGAGTACATCCCTTAAATAATCAAATGAGTAAACCAAGATTCTCATCCATTAGCTTGCTTAAGCAGGATTTAATGTGTAGTCTACCAAATCATGGGTAAGATTTACCTTAAGGCTTGAACTCAATTTCAGATGCCATCAGAAGTAAACGCTAACATTTGGGTCATAGTGTGCTACCTCTCCCTTCTAGAGCTCACATAAAAATTATCACCACAATAGTTGCTAACATTGATTAAATGCTTGCTCTATATTAATTAATTTAATCATCACCAGATCTCATGAATGCTTTTTATTATATCGACTTTTTTTTTTTTAAGAAGAGGAAATGACCATAAGAGAGGTCTAAGTGTCTTTCCCAGTATCAACCAGAATTCCACACTGGTCTTTACTGAAGACTTTGGTCCTTATTCTAGTGACGCAGTTAACTACCTCAGGACTCTGCCCTTTAAGCCTCCTGCTAAAGTTTGCTCCCTCCTTTCTTTTCTCTGCTATCCACTGATTTTATATACCCATCCTGACAATTAGAGAGAGACATGAAAACGAAGGTAAAGTAACAAGCAAACAATGAAGGAGATAATCATAGATAATCATGGCTGAGAACTCAGCTAAAAAGGTGACTATAATTGAGTCTTTGAGTTTCCTAGAAGCACAAAAAGGAATATACAATGGATTACAAAATTTCCATTATCTAATAAAAGGAAACACACCAGTTAAGCAAGAGATCTTTTTGGTCTCAATCCTTAAATACAACAGTATTTCTTACATATGTTTATTTTAGGGAAAATGAACCATATAAGATCAGAGACTTCAAGAGCAATTCCTCCAAAGGTAAAGAAATATTCTTTGCCTGGTTCACTTAGAATTTTCCATATAAAATGTGGTCAACAGTTCAGCATTCTCTAGTAGAATACTTTTATATGGTTCATGGTCATCTCAGCTTTTTTAAACTTTAATAGGTGTCCAGTGACTTAGAACCTTGACCTGAACTTTTATAACTGTCACATGGGTTCAAGGGAAATAAGCCCTATTATATACTCTGTACAAATGGCCTATATCACATCTCTCTCAAAGGTAGCAGCATCTACGTGAAACAAAATCTTGGCAAAAGTTTCAAAACATTGCTTGCCCCCCAGCTCCAATTTATGGCCCTTCACAAGCAAATTGCCAAGGGTTTTAACTAATGAAAAACCAGTTTGTTTTTAGAAAACATCGTCATTATCAGCTAATATAACAGAAATGACCAGGAAGAGCACGATTTAATATGGATTAAACATGAATACAGCTCAGAAGCTTTCTTCTTGTTGAATTAGATAATCAAAACTATTAAACAGTATTTCAAAATGCTTTTCATAATCCTGGGACCATTAATGTCATGCTCAAATCACTGTGGAGTTTTGTTGTTGTTGTTGTTGCTTTTACTATTCATAGGGATACAATGAGTCATTGGCACATTTCCAGTGCAAGATGCATTTGAATAATACATGACATGCCCTTTAGCTAGCATCATGATGCCAGATTTAAAACAAGGTAAGAAGTTTCCTCCATGTACACTTGCAGTGTTCAGCTGTTCATAATCTATAGCGTTAACAATTTATCATCAAACCCAGTGACTTGCTGCCAACTTATCAAAGTGGCCACTGGATGCATATGATCAAGTCTGAGCATCTGGCTCTCCTCTGTTCCTGACATTAGCACAGACAACAGAATCAGTGGACTATTGAATGCAATTACAGTAAGCGAGACAGACAATAAAGATTGATAGCGCCTTCTCTTTTTATCACACACGAAACTAGTGGGGGTTAAAGCTTTGCCTTGAGCTGCCTTCATTTAACAATGATTGAAAATATGCAGTTGTGTTGGTAAAACACTGTAGCCTGTACCACTTCATTTACCGGACACATTATCAAATTAAATGAAAAGTGAACTGCCAAAAGCAACAGTTATTATACATTAATGATGAATATTTACTTAGCATTGTTCACAAATCATACAGAGAACAGAATCATTCTTGTTATCTTCTTTGCAGGTTACAGCTGAGTAGGCTTAACATTTCTATGTTTACGTTAAGTCTTCTGTCTACAAATCTCCAAATACAGACTTGTACAATTGGTTTTGTGACTATCCATGTGATTACAATATGTAATTAATAAAATGCTCGAGTTGTAGATGAATCCTAATTATTGAAGAGCTTTCTCCCCCTTTATGACAATTCTCATTCTTGTAGCTATTCTTATAGCAAGAGAAACTTAGCCAGTGGTATACGTTGTGAGTGAGAGGTTAGGAACTCCAGCTTCATCGAGCTTCTGAAATTTGGAATGTGAAAAAGACCCTCAAGATACAGACAAGCCACAAAGTTATACTTTTCTCCAAACAGTATTGCTTTAGTAGCCATTGGGGGATATAACAGTCCAGCCTTAATTTGACCTCCAAGATAAGAAATACATAAGGGGCAAAAGGTAAAATGGGTCAGTGTCGAACTATTGAGCAGACAAGGGAAAATGGATCTTACTCCACAGTTCAGACAGGAGGAAACTGCACTTTAAGCAAACATCAATAGGTCTGGGGATACAAAAATAAGTGTCTTGTTGTTAAGTGGACAAACATCTGGTGTGCATACTGGCGTATCAGAAAGACATGGCGGCAGGCAGACATGCTTGTTCAAAGTTATGTAGATTAAGTCAAGGTTCTTTTAAAAACACACACATCTGGTCCTTCCTTTCCAATGAGAGATACAAGAAAAGAAGGTGCTCATATATGAAATGTAGTCATGTCTCTTTTCTAAGAGCTCAATAACCTGAAAAAGTGACATATCCCAAACAAAAAAGAATATAAGAGGTAAAAGAAAAGAAGACACTGAGAACGAGTCACAGGTTTTCTAAAACCCCACCCCACTGGTTATTCTGTAAGCAATTAAACACATGCTCAGAAGTGCTGAGTTTAGAATTAGAGCAGCAACCATATGCAATTAATATAAATAGCAGCACGAGGTATAAGATATTCAACAAGTGTGGAAAACTCACCAAATAATAGCATCACCACAGTAGATAGAGAACCTGGAAGCCAAAAAGCAGCTGAATCAGAATTTGCGAAATGTAAAGGAAACAATTACGTCCTCCAGAATTTGCCTGGAAGCAAAATCTAAGTGAAATCACTCTATCTAAGCACATTTAAATTCTAATGTTGCCTTGAAATCATCTGGAGATGTGTAACCTTTGCAGGTTATTCTCAACCTAGCCGACTACCAGAGACTTATCTCAGGAGTTTTGTAAAATGCAGACCTCTGGGTCCCAATCTGTGGGATTTTTACTCAGTACATTTTGGGTGGAGCAATGGGTACTCACTATGGAATATTTGGCGAATAAAATATGAAAAAGCTTAAAGAAAACCTATTACCTGTAAAGCCACCGTCTGTAACCCATCTTTTTATTCATGTATATCTTTTTATCTATGAATGTAAAATTTTTCAAGTCAATAATATTTTCAGTAACTTTAGGGGGGGTCACTTTATAAAAATATAAATGAAGAAGAAATATATGTTTATGGCTAAAAATCAACACACTACATATCAATACAAATAAAAACATGAAAGAATGCTCCTGTTATCTTTCAATAGCTGCTCTCACAGAGTTAGTTACTGTTAAATATAGATGTGTCTCTACAATCTTTATTTTACAGTCTTTACCATGCTGTTTATGGCAAGATTGTGTCCCAGCCTCTTCTACCCTCTTTAATGTGGTTTTCTTCTCATTTGCCCAATGTGTAATGTCACTCGGCCAGGCTATAGGGATTTTTTTAGGAGGAAATTGTACCATATGTGGCTGTAAACTCAGTGTGTCCATGGGAGGAGGTGAGTTCAGAATCTTCCTATGTCGCCCTTTTGAGCCTCTCATCCTTTATGTATTCACTTTGAATTTATTTCTGTCTATATTTTACATAATCAAAATTGGACAACACATATTGTTCTGTGAATTGACTTTTTCACTTTATGTTATTCTGATTTATATCTAGGTTTATCTAAAACTATTTCTCTTAATGTTTTTTATAGCTATATAGTATTCCATAGTATAAATAATCATAAACATTGTAGCCTTTACTGTGCTTTTACTATTGTTCCTAACTTATTAGTTTTACCAAAAATAATATGTAATATATATTTATGATATATATGTAAGATGTATTGTATATATGTATATGTATCTTCATTTATTTGAAGTTTTTTTGCAGTATAAATTAGAAATGGACAGAAACTAACACACCATTGTAAAGCAATTATACCCCAATAAAGATGTTTAAAAAAAAATTAGAAATGGAATTTCTGCATCAAAAGTATGTGAACTTAAAATTTTAGACACAAAGAGACACACGCACGAGCAGAGGGACAACCACGTGAGGACACAGGGAGGAGACGGCCATCTGTAAGCCAAGGAGGGAGACCTCAGAAGAAAGCAAGCCTGCCAACTCCTTGATCTCAGATCTCCAGCCTCCAAAACTAGTGAGAAAATAAATCTTCATTGTTGAAGCCACCCAGTTGTGTGGTATTTTGTTATGGCAGCACTAGCAAAGTAACACCAGTATTTTCGTCAAAGAAACAGAACGAGCCAGAACATGGGATTCACTGGGAATTTAACTCCCAGCTTCTACACAGCCTACTAGTAATATGCAACTATTAATTTAAGGGAGGAAACTGGAAGTCTAAAGGATACAAAAATAATCTTAGGCCTGGGGAAAATAACTATTTTCACTTGAAAATACCCTCATTTTAATAACCAGTATTTTTTAGTTCCCTGGACATAGGTAGGCAGATATTTTTTCTCCCTTCTCTCTCTCTCTGTCTCTGTCTTTCTCTCCTCTCCTGATAAGCATTTCCTTCACCACCCTCATTGTGACTGGCCTTTCTTTTCCACAGGTTGGATAGGTGTGCTGATCAGGCTAGGAGACATCTGACGGGAGAGAAATGAGTTAACTAGAGACACGGTATGAGGTTCTAACTGGTAAACTTCTTCTTAACGTCCAGTTCAGATTACATACTGGTTGAGCAGGACCAGTAGCAAGAAATCAACTGATTTCTTCTACTTGTGGTTTACCCACTCACATTACCTCATCACAGCAATGTCTCCTCTCCTGCCATCAGTCAATGGTGCTGAGAGCAAAATCAGACACTGACCCGCATTGGAACGTTCTCCGGATCACAGCCATGCTCCCCCAGGAGCTGTGGGAAAACTGGCTTTCCTCCAGAAGTCAACCTCCCCTCATTCCGCTCACTAATAACCTTTCCTCACTTCTGTTTGGATCTTAATGACCTCAACCCTCCACAAGAGGTTTGTCTCCTTTTTTAAATTTTTCCTCAACAGCAACACAAAATGGCAGATAACCCAAAGAAATGAATATAATTTAGATGTAAAATAACATCTATCTACCAGTGTGTGTATGCAGCCTGTGTGTCTCATTGGCATGCACCAGATTGGACTGAATGGCAGGAATTTCCCAAGGGACGATAACCTCCAGATACTGCTACAAAAGCTTTATTCCCCACACTCTGCAAATTATTTAATTTAAACACTGCTTGATATGACTCTCTGAGGAGAAGGGTGTTTTCCCAGATCCATTTTTAATTTGTTGGTGTGTATATGCATGTGTGCACATAGAACCGGCCTCACAAATGCATTCACAGCTACAGAGACTAAGCACCAGCTTCTGATTTGCAGAACCTGGAGCTGCAAATTGCTGTCGAAAACTAGGAAAATGATGAAATGCACATGTAATTTCTTCTTTTGTTGGTGAGGAAAGAGGCAAAGGTTCAGTTGTTCATGTCCTATGGTCCCTACTCCCAGACACTTTCCATTTACTTGGGAGATATAACTAAATACTTTTTAAAAATCATGTGCGTGCATGTGTGTGGGCACACACAGCTGATTTCTCATAGTGGAAAATGGTCACATCCATGGATGCATTTTACTAAAGCACGAGAAGTAATGCAAAGATTAAAGAAGCCATTTCCGTCAACATTGGGTAGTACTGTATCATGGGTCAGGGAGATAATTTACAGCATTCTTTTAATCCTCCTGCTTCTTCCATAGCTTAACTTCTCTTGCTTTTCTGCTACATATTAATCAGGAAGGGGTACCTGCTGAAACAAAACCCTGAGCATTTTATTCTATATTGTGTATTTTGCCAAATACCATCTTGAACAATCTTGCCTTTTTAAAGGTCCCATTAAAGGATCCAAATGAATTCCTCCCCTAGACAGAGAAACCTTACATAAGGTTCCACAGAAGCGCTAACCCTGCCACAAATGCAGCCTTGCACACACAGGGCCCTCACTGGAAACAGTCCTGTTATCCTGGTTAAAGCAACTTAAAAGTAAATAAGCATTAGACAATAATTTCCACATTAACTTACTCTTGCTTCTTCATCGGAGCAAGCTAAAAGCATGTGAACTCCTTTTCACCCTTCACCCCGGCCCCCTCTAGAGCTCTCCCTACGTGGTACCCTCAGCGCAGGTAAAGTGACCTCCTTCCTCCTACCAGCCTAGCTATTTATTGACATAAGCTTGCATTCTGGGGCATTATCAGCTTAATGCATAATTCAAATCTCTTGCATGTGGCCTGCACCTTTGCCTTATCCCCTGCATTCTAAATGAAAGATAAGAGGAAGTATTTCCAAAGTGGGCACACAAAAGGATTCCTGAACATCGACAAAGCCCTCTCCCCAGGCCAGTCCTCCCCTACCCCTCAGAACACTACTTGCCCTGTAGCTCCTTCACACCCTCATAAGGGTGCCGGATTGAGAAGCAAACAATCCCAGGGATGGAGGGAAAGTTTACACTGAGTGGGGACCCGAGAACCTTTGGGAAGTAGAGGCCTCTAAAAGTGGAAAAATCACAATTATTACCTTGAGTCATATTCTAGACCGGCAGCCAGATGTTTTCAGCAAAGCAATAGTTTCAAATCTCTGTAATTCAAAAAAAGAAAAACTAGCTTTAGAATGTGTATATTTCCCCCCAGTGGGTCAAGGGAAGCTGTGTGTGGTGGGAGGGGAGAGAGGGCAGGGGGTAGGTGGGAAAGGCTTCTCAATAAGACCGAAGGAAGGAGGAAGAGGAAAGCCAGAAGGCAGAAAGAGGGGAGGAGTAAAGGGCAAGAGAGAGGGTGAAGGGTTAGGGTACAAACTGACTGGGGGACACAAAGGGGAGAGAAAGATAGGAGTGTGAGAAGAGAGGGCTTCAAAATTAACTGTATTAGAAGGTTAATTCAGTCAAAGTCAATTCAGGAAAAGTAACTCCAGTGATTTTTTCCCCCCATACTGAATTGACTGCCTTCTGACTGAATCGATTAAATTAACTAGTTTTTTTTTTTTTTTTAATGATGTGATGTGTGAAAAGAGAGAAAATGAGCGAATAAGCCCACCTGCAAATACACAGATCCAGGTAACCTCTATGCTCTGATTTGAACACATTAACATCTTGGCCGGTATAAAAAGACACACACACAGACACACATGCATATGGATGCATACGCTTATGGGTGTGACAACACTGAATTTTGTTGAAAAGTGCCACTGTTTTCCCTAGAATGTTCACAAGCATAGTATATACCTACATACACATAATATGTATACTGAGTTCTGTTCTTTCCAAAAATTAATTGTCTTTTTGGAAAACAGTTTATCCCTGATGGAGAAAGTATGCTGTACAAATGCACCGATATCATTTATCAGCACCATTTTTTAAAAGTAAGGTTCACCTCCCCTAATGCACTTCCTCTTTTTCTTTTTTTGTTAACATCTTCATTGGAGTATAATTGCTTTACAATGGTGTGTTAGTTTCTGCTTTATAACAAAGTCAATCAGCTATACATATACATATATCCCCATATCTCCTCCCTCTTGCGTCTCCCTCCCACCCTCCCCATCCCACTTCTCTAGGTGGTCACAAAGCACCGAGCTGATCTCACTGTGCTATGCGGCTGCTTCCCACTAGCTATCTACTTACATTTGGTAGTGTATGCCCCCTAATGCACTTCTGCCGAAGTCAGGACATGATACTAAAAACCGTAAGGTCACCAAGATCATTTGGCCTTATTACTAAATATGAGATTCTTGTAGACGCTTTTTACATGCCTTTTGAGTCCACCAAGCAGTAATTCCTCCTTTTTTATAAATATAATGACATGAATTATTAAAAAATTAAAGGCATTTAGAATAATGGTCCTCCATACGCAAAGTATTTATTTCAACTTTCATCATTCATAGTTTATCGCATTGACTTTTTTTCATCAGTTTACTTAGTATTAGGCTTCCACTGAACTCATCAATAAGAAATGAATTTTGGTAACTTTCAAATCCACTAGATTATTTTTCCTTTTATTCGTAGTGAATTTTTCTTCTCTCAGTGGTATTACTGCAATAAGTCAGTCATTATTTCTTTATGTCTTCCCTTCTTTCTTTAGTATTTCATTTCCCTTTACAGCACATCCTGTGATCACAAAGAAAACAGAGACACTTATTTCTTTTAACAGTTGAAATTGCTGCAAGTGATTTAGCCGTCATTTAATTTGATTCCACTCTTCTGTCTGTGGAGAAATATGTTTAATGTACTGGAAATTATGTTAATAAGAAAAAGCATTATCTCATTTAATGAAATAAATACACAAATATTTCAAAATAAAATAAAGAGGCAATCTTCACCGAGAAAATGTCTCTTACGGTTTGCATAAAACAAACAAATGGGAAAAAATTATGAATACATTGAAACATTGACAAAAAATTATGCCTACATTCAAAAGGGGAGGGGAAGTTTGGTAACTGAATTAGCCATAATTTAATCAAATATTTTTTGGAAAACTCTGGGCAGATATGAAGGATCAAATTATTAATTTTATATTTCTGATTGCTGCAAGAAAGACCATTTAATTTTTCTGGAATGGGCACTGGGTTTTTGAAAAGTTTTCTTTGTATTTTTTTCTCTTCTATTTCAGTTGGTCTTTCAATGATTGCTACTGCTTGAATTAATAATTATCAGCAATCTCATTGAAAATGTGACCCAACCCATGCAACTATAAGAAAGGTTAGAATTCCTTTGATTTTGCTAATCAAAACAGAGTCAATGAACTAGTTCCAAAGCTTTTATATATTAAAATTTATCTAATGCACAAAAAGGTTAAATAAATATTGTTAGTGATTTGAGCAAAACTTGAAGCAATTATGTAATAAAAGCATGACCACAGTAACAGAAACACATAATTAGCAATTTAATTACTGGCATGAAGACAAGCTAAAGATGTCAATAAAAAAAAAAAAACTTTAGTGACAAGCTGATTTTATTCTCCTTATGGCAATCTGTGAGAAATATTCACCACCTGATGAGTAAAACCATTTTTATACAAACTACCTATCCTTCCACAAACTGAAATACCCAATTTAAAATATTTCTGATTTCATTTCATTGCATAGTAAATCATTACATTTTTCTCACATTTAGATTAGCACTTTCTCTTCTCTGAAAATACAATATTTCCAGTCAGCCAGTAAAGAACATTATGTTTTTTTAAGTGAGTTAAAGTAGCAGGTGTTCTTTGTTTCAATTTCATTTCTTTCCAGCTTTAATAATGTGTTTGACAGAAACACTTCCTTGTGTATGACATTCCAAATATTCTATCTTTTCTTATCTTCTAAGTTTCAGCTGAGAAGCACACATAAACCATGGATTGTTTTAAAAGGAGATAAATGCCAAGTATAGTAGAAACAGTCAGGCTAATGAGGCATTCCTCTAGGGCTTTCACAATTTCTTTTTCTCCCCCATCTCTGTATTTAGAGTTATGGTGGGAGGTAAAGAAGAGAAATGAGTAAGTTCAGTTTATTGTGATATGATCCACTTGTTTTTTTTTCAGCACCATCCCAAGTTTCAGATTTTCAAAATCTTGAACTACTTATATTAAAAGTGTTCAATGAATGCTTACTACCTCATATGTCACTGGTATTTTACCAGTAGCAGAAAACAGATATTTCAAGATAGAACCATACTGAAAGAAGTTTTCCATCTTGTGATAAAAAGTGAATCATCTTGGCTGGTATTCAATAGCCACTTGTACAAGCCCAGTGCATGGAGGGAAATCATGAAAGTCAGACTTGCTAAGAAGTTTTGTCTATAAATACCCTTAGGGCATGATGGAATACACTTAAGAAAAGAAACTCTAGACACAAAGAACAGAATAAATAATAACTCCTAATAACATTGCCTTTTATAATTAACCTACTGATTCTAATCATTTTGGCATATAGTTCCAATCAGATATGTTAACTAAATATTCCAGTTTTGAAAGAAGGGTGTATAATACCAACTCAAAGTGTCTAAGGAAATTGAAAATGTTTTTAAAAGCATATTTTACTTGGCTGCAATTTGATAAATGTGAAGAGAGCAAATATAACTGGGAGATGACTTTTTTGGAAGCTCCTGCCTAATATATTGGTTACTAGAACCATTCATTTCTTACACATATTTGTATTAGCGGTCTCTTGCTTCCATAAAACGTTCCCTTTTCTAGTGAGCTTTTCATCACTGTTCATTATATATCACAATCAGCTTCTAAGTTTCTGTTTGAACCATAAACCTAACCTTACTTGGATTTTTCAACTGTAATCATCTAGGCCTGAAACTCTCTTGCTCTCTATACTTTTATGGTCCAGATACAAGTTGTCATTAACAAGCATGCTAATTTACAAACCTCCAGGGAAGATCCCCCTGTATTAGCCAGCAATGGTACCTGTCTTTGGGATGGTTAAGCAATGGTACCTGCCTTTGGGAAAGCCCACAGTCTAGTTAAGAAGGTGGTATGCCAAAGATAATGTCGCATCATAATTCAAGTGTAGTTATGATAAATGCCAAACAGTTGACACAATAAATCAAAAAGGTTCATAAAATAAAGGGAGCACAGTGTCTTTGTGGGTAGATCCCTTTATATGTGGGTACTATGGTGAGAATCCTATAAAGCTTTAAAATGCAACATCGCATGTGAATTTATGAACTGAACAGCCCCTTGCAGAGGTGAAGAACTCAAGATTCCAAGAGGTAAAATAATTTACCCAAACAAAAATGTATTCGAACGGGAACTCGATTGTTCTGCTGACTCTAAGTTCTAGGTATAAATAAGAAAGCATTGGAGATGAAGGGATGAGCAAGGAGATATGTCAGGTAGAGAGGAAGGGAAGGGACTCATGAAACATGTACAGGACAAGGTGAATTGTTTACCTAGGGAGAGTAGCAAGAGCAGTGAGGCGAAGATTGGAGATAAAAAAGATGGGAACAATGGAAAATTGGGAGTGTGTTTTCTGGGCAGTGAGGAGTCTCGGATGGTTTCTGAGATGAAGGCAGAGTAGAGCAGGAATCGGAAAGGTGAGAAACAAGAGGCAAAAGGTGGATGCTGTTGGTACTCCACCCAGACTCCTGCCCCCCCCAGAGGCAGCCCTCTTCCAGTTGCTGGGAGTGTTGGCTGCTCAAGTCCCTCAGCTGCCCCCTTTTCTGCAGAACTGTCCTCAGCCTACAGGATCCACTTCACCAGAGAGGTTCAAACTCCCTCCCCATCATCCCATACAAGGACTGCCTGACATAGGGGTACAAAAGCCAGCTCCTTCGACTTGAGGGACATCAGCTTTGTGGGGTAAGTTGAAGTGACCCTTTAGCTGAAGTCACGTGCCCTGTCCTGTGTCCTCACTCCTTTCTCCTCTTCAATGCCTCCTTGTCTCAGGCTCTGCTGCTAGGAAACCCGACCCAAGAGGAGGCAATCTGAGCCTACACTATCTTCCTCTCCCTTAGGGGAAGAATGATTCATGCTGTTAACATGAGTTAACAGGTTAGTGACAACAACTTCACCGGGACTCACCCAGAAAATAATCAGTGCACAGGAAAAGCAATCAGGGTATACATGGAGGCCACCTAGATATGAGTTTGTTTTTCTGGGCTTCTTGGCTTTTATTGTTCAAAGAATGGAATTTGTATGGAATTGATGCGGGAAGTTTATAATTCGACCACAGTAGTCTGCATGAGAGAGACAAAGAAGCTTTCACCTTGGGTGGATGTGGAAAAAACAGAATACTCTCTTATGATAGTAACCCACCAGCAACTCAGACTTTCCCTTCTAAACCCCATCAGAGCTTCACAGCTTAGTCAATCATTAAGTTCCATTTCTCATCCAATGGGAAACATCCCTGCTGTCTGCAAAAAACAAACCCTAAATTTACCCGTATGTAAGGTATGAAATGAAAAAAAGAAAACTTTATAATACTGGGAAACCAACAAGCTTTCCGGTTTCTTTTCAAAATATAACCAGATTTATGTTGCACTCCAACATAAAGACCACTGTATCTTGTATTCTTATACAATGCATTGATATTCTCCATTACACCATTTAGGCACATTAATAATTGTTTGTGTCTAGGTGAGAGTTTCTGAGTCTTCTTTCAAAAACCCCTGGTGCTACTTAATATGATGGTTACTTGCCACAGAAAGAACACTTTTCTTCAATAACTTTCAGAGCATAAATTCTAAGACAGCTTACAATAGTTTTATACTGAGGGAGGAGTGGGGTGCGGACGACCCAGAGGAGAATATGAAAATTATCAGGCTCAGTGCACAACACTTCACGAGCTGATATGGTTGTATTTTCTTTTCGTAGTGAGTATCCTTTCGTTTTCATGAGCAATTTCTTTAAAATAATTTGTATCTAATATTCAATCTTTCTCCCTCTTTTCCTATATTGCTAGCTACCTGATCACCCATCTTCTCTTCCTACCATATATTTGTTAACAAATATATTCTCAGAATGAGTATCCTGCTTGTGCAATGGGATTGGATGATTATTCGCAAAAATTAATAGAGAGGTCAAAGAGAATGTGAAAATGTGACAGCAGTTGTTCTCAACCTTGAAAAAACTTAACCTGGGGAGCCTGGTGAACATACAGATTCCTGGGTCTTACCCCAGGCATCTTAGATACAGTAGGTCTGAGGACAGGCCAGGAACCTCTGTTTAATAAGTACCATGGGTGATTCTGATGCTGGTGTCTGCAGACCAGACCTTGAAAGCCTCAGCTCTAGTGATCTCACACTAGTCTTTGAACCATCTTTGCATGTCGTTTATAATCTCTCTTCTACTAAACCTCTTTTCTAGCCTAGATGACTGGGTTATGGTAGGCTGGACTGTTCCTAACTTACACACAAGGAATCACCAAATCCTTGCTTTAAAACCATAATGCCGGGCTTCCCTGGTGGCACAGTGGTTGAGAGTCTGCCTGCCGATGCAGGCGACACGGGTTCGTGCCCCGGTGCGGGAGGATCCCACGTGCCGCAGAGCGGCTGGGCCCGTGAGCCACAGCTACTGAGCCTGCGCGTCCGGAGCCTGTGCTCCGCAACGGGAAAGGCCACAACAGTGAGAGGCCCGCGTACCACCAAAAATCAAAAACCAAAACCATAATGCCTATCCTGAAAGGTACTCCGATATGGGGGGAGGACATCAACCAGTCAGAATAACAGACAACACCTGAGTGTTGTTGTTACTGCCTTGAAATACAGCCTCCAACTGCCCCTAAATAGACAGTGGCCCTTCAATTAGATCAAGCCATTTGGAGATGAGACTTGGGTCTCAGGTTAGTTTCGAGAATGGACTCTCACCCTTTACAGTGATGCATTTAAAAATCGAGTAACCTTTGCCTAAATGCACAATTGGCTAAGTATAAACTATCAATTTGTTGCTGACTTATTTTCCCTCTAAGTAATGAAGAAATACTCAGAAAAAGATATTTCACTTCCATTTGGGATAAGGTAATTCCTCTTCAGCATCACACACATTTGCACACCAACAGGGATGAGCCCAAACTCATTTTCTCTAATTTCTGGCAGTTTCTTAAAATAAATATCCAGGGCCACTAAAATGAACCCCAATAGTAATAGCAACGATAAAAATAAAAGAGGCAGACCTTAAGACATTTAAATCTAAAGACAAACTGGTATTAGATGCTTCTCCAAAAACACTATCTCTGGGGCAAGTAAAATGAAGCCAACACACAAAGGAGTACTTACTTGCGTGCTTGTGGGTTGTGTGGAAAGAGGTGCCGGGGAGAAAGGTGCTTTTTTTAATTGAATGTAATCCAACAAAGATTTGGCAGAATACGTATTTAAAAGGTTGGGAATGCTTGCAGAAATGGATTCGTTCACACTGTTGTGAATCATTTAGCACACACTTCAGAGAGAGTTTAGCATCTTAGTCTCTGCCTCCCACTTCCCAAGAAAGGCTGTTAATCAAAATGAAGACTCCTAGAGGCAGCCTTGGGAATGGGACAAAGAGATGAGCAGGAAGGAGCACCACAGGGAATGATTTTTCTCCTCTAAGGGTTTTTTTTCCTCCTTTGAGCATGGAAGGTTTAATGCAATAGCGTCATATAAATTAATATATAGATTCTCAGACTGGGGTCATTATAACAGTTACATAAAAACAAAAGCAACTTCTATATTTAGGAAATGCTTTTGAATGGACTTGCCCGAGTCCAAAAGTACCCATTTCACTTAAATGCACCTCTCTCCTCCAAATTGTAAGATGATAGGGTAAAGGAGATTATTACTGTAAATTACCTAAATGAAATGATTAAAAGCGTCTGTATTTGTAAAAATCTTGTCATGATTATAAAAGAAAATTAAATCTTCTTTAAAGAAAAAAATGGTACATGCCATTTAAGTGCATTTTTAAAAATAATAAATCTACCAATTCAGTGGTGGACTATAGACCAGGACATTAGAAATAAACCGTGTAAAAGTTGAAGTTCACGCATGCACACACATACACGAAACTGATAACATAATAAGCTCAAGAAAATTTGCTAGATTTCTTTTATTTTGAAAGTGCCAGTAAATTTACTAGAACTTTCAAAAGATGATAAATTACCAGTTAAGTAAAATATGCAAGCAATAAATTGTTAATGGTTAGGAGTGATAAATGATGTTTTCAAATAATTACAATAACAAAAAAATCACACTAAAGAAAAAATACACAGAGTAAATATGTATTTACTTTCTGGAAGATGAACAAAAACAAATGTAGAGGTTTCCAAAACCAAGGTAAGATAAGCAGCAGCAGTGGATGGGATTAAGTACACTAACCACATCTCACATAAAATCCCTCATTCACTAGGCCACGACCACTATTCACAAAGTAAAACTCTTGCACATGTGCCCTATTCCCAAAAAGGTCTTCTCCCACAATTATTGCAATATAATAATGAGCTGTATTAACATCATATCCATCTAGGAAAAATAGTCCAAGAAAGGAGAAAGTGAAGAAGAGGAATTCATTTTTCAAGTAGCTGTGGTAATCGAGATACCCAAATAATCCAAATAACAGCTCATTTAAGGGTCGCTTACATTTGGTTTTAAGGTGCATAATACTGATAGCCATTTTGATCCATCCCTTTGGTAGACAGAACAAAAGTAATGAGAGACAAATTTACTGCTTCATCATTTGGCCAAAAGCAGAAACTCTGATCCTTAATTCTTTATTTTAAAACACCTATTTCATGCCTTCGGTATGTCACTAATTTTTTTTTTTTTTTTGCCGTACGCAGGCCTCTCACTGTCGGTATGTCACTAATTTTTTTTTTTTTTTTTTTTTGCGGTACGCGGGCCTCTCACTGTCGTGACCTCTCCCGTTGCGGAGCACAGCATCTGGACGCGCAGGCTCAGCGGCCACGGCTCACGGGCCCAGTGCTCCACGGCATGTGGGATCTTCCCGGACCGGGGCACGAACCCGTGTCCCCTGCATCGGCAGGCGGACTCTCAACCACTGCACCACCAGGGAAGCCCAATACATAATATTTTTAACTTTCATAGCCACCCTATTCCTATCACCATTTTATAGGTGATGATGAGGGCAGAGAGTGGGTGAGTACCCTGCCTGGCTTTGTGCATTCACACCCTGTCTCACCAGTTCTCGTTCTAAATCAAAGGCACAGGGAAGCCATCCAGTGCCGTCATCGTTTTCATATTCATAACCCTTGGTCAGAGCTTCTGCTCTCAAGCCTCAGTCGAGTGCCTTCTTCTCTATGTAAGTAGGTTACAAAAAGGAATTTCATAACATGGATTCTCTTTCCCTCCACATGTAAAATCAATATTCATTTGTTTAAGAGGAGCAACTTGTGACTAGAGATGGGAATGCTGAAAACGTGATTCCTATAGACAAGGGCGATCTCATATGTTGTTTAATTTTAAACAGTGGTTCTCAACCCTGGCTGCACCATTAGCATCGCCTGGAGAGCTTTAAAAGAAAATTCTTGCCCAGGCCCCATCCCCAGAGATACTGAGTTAATGGGCTGGGGTGGAGCCCAGGCACTGGTATTTTTTTTTTTCAAAAGCTCCCTAGGTGACTCTAATGTGCAGCCAGGGTTGCGACCCACTGATTTTACAGCCTGGGTACTGCAGCCAAAATATAAGTACACGATGAGGCAGTACAGCTGATTTCTAACCTACGGTAGACAGTGGATTTACACTCATAGGCAAGTGGATCTTAGTTTGTAAGCAAGAAAATGGGAATAATAGTGTACTACATACCAAAGCTAAAGAATTAAATTAGAAGGCTTTTCTTCTTATCCCTTCCAGATATGGTTGACCTGAAGCTCAAAACACTTGTTTAGGTATCCTGAAGGAGAGGAATTGGGGCGTGAGTACAAGAAAAAGGATATTATTAGCACCAATTCTTTAAAAAAAAAAAAAAAAAAATCAACGTTCTCCATTTTTACAGGGGGAACAAATGTATTAGATAAATACATGTTAAAAGCTAGCTTAGAATAATTTTTGAATTGCCTTTTCTCAACATCTCATTTCAAATTCACATGTACTTTTATACAATTTAAGATCCTTGGAGGCAATGAGGTATTGTTATAAGATGGATGGATTCATCTTCCAACATATTAGGATAATGGCACTGCCCATTTTCAGGCTTCAACCTTTACCTGAGAAATCTCTGCTAGGAAAAAAAACCCAACCCTGAGAGACATGTGTCAAAACTTAATCATTCCACTTCGGTAAAAAGTTACCTCGAAATGATAGCAGACCACCATTCTCTTTTAATTTTTAAAGAAAAGTATTCCAAATAGTAATAACATTCAAAAGCATTTTAACTGCACTGATGCTTTCCAGGTTCCCAGTCACAGCACCGTGTTAATAGCAGCATTGTGAATGCCTTCAAGTAAAACCAGTAGGGCTGATATTTCATTAAAATCTTAGATTCTTTTTTAACTCCGGTGGTAGGATTCGGTGACATGATAATTACGTTATACAGAGATTTATTACATTTCGGTATCAGGCAACATCCTTTGGCCTATATCTGTATCTGTGATATACCTGAGGTTTTCACGGAGAGCAAGCCTGGTACAAGAGTGTTGAGGAGCTCGAACACAATACTTGACCTAAATACATTATGTAGCACCGGGTATCTGTTAAATAGGTCAGCCTGGGCTCTCAAAAGTTATGCAAAACTTATTTCTGCCACACAGGAGATATGTCACTAGTCAAGCTGTATAAAAATCAGCTTTCTAGGCAGGAAGAAAATGCTCATCACTGGGGGCGAAAAACTCTTTTGCCATACATAAAACGCCTGTCATATGTCTTTAGGCCACAGAGTGTAATAAAAGCAATAAGGCTGATGAAATGCCTAACAATTCTGGGATGCATTTAAGTGGATGGGAGTTCTTTGAACACTGCTATAGGAATTCTTATTCTTCCAGCAAAAGCAAATGAGATTTCGAAGGTGCACAGGTCTCCCACCAAACCTAAGCGATGCCTATTGTCACAGGATGCAGACCTGGCTGATTGCTTTCAGCAGTGAAGAAATGAGGGCAGTTCCGGCTCATCGGGGCTAAGGTGGTTCCACCTCTACCTCCACTCCTACTTGGGACAAAGTTACCTTGTTCTTGCGCAACGTGGCTTCATTAGTTGCCTTAGGTGCGCAGGCTGTTTTTTTTTTTTTTTGTGGTACGCGGGCCTCTCACCGCTGCGGCCTCTCCCGTTGCGGAGCACAGGCTCTGCACGCGCAGGCCCAGCGGCCATGGCTCACTGGCCCAGCCGCTCCGCGGCACGTGGGATCCTCCCGGACCGGGGCACGAACCCGCGTCCCCCGCACCGGCAGGCGGACACCCAACCACTGCGCCACCAGGGAAGCCCCAGGCTGTTATTTTTAAAACATCAAATAAATTGAAAGCTCGCAAAACTCTTTCCACCCTCAAATCTGTAATTTTTTATGGTGCTAAGGTTTCTGCATGAACCCTAGACGCTAAAAACATAGCCAATGGTTCTCAAAGCGTCGTCCCAGGGATCAGTATCATCCACAGGAACTGGAAAAGTGTTGGAAATGCCGATTATAACCCACCCCACAGAGATGCACTGAATCAGAAACTCTGGGGAAGGATGCAGTGATTTGTGCTTTAACTGGCCCCCCAGTTTGAGAACCCCTGAACTAAGCTATCACTGAGCTTGAGAGTGGATCTAACAGTTCGAACATAATGAATCAACTCTTAATTATACTTACAATTAGGGACAAGAATGAAGGTAAATTAAAGAACATCCTCAGACCTCATATTAGCCAACATCAACCTCTTCCTCCAAATAACTTTTTATAAACACTGGGCAAGTACAATGTTTATAAGAGGTCCCAAACCCTTTCCAACTTGAAATGAAAAACTCACGGGACTTCTCTGTTTCTGGAAATATGAATTAAAGCAGTAGACTTGTTCAGAAGAAATAAGGTGTGAGGAAAACTAAAGCAACTACTCCAACTACTAGCTAATCATATTCGCTTAGGAACTGAAAAAAAATAGAGTTTAATAAGGAAGTTAATTCATAACAAGTTGCTATTTGTGGGCTTTTTAAAAAACGTACATTTCTTGAAGACTAAATCTTCATAGGTAGGCACTGGGGGATATAATTCCCCAAATCCCCATAGATTTGTGAGCAAAATAATATATACTGAGTTTGGTTATTTGGTCCTGATCAGTAGCTCTGACATGCTATAAAATAAAATTGCATGCTTCACACGTCTCACTGAAGGACTGAGCTTTTACCTTTCATCTCATTACCCTCCACACACTCTTAGTAGGTTTAGTTTAATGTATTTGAGTTCCATTTCCAAGAATGGCAAACTCTTATGATATTTACATGATTGAAAAACATTCATTAAGGAGACAGGAAATGAAGTGTATGCAAATTTGAAGCAAGCTAATAAAATACATTTCTTTAAAGGAAAAAAAATCTATCTGTTCCTGCTAACCCACTAAAAACAAAACTCACAGCAAAACAGATCACAGCTGCTCAGCTAAACTGTAATGTGCTCTGGGAAAAGGCGCCCACCTCACCCCATACACCTATTTGCCAACAGTGAGGCGGCAGCAAAATCTGCATGAGGATTTTCAAAGGCATAAAGTAAACGAGCATCTTCATTTCACATTATCACACTAGACGCTCAAACAGGTTTTTACTACTAGCTTCTTGCTGATATACTGAACTTCACAGAGGTTAGCCAGTACTGCAGGTAGCTTCTGAGTCAAATTCAGTTCCTCTGGGACAAGTGATTATTTTCTTCTCTCTCTGACCTAGTGAATGCAGCAACGCTCCACACACACAGTATTTCTGCCCTAAAGGCATTTATGTCCCACCACCTTACCTCCTAATGCTCATAATAACGCTAGGCAAAGTGACAAAAATAAGTCTGTCCTTAGCTTGCATCTCGAAAACAAAATCCATACAGCGCTGCTGCTGCTTCTATTGCTTTGTTAGTTCATCATTATTCACCACAGTTCTTGCCTTCATTTGCAGAGTTTGGGTTTTAATGTAATGGCCATTCAATAAAAATGTTGCTTTTAAGGGTTTGCATATCATCCCATTTTCTCTTCATCCCTTCAGCAACCATATGGCAAGCAATCAGGTCTGCAATCACTAGGTCCATATTATGTAGAGCATGATTTCGGCATTATGCTATTACCCATCTGCTTCTATAGAAAAAGACATGAACCCGTGTATAAGAGGTCAGTGGTTTCACCGCACACCGTATTCCAGAAATCTATCTCTGTTCACTTGAGATCACTTTTGTGATTTACTCTAGTCTCCAGGCCAGACTTTCTCTCCCTCTCTTTTTTTTTTTTTTTAAAGAAATACAATCAGTACAATTTGTCTGTCTGCCTATTGTATAAAATTATTTGTAACTGTCAGAGGAGGCACTTAAACTTTCTTACTTAGGGATTTATCCAGAGATTCTGCACTTAAAAAAAAATGTGGGCGGTGGAGAGAGGAGAAATCAATCTCACCTGATTTTACATTTTTAACTGTCTGCACAATAAAGATGACAGAATCTTCAGGCAGAAGCAGACACAGAGGAAGAGGGGAAGTTCAGGCTGCTGCCTCCAATTTGAGGGCTCCCAGCACCAACCTAGACTAACCAATTCTTCTTGGCTTAAGGAAAGTGCTATAGATAAATCTATATATCTGTATCTATTTTCTTTCCCATATATATGTCTGCCCTGTGGGTTCACATACATGATCTTTGAAGAGCAGACTCAACTGGAGTGCTGAATGCTAATTCAATGGAATGCTTATTTGGGTATTTCATAAACAGAGCGCTTATAATGAACTTCAGATGCAATCAGTTATGCCTACAAAAAGACTCAAAGTTTGGAATTCCATGTAGTGTAATAACCCAATGACTTTGTTACATAAAACTTCTTATAAAATACTTCCACCGCTTTCTACACTGTTTCAAACTATTATTGGCTTTTAGGAAGCAGGATAGGAACACACCAAATGGGCATGAAGCCCGAGGCACGGAATCTTCTGCAAAATCTACTGGGGCCATCAGAAGTGGCTCAGAGCAGATGTGCTTTCTGCCCCATCCACTGGTTCTCAAACCAGCTGGGGAAGTTTAAAAAATTCTGATACCTGGGTCCAAACCCCAGAGATTCTGACTTAATTAATCTGGGGTGTGGCATGAACTATTGGATTTTTTAAAGCTCCCCAGGTGTTTCCTGTGAAGCCCAGATTGAGAAGCTCTGGTCCAATAAGACATAATTAAATAAGATCATCTTATTTCATTTCACCATTTAACAAATACAATGACAGGGTGGGGTGTCAGTACTACAAAAATTAATGAAAACGTTCAAGGTATAACAAGGCGAAAAATTACAAGCTGACAACCATCAATTATGAAATAAATATTATTCAACAGTGGAAATAACAATAGTGATGACTTCTATGTAGATTTGGCCTATAGTTTTATTTACAGCTTTCAAGAAGCCTGAATGTCATAGAGCATGCATTAACAATGTTAATGCTGGAACTTTAGTAAAATACTGACATTTAATTAAAATTCTATAATTAAGAATGATCATTACACTGTAATAGAAAAAAATAAAGCCAAATTACTCAGTATTTATTTGTACATACTAGTAATTATTCGCATAAAAAGTATACAGGAAGAGGCTATATATCACTTTCACAGATCACATGTGACCATAAACTCAGAGTTCTGATGTGTGTTGTATTTTGAAATCAGTATTCTTTAAGGGCCAATACTTGGGAAAGCAGAACTGAATTATTCACAGGTTTTAAAAAGATAGTCTCAATTCCATTAATGTTTAACACAATTTGCTACAAGCAAAAAAATCTAAAATTAATACTGATTCTCAGAGCTTAACTCACAGAACTGAGCAGGAAATACACAGATAAATGGGAAGTAGATCTGTATTGAGGCTGTTGAGATTCTTTCTGAAAAAGCCTCTGCCCACCTGACAGACAACCGGCTTGCAAACAAGAAAAACAAACAAATAAATAAGAAATAGATAAATAAGAAAAACGTACTAACCCTTTCTGATCTGGAAGGGCAGAAAGCACTCAAAGCGAAAATTCTCGTTTCTCCTCCTCCTGTCTCACAACACCACCTCCTTCTCCACTCTCCTTTTTTCTCCAAAGCCTTCGGGCTTTTTCAACCTTAATCCCCTCTCCATACTGCAAAATCTACCACAAACATCTCATTCATCCAAAGAGTGAACGCAGAAAAATAGTGTAAATACGTTGTTGCTCGGACAGCCTATATTTAATCAAGACCCAAATGCTTAAATGGATGGAACTTTAACGGCAATGTTCAAGTATTAAAATTCACGGGACTGAATCTGGGCACAGCACTCAGTAGCCTAATTCCATCTTCCCATGGCCATGGCCACAGCCACCCACAAGAGCACATCTTTATGCAGGAGAAACAACTATTTGTAGGACTCTAATCTTGTTGGTGGATGTGCCCCTGTCTACACGGAAAATGGCAGACTCCGATGTCCCACCTCCGTCGGTTAGACATCGCCACATCATGGGAACTGATCCATAGAGGTTGATTCTAGTGGGTGTTATCCACAACCACATGACTCTCTGAATTTGTTCAGTTTCATAGTCACTCGTTTCTTTCCTTTACGTATACCTTTCAACATTATCATTCCTTAATCATTTCCTCTCTATTAGAACTCACCTTCTATGGCTCATGCCCTCCATGCTCAAATCAACTGAATCAGAGTTTCCTTAAGAGGATGTGAGCAAGTCATTTTGCTTAGTGGTGCAGGAAAGTCATTGTTCATCATTTTTAACATCTCACAGAATAGAAACAAAACATGTTGATTGATTAGATGTTGATACAAGTCATTATTCATTACCAAAAATCCTTTCCAAAAGTTGACTTGAACTGAGTTAAGATACAGAACGTATATACAATAAGATTAAATGGTTTTAACTATTAAAAGAAAGAAAAGGGAAATAGTCCAGGTGTGAAGGTTAAAATAGTTGCCATGATTGTCATAAAATTTGCCCCTGTGCTTCCTGGCAGTCAAGGAAAGAAAGAAACATGGTAATTTATATAAGCTTTATTATCATAAAGAAAGGAGCACAGCAGTTCTTCAAATTAGACAAAGATTTCCCTGGCACTAAATTTTGGAAGACTGTCTCATGGGGATATTATACAGGTGGTATTGAATAGCATAATTCCCACTGCCTTCAAAAATCTCTTTTATTGCAAAAGAAGACATGGACACTGGATCTCTGTGCATTCATTTTGTGTACCCCCTTTTCCCACGACTTCTTTCTCTTATCATATTTTCTCTTTACCTTTATTTCCAACAATATCATTACTATTTTTGTTGTTGCTATTATTATTCTCTTTAAAGTACTATATTACATATATTTTGTAAGCTACCTTCATCTTTTTGATAACAATGCAGAGTACAGAAAGTAAATAAATAATTTTTAGTGAAGAAGTATTGATCACCAGGTTTGGAATCTAATACTTAGTTGAGACTCTTGCCACCCAAGCTGAGATTCCTGGTAATCTGTGGACTGCCATGATCTAAGTTCATCGTAGAGACATAATAGTCTAAGCATTAGACTCCACGGCATTGCTTTTCAAACTTTAACATGCATGTGTGTCACTCGTTAAAGACGAGGATTCTGACTATTTCTGGAGTCAGGTCTGAGGTTCTGCATTAGTTGCACGTCCAAGATGATGCTAATGCTGCTAGTCTGTCGACAAAACTTTGAATAGCAAGGATGGGTAGTCAATGACCGAGGCCACACTCGCTATTCAGGACACAAGTATTCTACGTTGCTAACTCGAAGTCCATAATCTTGGGAAACCAAGTGAGCAGCTAGTAGAGTTTCATTATATTGAGAAAATTGTGGAACCTAGCCATATTATCTCTGCATGCAAGTGGACCAATTACCTGTGAGCGCTCTTGGCTGTATGTTAAAAGGTTCTCAGTCTCAAATCTCACACATGTTTAGTCTGCCTAGTTGCTAATTGGTTTCGGTTGTTTGCAAATTTTGTCTCTGGTCAATTGAGACAGTAAGCATCTTGAGAGCAAGCACTGTGTTTATCCATCTTTGTTATGCCCCACTTCTCCCAGCCAGTGGCAGTTACAGGTGTTTCAGAAATACAAGTTGGTTGTAAATGAACAGTCAACAACTAAAATGCAATGATATGGTCCTAGCCATGGTGATTAACAAGCAATATTCAGGTTTGAAAATCATTAAAACCTTAAATGTCTAAACGTTTTAGGAAACAGGCAGCACATAGTTGACAAAAAACACATCATATTTAAATTACAGTATCTATGAATCTTGCTTTAAAAGCCATCTATTCATTCATGAATTCATTAAACATTTATTGAGCACCTCACTGCTTACAGTCTGTTGAAGTTGATAGAAATAAGGCTGACATAATTAAAATCCAAAGAGAACCAGATAAACTAAAAACACTGTATTAGTCTGGGTCCTCTGAGACACAGATGCTGAGATGGGATTATAGGAGAGGTTGGGAGAGCCCTTAGACCATGATGCACTCTGAACATGAGGGAAGAATGGATAGCTTCTACATAGGTAGAAGCTTCCTAGACCATCCTGCTAGGAAGGCTTAGCAAGCTGTAGGGGAGTCTTTGCGCCACAACTGGCTGTCAGAGGAGATCCAAGTGCCCGAGGAATACCATGTGAGTAAATACAATTTAATATTTATATTTGACACCCTCACACAAATGAAATATGTCTGTAACAGTAAATATACTCAATAAAACCACATGTACCTCCATGTAAGGGAAATATTAACATGCTATGTGTTAATAGATTCCTCTGTTCAGTCAAATTATATCATTTGAAATTCATGATACTGTTTTTTTAGATGAGCTTATTTTAGACATGACCCTGTTTTTAGGTACTATAGGCATCTAGCAAAATAAACACACGCATACACACACATACTTTAAACCAAGTTAACTACCTAACTCCAAATCTTTGTTTTACTTGATTTATTCTTTAAACTATTCAGTTATAATCCTTGTGTTTATCTTATAGAAGTCTTATTTTACTTGTATTTGCATATGGTTAAAATTGCCCAATATAATTTTTTATGAATTTCAAATAGACTCAAAGCTGGAAGAATTTAAGATGTATATTACTTTATTCATTATTTTAAAAATAAGGAACAGGGGCTTCCCTGGTCACACAGTGGTTAAGAATCCACCTGCCAACGCAGGGAACACGGGTTCGAGCCCTGGTCCGGGAAGATCCCACATGCCGTGGAGCAACTAAGCCCACATGCCACAACTACTGAAGTCCACGTGCCTAGAGTCCGTGCTCCACAACAAGAGAAGCCACCGTAATGAGAAGCCCACTCACCGCAATGAAGGGTAGCCCTCCCTCACCACAACTAGAGAAAGCCTGCGTGCAGCAATGAAGACCCAATGCAGCCAAAGATAAATAAATAAATAATAAATTTTTAAAAAAAAATTTATTAAAAAAATAAAAATAAGGAACATAGTTGTTCATTATTTTCTTTATACATAGCTACCAGTTTCAACCATTGAGTCAGGATGAATTTGAGAATACTTAATATCTTTAAAATAAAAGTCAATGCGTTTCACTGATTATAAAGTCCATTTGTTAGATGATATCTGGTAAAAATCTGTAGTTTCATTTTTCTATTTCTTCCAAAAGTTTTTTGTATATGAGTCAATATTCTATTGTTTTGGCAAAAATAATGTACAGTTCTACATTATCTGATCCCTATTTCTCAGTTCAGTATTAAATGCACTAGGGGACAGTTTAAGTTCGATTCGTTATACCATTCAAATTTTATAATCCATTTCATTTGGTGGCCTGTGTTGCCATTTTCTGGCCAGCCATGAATCAGCTTCCCCTGTGTACAGATATGATTGCCCAGTTTGATGTTCAAAAGGCTCTGGATGAGCACATTTTCGGTCCCTCGGATTGTCCATTCTCATCCCCAAGGAGGTACACGGTAGGTTAGGAGGGCACTGTCATAGCTAAACTGTTTGATCCCTGCTGCTGTTTCCCAAAGATACAGAAATAAAAGATGCCTGTGGCTCCTCTATTATTCTATTTTGTCTTGTTTTAAATGTGATGGCCTAACCTTTCACACAAGCAGCAGGGAACTTTGAACTTTTCAGAATTCATTTAAAAATATTCGGTTCACTATTTGTTAATGATATAAAATTATATCACCACAGAATTTACCATGGACCTGTGAAATATGAAATCATTTACAAGACTAAAAGAATCCTTTTCCTTCTAAACCTCAGAATAAAATTTCAAGAGAAAAAAAAATCAAATAAGACCTCAAGATATTACAGTCAGAACTGGAGAAAGCTTATGTCAAAACCCAATTCTTACGGGAAGAGGTCAAACTCCAGAGCTAGGAGAAATCTGACACGCTTTTCTGTGATTAGGGCGTATGAGATTGTTTGGCGTAAGGGAGACAGAGGAAGGTTCCATGGAAGGTTACATCCTTGCTCTTAATGAATGTTTGCCACATTTATACATATATACATACACATACATACATATACATATGCATATACATATACATACATACACTATACGTACACATATGTATGTATGTATATTTCATAATAATCACATTGGAATGAGGTCTTTTCCAATATCGTGCTCTCATCATAATTAAACATTTCAGAAGGTGAACTGAGGAACCAAAGAATCTCAGCAATAAGATGATAAAGGCTTCCTATCCCAATACAAGTGCAAATAGAGCTCCTGAAAAAAATGAAGGAAAGAGAAAAAGAAACAAAAGAAGGTAACAACCCCAAATGGATTGTTTCTTGGAAGAGAGGTTCATATTTAATTAGCATGACTGCATTTTTATAAATCATATTAAAACAAAACAAGGGGCTTCCCTGGTGGCGCAGTGGTTGAGAGTCTGCCTGACGATGCAGGGGACACGGGTTCATGCCCCGGTCCGGGAAGATCCCACATGCCTCAAGTGGCTGGGCCCGTGAGCCATGGCCGCTGGGCCTGCGCGTCCAGAGCCTGTGCTCCGCAACGGGAGAGGCCACAACAGTGAGAGGCCCGCAAACCACAGAAAAAAAAAAAAAGAAAAAAATAGCAAAAAAGTTAAGCTGAAGAGGTTCTCAATTACTAATCAATATGACTATAATCTAATTTGTAACATCGAATTTTATTGTTCCATACTCATGGAAAATTACCACATCAGAATGCCGCACAAAAAAGTAAGATATCATATTTTTTTCGTATTTATTTAAAGGGTCTTCAGATTACAACCACATAAATCTATGAATATGCTCTTAAACTTTTAAAAATAACTCTCACGGCACTTTTAAATATTGGCATGGAATGATTAAATAATAATAATTACTACTATTATTATATCTGTACAAAATAACAGTAACAAAACATCCCTGTTAAAAAACCCTTCCTGGACTTTGACGACCTAGATGTGGAGAGGTGGCAAATACATGGCATGTCTGTTGTCATACCACTCTCCTACTACCATGGCACATATCAATAATCAATAAAGAGAACCTGCAGCTAATCTCAGACTCACGTCCGAAGTCTCCATGTAACACTGGACACAGCCGCTGCCAATCCATTGGATTTGGCAGGTGATCTGAAACCTATTTGTCAATGCAGACTTAAAGCATGTATTCTCTGGACCACTCAATTTAGCACTTGTTTATATACTGCTCGATATTATTCTGCATGTGGGTGTGCGTGTGTGTGTGGGTGTGCGTGTGTGTGTGTGTGTGTGTGTGTGTGTGTGTGTGTGTGTGTGTAAGAGAGACAGAGATTGTCACCTGTGCCTAAATTCATTACAAATTCTTTGAGGGCAGGGACCAAGCTTCTCTTCCTCTGGAATAAGCCTGGCCACCCATCACAGTGCTTGACTCATACTTACTAATCAATACATATTTGTTGACTTTTTATTAAAAACAAAACGTTGGATCTGCCAGTAAGATTCTCATCATATTTGTCCCTATTTGCTTGTTTGATTACAACAATATGTTATGACCCAACTGAAATGAAAATTAAAACTCTGACATGCAAAAATAACTGGAATGCTCGAGTGAGTATAGAAATACTGGTCCACAATCTCCCATCTGCAACTCTGAAAGGTTATTCATAACTCATGTGGCAGCAAAACCAGACCTGAACTAATTTCAAGGAGATTATTTCCAGGCTTTATTTATCCCACTCAGTGTGAATATTCATACACTGCAATGCAGAAATATGAATGTGTTTGATTATAGGGTGCTGCCCCAGACCCAGCTGGAGGTATTGCAGAATCTGTGGTATATGCACCCCATTACCTTTCTAAAATAGAACATTCCTGAATGCAGAAATACATCTGCCCCCAGGGGCTTTGGGTAAGGAACTGTAGATCTGCACATGTGGACTTCCTGCAACTCAGTTCCTGACCTATTTCACAAATGAGCTATACCACTTAGTCTAATTAAATAATTTTTAAAGAAGGGACATTTGGAAGAGACAATGCTAAACAACTTTTATACCATATCAGATCTTTTCATATTATTAAGTGTTGGGGAGATGATGAATCTGGGCTGTTGATCTCTTTTCATTGGGAATATGTTTCCCATCATTTCTGCTTAAAGCCATCGTCAGTCTATGTACAGCCAGTGAGAATTTCACACTCCCTCTACTGGATTTTCAGAATAAATCCCATGTTAAAGGCTGATTATATCATATTAGGATTTCATTTGACCCATAGTATTTCTAAACATATAACAATGCACTGGATTGCATTAGGTTTCCTTTGTTTACTGTTCCCTTGATGACCTGGCTTCATTGAAAATGCTACTATATACATATGAAAGAAATGCATTTTCATCCATTATTTTTAATGTCATAAATATTAAAAGAAACTTGTTTGAGCCCTACAAAATGCGAAAGAAGAAGAATCAAAAATGCGATTTTCAGTTTTTAAGCACCAAAAGTTGTACACAGATAACACACAAAGGCATTTAACAGGGTCCCTTTAAGCTTGCAGCATTATTCACTCAGCCTTTGCCAAATGCTTTCCTTTTTGCGTGAGTTTGCCACCTCCCAGCAATGCGGTTTATTATTGAGTGTGATGGGGAACAGACCTGTTTGTGCTGTCACAATGGTCAAAAAAACTGAGCTGGAGACTCTTCATTTTAAACCTAAAATAAATAACTAGATTTCATTTAAACCTTCCTGTGTGAAGCGCCACAATTTTTCCATCATCTTCACTTTCGCTGCTTTTAATGCCCAACTACTTAGGAATCACAAGAGTGTTGGAGTGTTTAGTGACTCCGATCCTCCCATCAGTAAACTGATCCGGTGATAAAATGGAAAGGGCCTTGTACTATTTGCATTTTTACTCAGTTTAGTCACAGATCACAAAATAAATTAGTAAATTGAGCAACAAGGCTTCCCATTTGCAAAACCTCAACGTTCGAAGTAATCATCTATGCTTAAATTCACAAATCCCTAAAAATGTAATAATTTCCCTGTCAACCAATGAAAATAACAGCGCTACAGCATCCATTTAGAATCCCCTCTATGCCAAAAGCCCTGGGCTGTGTTTGAATTTGGAATTAAAAAATATGTAAGAAATGAATCAGTTGTGTAGGTGAATTTTCCTGATATCCTTCCCTCTGTCAAATATTTAGGACACATGATGAAGATAGGGGAGAACCTGAGAGGAGGAATCTGATAACCCAGCAGATTAACTAGTAGTCAAGTACACTCATGTTGAAATGGCCACTGAAATAATGTCGTATGTATGTTCTCTAAAACAATGAGAGAATCCAGTTTAAATCCTTTGGCCAATGTGACAGCCGAAGCACATTTGCTCCCCGTCACCCAAGACAAAAACTCCATTGCTTAGGGATAGCACACTCATACCAAATGCTTCAAAACTTCAACTCAAAAGATTATTGCTCTCCGGTAAAGGCTGGAGTGACTCTCAAGGGCACTAACTCACATTCTCAGTTCAGAGTAGAAAACTTGGTCAAGGACTCTGGGGCAAAAACTATATCATTGAGAAATATGCAAGAGTTTTCCTGTCTACACAGTGCTCCAGGCAAGGTTTCATTTCACAGTGGCTTCCCCCGGAAATATTTCGCTTCTCTGTCTTAAGGACAGAAAGAAGATGTCACCACCATTGAGGTTTTTAACAGGCATACTGAGAAATTTAAGTTTGCAAATCCTGAAACCAGAGCCCCAGAACTTTGGTTCTTTCTAAAAGAGAGAGCTTTTGAGTAGAATCAAATCCAGACATCTGTGGTTAGAAAGCCCATGCCAAGCATTTGGACCACCTAAGCTGAGTTAATTATAATATACAGTAGCAACAAGTACAAAAGCCTGAGTTTGCCCCCTGGCTATGCAATATCTTTATCAACATCACTGCAGAATGAAATGCACAACTTTGAGTCTTTTTAATAATGGTATCAAGTAACCAATTAAAGGTAATGAAAAAAGGAAGCTAAACAAAAGGGAAGAAAAGGGCACAAACCCAAACTCTCTGATTTTGGAATGTCCAAGTTCTTCTGTGTCAACCAAAATCACTGAGCCCTAGAAGCAAGTCAACAATGAACTTCATCAACAGAAATTCAAATATCAGGCCTAACTATTTTGTTTCTGTTGCAGCTTACTTTCTACCAACCGTTGTGAATTTTCAAACATGCCAGGAGGAACAAGGGCAAAAGATCTAATGAATACAATACAAAGGCTGCCAGGAGCCCACATGCCTCTGAATAGCTCATGGCTTTATCAGTAACTACTTTGTTTTTAATAACCACAGGTTTAAAATATAATTTACTGTTGTTGTTTTTTTTAAAGAGCTCTCAGTTAGAAATAAATAAATAACTCGTAGCAGCAGTGTAAGCCTAGGAATACATTCTTGTCTGGTGAGATATTTTCTTTACATGTCATAAAAATAAAGATGAGTTTCCTTGAGTCTGAAAAACATTGTTTCTGAAAATGTAATATGACTCCACATTACCTCTACTAAAGGGTAGAAGAAAGAGAAGAGAAACAAAACAAAACAAAACAAAAAACTTCCTATGTGATTCATCATAACACATTCCTTCCTGATGCTAATCTCATTTCTTCCCTGTGATTCTCCTCAATAATAGTGGTCATCTAAGTGCTGTTAATCCTTTTAGCAAGCACTAATAATTATGCATTAGTACAAATAACATTAAAGCCTTTTTTCAAATAATTACATATATAATGGATGTGTCTTTTGAAAGTTGTTTACCGCTAATTAACCAATGAATAATTGTTTTCTCTTCCTGAAACAGGGAAAGCTTATCTTGGAGTCACAGTTAAAAATGCTTTTTTTTTTTTTCCAGTTTTACAGATGTTGTTAGCAATTAAAACTGTTAAAACACTATTTAAAAGAAATTCTTGTATTAAAGAGCTTATACATTCCAGTTGTTGCCGTTTCTCAGCTACTGCATCTTTTAAAAATCATTTCCAGTTTGAAAGGGCACCGGTGGCCCAAACACAGCAGACCTCTTTCTAAATAGTTCAGACCCTTTAGTATCACAACACTGAGTGCTTGTTGCTATATGACTAGTTTAATTGTGGGCTGTAATAAAGGTCATAATTAATATCCCAACACAGACACTAACAAACAATTTTAAATTGCCAGCATAATCAAATGATGCAAACATCTATGAGCTACAAAAGTTCATTGCCGCAACTGACAATTTCTTAATTGTATTCAGTCATTCATGGAAATTTTATTAACATCGAACTGATGTATCCTGCCCTTACTCTGTCACAACACCAGGGATCTAATTTCATTATTTTCCACAAGATTTGCTTGACTACTGCCATGATTCTAATATTGCTTTAGTCCAGATGTTTATGTTATTTAAATTAGGAAGAAAAGGCTTTTGGGTAAACACAATTAAAGAAGTTTTTTTTCAGATTTAGTTTAACAAACTTCTTTTAATTAATGCATATAGCTGCGATGTTGAGGCTTTTTCACTGGTTTTATGTGCATTTCCTACTGTGTGCAACACACATTGAGTATACAGCTACAGCTAAATATAACCACCTTTTAATTTTTCACTTACATCTGAGTGCTCATTCAAGTGAAAAATATAAGCACACAACTGCATTTTTAACTTTAATCAATCTCATGTGTGTGCCTGTACATAACTTGCCTGCATACATACATACACGTGCATATCACAAATACACAGAAACACCTATATATAGGAAAAGACTCCAAAAAATTTGTCTGATATTTGGTCACCTTCAGAATCCCTTTTTTGCAAAATAACCCCATAGTAGTAGTGTATTTAATACCGCCCCCCCAATATTCTCTAAATCTGAATGGTATTTTCAATGCATTGAGAAGCATTTAACAAACAGCAACAACAACAAAAACTCTGCTACTGGTGCGATTTATTTGCATGGGATGAGCTTCTAGAACTCATATGTCCATCTCATAGGAGATGAGTTCTAATAAATAAGATCTTTGTTCTCTTAGGCCAACATTTTCATTCTTTGGCTTCCTTATTTAAGTTATAATAACTCAAACTACTGAAAATGTTGTTTAATACTAGAAAGCTGATAAATTTATATCACATAGACATTATAGGTTAAAATGCCAGTCAATGTATAGCTAATGAATATTGTTTTACATCAACTCTTAGAATAATATTATTTATAAACATCAGATAAATTATTAAATTGACTTCCAATGAGTGCCATCTCCTATTTAACAGAGTATGCAGATGTTATAGAGTGCATCCTGAAAGTCTCAGCCTCTTCAGTATTTTTTTGAAACAAAGAACTAGTCTTAAATTCAGGCATTCTGAAGAAACCACAGTGTTTTCATGCAAAAAGGAACCTCAGAGATACTTTGAAATCATCTGTGAGAATGCCAGTGACAAGAATCTCAAGCTTACCTTGTTTTAATATCTTATTTCAATTCTGATATCAGCACAATCAATTATACAACTTCAAGTGACTGATGAAACTCCCTCAAGTGTATCTGAGCAAAAACAATAAAATCTCCTCTAAGATCTAGGCTTGAAATGTCTCACTATTTCACAAGCACAGGGATATTTACAAACAACTTCAACGTCTGCTATCACTCTGAAATTATGCCTGCTTCCCTTTATCTGGAGGAGGTTAGAATTTTCTCAATCCATAAAATCCTTTCCCCACCAGGAGTCTGGAAGAAGCAAAATATCACTTTATTGATGGGTTTCTCTTACTACTGTTATTTCCCTGTGACTGAATTGATTAAGACTGGCTATTTCTTGGACGTCTCATATTACCTGGAAAATCCTCATAGTAAGAAACACACGTTGCATCAAATGTTTCTTTCATTTAAATAACTTCACAAGGAAATGGATCCTGGCCTCCTCCCCACCCCGTGGAGAATTCAGGTGACAGTGCAAGTTTACACTTGCTTAGGGGTTGTTCTCGGGTTTATTTATTTATTTGTTTATTATATGATTATTAATACTAGTCAAGCATCTGGCTATTCTCATTCCTACAAAATAATTCCAAAAAGAGAAAAGAAAAACTTGATTTCTCTAATTTTAAAAGGCTTCCATTAAAAAAAACAAAAACATAATATGAGGTTTTTGTGTGGTGCTTCTGTGTGTGTGCGTGCATGTGTGTGTACGTGTATATGTGTATAAGAGAGAAAGAGAGAAATCGAGGGAGAGGAATAGTTCATGACAAGCATAATTCATCTGGATTACTGAAAAAATTTGCCCAGAGTGGGTTCTATACCTTTAAATGTTAGTTTATTTCCCTCACTAGCTCTATTTTAGAGAGCTACGTTTGGCAAAGTTTCCAAGTATACCGTGTCAATTTTATAAAAACTAAAAATATTGTTGAAAAAATATTATCCCAAGAACATACGTAAAATTATAAATATTCAGCACATCAAGCTTTTGATATACTTTAGTGCACATGAACTGAGTAGCTGTCAAAATTACAACAGGCAACTCAAGTAATTATGCAGATTTATGCAAAACATTAACAAGAAGAATTAAATGCACAAATGAGGTGGCTACACTTGAATTGTTAAGATTATGAATAATTACCATGAATCTTTTTGCTCTTAATATAACTTGTTTTTGATAAACAAAGCCTTAATTATCAGAATACTTTTGAGAATTTTGGTGACCTTCATTAATCTTACAAAACAAGTCTCTTGTGTTCTGCATTGTAAAAGGCACATGCTCAGAATAAGTACACGAAACCTTGGGAAAAGCATATGTTCATGGCTACTCCAAACTGGTGAAGGGTACCTCTGGTTTCAGGTATATGGCGTGCTGCACACAGAGTCAAAATAACATTGAGCACTAGAAGGTACTTTCAGCTGGAAAAAAAAAAAAAAGCCTTCAACCAAACTGTGAAGGGAGACAGGAGGAATAAGAGAAACTCGGAAAAAGTATTTCACTTCTGTAAAATATCTGGTTAATTTCAAAACAGAAGGACAATAGCAACATATTAATTCTTCCTTTCTAAGATGCAATGAGTTCAATAAATAATTTCTAAAATAACAGAGTACTGAAAACATTCAGTCATAACTTTCACATGTATCTTTCAGCCACCAGTATTCCTTAGGTGAATGCCTCTCCCGAAGACTACGGAAATTGTACCCGCCACCTTGATTACTAGACACAATTTTCTGAATGTGTTCCTCACTCAGCTCCACTGGTAATTTTTACCCTGCCCTCCTTCTCTCAGATAAGCAGTGGGACCTCTTCATGTCCCCTCAGTTAATTTCAGAATTAATTTGCAACGCTGTCATCAACACTGTAACAATTCACTGATCAACAGTTGCAATTCTTCATAACACTGTCAAACTCCCAGCTGCCACCGTGGCAAGCTGCATTGCCCCGGCTCCAGACACACTGCTTTGGGACTGGTGGTAGAAAAGGACTTTGGAAGCATTAAGGCTTTAAAGCTACCCACAATATCTCTTCCCTGGAGAGCAAGCTGTCAGATCGACGGTGTTTTTATCATTAAAAAAAAAAAAAAAAAAAAAAGGCCCACTCTCCAAGAGACTTGAATTTGTTTGGGTAAATGTCAAATAGCTTTGATGCATAAAAATTAACTTAAAGAGGTCACACCATGACAGGGTACAAGCTTGCACTTTAAGAACACTTGTATCTTTATATATCATTACATGACAAAATAGACCAGGCCAGGAAGGTCTAAATATCCCAGGGACAGTACAGATTGTGCAATGACTCAGAGGAACAGACAGTAAATACTGCTAAATTATGCCCAGACGAGTTAATAATTCTCAAGCATATTTCTGAAAACCATCCTGGCTAAAACACATTACCAGCACATTGCCAAGTCCCTGCCTGCTGTCCCAGAAACTTTTAAGATTTAAAGAGAGGAACTTATTTTAAAAGATATTTTCCCCCTAGGATTGTGTCCAAGTCAACAGAAAAGTAGCCGCCTGGGACAATCTGCTCTCATGTCTGTCCCTCATCTGCTCACATGTGTGACTGAGCTATTGGAGTCCCACTGGTGGCTTCACACTGCAGAAACGCAGAGGGGTTGACCAGCAAAAGAAAGGGAAGGAAGCCCCTTTTCAAACTCAGAACAAAGAGACTTTGGTTTTCAAAAGTGGGAGAAATGTATCTAAAAACTTGGCCTAGATCAATCAAGTAATAACAAGATTGTTTCTTCATTCGCGAAACCAAAAAAGGAAGAGCTGGATTTGCCATCTAAGGTAAGAAAGATTTTTCTTTCTGTTCACCCATAACTCATTGGCAGTCTTTCTCATTAGCTCTCACTACTTGCAGCAGACAGTATTCGGTGATACCCTTTCCCTTCCTGATACCTCCACCCCCATCTCTCTCACACACACACACACACGCACATGCACACACACAGGACTTTCTGATTTGGGCTGGGTGCTTACCAGTCTCAACGAGGTGAAAATACAGGCAGAACTCAGTAGTATCATGGCCACTATTTCTACTCATTACCTATGATGGGTAATGAATGTCTCTTCCTCAAACGGTGCTGAATGACACAGAATCAGTAGAGCCCATATATCTAGACTCTTACTTGGGAAATCCACACACGTGCTCAAATGGCTATTCCTCTGGATGCTTGAGACCAAAATCTCATCTTAGTTCTCTTTTCCATCTGTGATACAAAAATATACAACCTGCTATCCAGTGGAATGCCACATTTTTTTTGGTTTTCAACATTATAACTCAATAGCCAAAGATAGAGCAATCTCCTGAACTTTACGGTACATAACTCCAACAGTCTGGAGAAAAACTCTTAACTGTAGCACCTCAAAATTTCCATTTTCTTAAAGAGAGAAACATAAAGGGACATAGAAAAACCTGCTATTGATGGACTACAGCCACTGAAAAAGGGGACTAGGAAATTGTCAGCTATCCCACATGTACAAGTAGCTCACAAACTACACTATCCCTCTTAGTTTATGGATTTTTCCTTCTCTTTTGTTGGTGACACTCTGCCTAGACGTATCCTGAAGAATAAGTCAGCCCAAAGAGTGAGAGGGATTTTTCAGTTTCCTATTACCATGTGAAATTTCAACTGGACTCTGTTAAAAAATGAATACACAGTAGATGCCCAAGATAAGTCACTGGAAATGATATCTGATCACAGTGCCTGAATGTGAGGGATGTTTCCAAGAACAATCCACTCATCCATTCACCTCAAAAATTATGCATTGAGTACCTGCTTCACAATTACATGTCACTCTCAGAACCCCACATTTACCTGGTACGTTGATTGCTGTTGTTTGATGGTATTCCTGGCCTATCACGAAGATATTTGGCAAGAGACATGCAGGGCCATTTGGTCTTGACCTCAGATTCACAAAGGGCTTCAAATTTAGACCAACAAACAGAGAAAAACACTAGCAGTACTGAAAGATGATGTTCATCATACAACCTTAAGCCACGGTCTCATTATTGGGACAACAAAGATAGTGTTCATCATATTCTTTATTCCTTCCAAAAACTCAGAAAATTCACTTCTCGGCTTGCTTGCAATGAAGCAAGCCACGTGACTAGATCTAAAGGAAGACAAGTAAACTAAAGTTTTGTGTGTCACTTCTGGGTTCTCCAGCATCGCTGTCCCTGCCTCGTGGAAGGAGGCTGCGTGTCCCTGACAGTGCAGTAATGGCAAAGTGAAGCATTAGTCCCCCTAGGCTGCTGAATCACTGGGTATCCCTGGAGAATCTAGATCTGCAGTGGACTTTGTATAAGAAAACAACAACAACACTTTGATTGTATGAAACTACTGAAATTTGAGGGCTGTTTGTTGCTGCAGCACACCTTAGCTGTTCCTAATACACCGACCTGAGTACTTAGTGTTTTAAATAAATTGTGATTTGCATACTAACATAGCATTGTGGGGTTATTAAGGGTGTTTGGTGGGTGTGTGCTGGAGGCGGGTGTGTGCTGGCTGAAAGGTTAACAGTTACTTACAAACATTTAAAATGTACATTTTCAAATGTAACATTTGAAAAGTTACAATTTGGGGGCACTGTTTCGGTATGTCTTTTGTTTGGATAATTTCTTCTCAGCATAAGAATCTTGAGTTTTCCTCCACCCCTGAAAGGTTATGCTTTTGACTGAATGACCTGCAAACATAAGAAAAAGATGCACTAGGAAAACAATGGCTAAGTCACTGCTGGCTGTCACAGATCGCAGTGCCTAGCCTCAGCTATGAATAAAGCTTGTCAATCTCTTTGGCTTCACAGGCGTAACTCATATGCTGGGGACAAGAGTTGCGTATCTGTCCCATTAGAACCACTGTGGTCAAAGATTCAAAGAACGTACAGAAAATAATATTCCTAACCAGGTTCCAACTCTTCAGGTACAGAACAAAAGAGAATGGCTGTCAATTCCATGAACCAGACTATAAAAATATGTTGTAATTCACTAGGTCAGTTTTTAGCGCTTAAGCCAGAGTAGAAATCCAGCTCAGATTTCACAGGACACCTTTTGAACCCAGAAGTAAACCAGGTAAACTTCACGGTAGGATGATGTGCCAGAGAGGATGAGCTGCCCACTTAATATCCACTCTCCCCTCCTTTTACTGTAATAATCTTGCATCTATTTAGGGAGGCAATGGGCTTAGCTAAAAGATTCTATTTCCTAGGCCCCTTTGCATCTAGATGTGATTATGTGAATGAGAAGTTACCGAAGAAGGCTCTTAAATGAGTTGACCGAAAGCTAGGAGACCCTTCTTTTCTTCTCCCTTTCCTCCTTCCTGCCTGGCTATGACAGCTGGAGATTCAGTTGCCATCATTCTTCTGACTGGTGCTAAAGATGATGGAACATAAACATAAAAGGAACTCGGGCTCCTACTGCCCCTGGGAAGTCTGTATGCCCACCCCGATCTGCCCTCCTACAAGCTTCCTTCACAGGAGAGGAAAACCTCTAACTTATTAGGCCATAGACGTTCCTATCTCCATTGCTATCAGCAGAGCGCAATTCCGAACTGATAGAGCAGTGGCGCAGGGCAGACCCAAGGGACAGGGCTGTGAGAGTTTGCAGCTGAGATAAATGCCTAAGGCTGTCAAGTTCCCAGGAGCCTCTTCCAGAGGAGTTTCTGACCAAATCTCTTCTCTGAGCCTGGGCTTGAAACTTCGGGAGACAATATGACATTAGTGGTTAAGAGTATGGTCTTTGGAGTGTGACCATCCCTGGGTTGAGTCTCAGCTTTGCTACAACTGTCTATGGTCTTGGCAAGTCATAGAACAACTCTGAGCTGCAGTTTGCTCATGTAAAAATTGAGAATAATAAAAGGTCTTCTTTTATCCATTTGCTCTAAGAAGTAATGAAATAATATGAGAAATGGGATGAGTACATTGCCTGGCACACAATGAGTCTCAAAGGACTCTCAATTAACTCCTTCCTCTGATAGAATTCCAATTACTCAATTAGCCTCTCAGGTTTATTTTCAGTTCCTTCAGTGTCATGGATGTGTGGGGTGTTATAACCCAATGTCAAGCTCAACATACACGTCTTAGAGGCATTTGACGTCCATCTGGGCTCCTTGCCCACCTGGACCAGGAAGCAAGGCACAGGCCCAGGTTAGGCCTTCATATTAAGGTTAACTATAAGGTCTAGTGACTGAAATGGAAAGAGATATGCTTATCTTGGTTAAAAAGAGTAAATTTTTACTTGAGAATTCAGATTCTGAATGTTCACAGAATGGATTACTCAAGAATCAAAAATAACTAACCTTATCTCCATCATTAAAGAAATAGAAATATTACATAGAAACATAAATATATCAGAATATAAATATCACTATAAGAAAGCTTCTATGTTTCTAAATGGCATTCTATAGGATTTAGTAAAAGTAAGTACAATGCAACTTTTCTAAAAATTTGAAATTACATCAAAACAAAAAGTTACAAGGAGGAAAAAAGTAAGTAAAAGGCTCAGCCCTCCTCATCTCCTACACATGATTCATTCAAGAACTACCTCAACTCTTGCTTCCGTGACAAAGCTATCAATCCAAAGCTCTCTCTGTATTTCTGGATTCTCACAGTCCTGGGTCATACCACCCTAACATGGCACATGGTCAGTGTACAATAAATACATTTTGAAAGAGTGGACATGTAAATGCAATGGCCACCTAACTAGCCTTCCCACTTCCTACCTATCCTTTATTCCACCTCTAGGATGATCACACTGCCCTCCAATTTAAACTCTATCAGGATTTCTTCTTTGTCCATTGCAGTGGACTTCATTTTTTTTTTAACACTCCAGAACAATTCTTTCAAGAAAAGCTGACTCAAAAGTTCAGTAGATAAAGCAAATAAAGGAGGAGCTGTCCCTGTGGAGGTGGGGGTGAGAAGCCCAGAGCACTGCAGACCAGCTCTCTTGTGTTCCACAGTCCCCATCCCACTGTCCCTAAGAGGTTCCAGAGAGCACAATCTGCCCACCATTGGTTTAAACATTCATTTTTAAATCCCTGATTTTCATCACTCACCTCCACCCCTAGCCCCCAAATATGCAAAGCAAACACTCAGCCATGTAGAATCACCCACAGTTTTCTTTGCTTATACACTTTGCTTGTTTTGTTCCCTTTATGAAGAGCTCTGTTCTCCCTCTTGCTGCTTGGTAAAAGCCGATCCATGAGTGAAACCCCTGCCCTTCTGTGAAGTGTTCTCTGAGGGGTGTAAGTCACATTGGTCTCCTTTTCCTTTGGATTCTCATAGTGCCTGGTGTGTACATATTTCTTAGCTTTCTCTGTACCATCTTATAATCATATGCATTCCCCACTCCCATCACTCCCACTGGACACTATTTCTCAAGGACAAGCCCTGTATCTTATCAATCTTTGCGTTCCAGGTGCCTGTTGAAGAATCTGGAATATAGTAGATGCTCAATAAGTCACTGCTAAATGAATGGCTAAACAAAGTGATACATTATCACACTGATTATTTCATATTATTTGTTATTTGTTTTGTTACTCTACTTTTTCTTCATAGGCATATAATAAATCATTTGAAGACAGGGACCAAGTCTTATATTTCTTACTTTTACTTTAACAAAATACTAAGGACATGCATACACTAATAAAATATTTTCTAATTGAAATAAATCACATTTAAAAGAGTTGGCACGGTATCAACAAATACATGTAGGGCATTCAGCACATGGTAAGTTGTACTAACATCAAACAAACATGCAATGGAAATAAAACATTTGCTTTCTACCCCAGAGACAAGACAAATATATTTTTGGTAGCAAGAAATCAATTTTGAAAATAAATGTGGCATTTAAATGTCAGAAAAATTTAAAAACTTAAGAGTTTGGGAACATTAGATGCTTTTAAAGCTGGGGACTTCCCTGGCAAGCCAGTGGTTAAGACTTCGCCTTCCAATGCAGGGGGTGCAGGTTCGACCCCTGGTAGGGGAGCTGAGATCCCACAGGCCTCGTGGCCAAAAAAAAAC